>NW_021620795.1:3362743-3493506 GCF_004785775.1 Grammomys surdaster
CACACACACACACACACACACACACACACACACACACACACACACACACACAAGCACACATACACACACACCATGGTTTTTTTCCTTATCAGTAGCCATCCAGCTTCTCTTCTTCATATCAGGCTCTCTGCTAGGTGCTGGAGATTCATCTGTTTTCCTACTATGATGAGAAAGGCAGCAGCATCTTTTTTTGTTTTGAAATCAATCAAACCAATATTCCAAGAGATCAAAGACTTAACCATCGTCACACACCCATCCCTGCAGTGCAGAGCAGGTTCCAAGGCTGGTGGAGAACTATGACTTAGCTCTTGTTAGGCTGGACATTGCAGTATGGCTGGCCTTCTTTAGCTCTTCTAGGGATTAAAGTAAGGACAATCTGAACCAGTGTACTCTTCACCTTGCACAGGCCATTGGTCCCACGTTTCACAGATGTCATCCAAGGAAGCCAATTCTAGTACCTCAGCTCATGAAGGAGAGAAGGGATTGTTTTCCTTGCTAAGAGCAAGTGCTTTATAGATATTTGACTTGGCAAGTGTTTACTGAGTACCTACTGTGTCTAGAGTGTTAAACAATTTTGGAATATTAATTAGAAACTAAAACCAGTGAAGACTTCCTTATAGAACTTAATTTTAATCATGGAATTAAGGCAGTAAACAACAAAATTAGCAACTACAGGGTAAAAACAAAAGAAAATACAGATCAGTGTTAGGAAGAGCGGGAGAGTGGTGGATTGGGGAAACTGGGGCCAGAGAATTAAAATTAGAGTAATAAATTAGAGTGAGAAGAATTTCCTAAAATAAAAGGGGGGGGGGAACCTTGAGAAAAGCAAGTAGAGAGGGATCCTTGCAGCCCCAAAGGCAGGAATGTTAAATGGAAGGGACAGCCTCTGTACAACCCTTGGACAGGGTTTAACTCTGGAGGCAGAGGGCAAACCAATAGGTTTCTGGGAGTGAAAAAAAGAGATGAGTTGCCAGAGCAGAAGCCTGGCAGAGCAGACAGTAGTGGGCAACAATGGGGTGTATAGCAGGATGGAGAAAGCTATGTATGGGAAAGTGAGCTATGCAGGACAGGACTCTTGTATAAGATCTGCTAAGAGACACCTGCTCTGGGCTAGAAATTCTCAATAATCATAAAGTAGAATATACTAACACAGTCCTAGAGCAGAGCTAGGTTCCTCCACATGTACAGCTTAGCATCCAGTGTTGCAGCTTCCCAGGGGTTGGCTTATGAATTTAGAAGCATCAGCGCTTGCATTAAAGTGACAGTAAAGACTCATGCCAGTCTATCCCATCTCCTGACATTTTCAGCTGATGCTAGAGCAAGGCCCTTTGACTGAAGGCTTCCCTCTGCACCACGCCTACAGTCTGACTGTTGCACCCTCTTTCTGTGGTGGTGTTATCTGGCCTAGAAGTATAGCCGGTAGGTGGCCCAGCCATTCTTTGCATCAATGAGAAAAACAGACTCTTCCATAAAGATGTCTCATTTTGTTTTCACCGCCCTCCAGCCTTCACTTCTGAAACCTTTGCTTGCCTCTGCTTGACATCAAGATAAAGACAAACCAGTGTTCTCTCTGCCTTGGATATGATGTTCCTTCTGCCTGCAACACCTCCTCTCTCTTTCTTTTACCTGCTCTTTTGTTCAGTGTCAATGCAATGCCACTTCAAGAAAGACTTCTAGAACTTTTTCAACTGCATCACATCCTCCAATTTGTCCCTTTATACTATATATGTGTCTATTTCTTTGCCCTTGTAATGGACGAAACTTTTCCCTACTAGTTTGTGACCTCTAAAAGAGAAGATGACCTTGTGATCTTCTATTGCTTGCTGTTTATCTCCAGACTCAGCAGAGTTGCAGACTTATAGTGTCTTTTATCAACACCTTGTTGAGAGTGTGAATGAATGAGAGGACCACCAAGGTACCTTTTGAAGGAATGGGTCATTGGTGGTATCACATCCTCTTTGAAGAATATGCTTGTCCCATGTCCAAAGCATTTCAAAGGGTGGCTAATCTGAGCCCTATCTCAAATCTCTTTACCATATTCTGCTTTTAACTACTTCCAGTGTTCTGGATCCTACCTTGAGTTAAATCTCATTCAGATCCCAGATGTGGCAGAGAATTCTCATTAGTCAGGGATCCCTCCATTCCATCCGTGGCAACTCCTGAGTGTCTCATAAATCAAATCGCTAAGAAATACCTTAACTCCTCCTGAACAGCTGTCAGGAAAGCCAGAGGTGATATGAAGTGAGTTCAGAAATTCCAACAATGCCTGACAAGCTTTATGATGCTTCTCGAGTATTAACATTGGGTTGTTTCTAGAAGTAACAATACAGATTAACCTTCTCTTTCTTGTTTCATTTTTTAAAAAAGAAGATAAAAGATTAGACGTAATGTGGTAGAGGAGGCATTTGAGTCAACCTAACTTAGTTTCCTTCCCATTTTGGCTCCTTCACAAGCATACACCTCTAATGCTATGTCCTACCTTAAAAAAAAACTCCAGATTTATGCAGTTTTGGGAGTGGCTCTCAATTGGGAATGAGTTTTGTTTCTTGTTTTTGGGGTTTCTTTTGGTTTGGTTTGATTTTTTTCTTCCTCTAGAGAGTTCTAAAAATTATCAAAAATTACTATCTTTTGGTCTTTGGTGTCTTGAATTCATCCCTAACCCCCCAACTCCTTTCCTTTACCCTTGGAGAAAAAAAAAAAAAGGACTGACTTCAAAATGATTAATTCTGAAACCATTGGATCTGCCTGCTGCTAAAGCGTTTTTGAAGAAAGCTTAAATCTAAATCTTACCCTCTAAGCCTTATTCCCAAATGTTTCCCTGTTGCTGAAGCACCAATAGGCACATCCTTGATGAAAATGCCTTTTTAAATGAGGGCCAGACACCATTGTTTAGTGAAAATTAGAACCAGCTTATTTCTCAGAACCAGTTAGAATACTTCTGAGATCTGAGATAGATTGAGCTTGGATTTTGTTTTCCTTTCTTCCCAGATCTGGGCATCGCTCTGAACCATCAGGAAATGCACAGGTCAGTTGGGAGCAGGAAGGCGTTAGAGGAGAAGACAGGTCCACTCATTTGCTACAGTTCCCCAAGACCTGGCAGCGAGTGCCTGTGTCTCCGAAAACATTTGGATGGCTATGCCAGGCCATCACAGAATACTCTGCCTCCCCTGGGTTGAAAGGATTGTCTTCAAGGATTAGCTAAACATATATGGCCATGAATGGCAGAGGCCACCCTGCAAAGGGTCCAGGAGAGATTCTCCTGAACCTGGAATCCTATTCACAACTGGATATATGCATGAGTAGAAACATATTGAGGGGAAAGCCAGAGTCAACACATTGATCAGCCAGGTCTGTCCCCTCCCATTGAGACCAAGGAACTCTGTTGTCTACTTACATTTCTCTTGCATTGTATGCAGATGACCATTATAGTTCTTGAGGTAAGCACAATTAAACAGCAGTAGAGGAGCTCCATGCAGTAGGGTTCCCATAGCCTCTTGTTGTACTTGGATGAGCTCCAGAGAAGCTTGATTCAATCCCAGCATTGTAATGTATCACAGACCCACTTCAGATCGAATTGCCACAACGAAAAAGCATCAGTTGTTTCAGCAGACTCTCACTGGGTTAAGTTGTTCCTGGTCCCCTGGTAGGATGTAGCCATATCTCTATCTTTGACTTCAATGCCTTATGTGTGTCTGAAGTATGTTCCAGAGAACTTCCTTAAAACATTCTCAGATCTCTTCTCCTCCTCAGGTCAAAGGTGGGCTGTTCCCAAGGAGGAAAAACCTGATGTTACTTTAGAAAAACAAAACAAAAACAAAACAAAAAGCAACTTTTTTGCTAATATCTAGTACTTGGACAGGATTCCGGTGTGCTGCCTCAGCATGGATACTTTCCTTCCCCTAGGCTGATGCCTCAATCACAACACTCAGAGAAGCCATTTGGCCCACCAGTGTGAACCTAAGTGTGTTCAAAGACTCTGGGGGCCAAGTGTTTTCTTTGTTAAATCATGTTTTTCTCTCCTCCTTAGGAGGGCATCTTCACAGATCATGAAAGTGACTCTGGTGGACCATCTTTACGTCTGATCAGAAAAATTACATTGTAAAAAGTTCCCTCCTGTCTCTAAGCAAGGTTAGCACACCTCTGGCGTGTATTGGCACTCTAGATTTGAAGCTATTGACTTCACCCTTGAACATGGATCATGCGTTTATCGTTTCTTCCACCAGTAAAGTTGATATTGGCTCATGAAAGAGACAGGAGGACCCAGGGTCAAAGAATATTTGCAGAAGCAGGAATTTCAGAGTCGTCTGACGGGAGTTCATGGCCTGTCTTTTGTGACAAATGCCTGTGTAACTTGGATGTTCTCTGTTATGTTTCAAGGTTCCTGGAATAAGTATTTCTAGTTGTCAGTGTCTGGTTGGGGGTGCCGCACTTTTAAAGGGCTCTTGTGTTGAGAGCTTGCTCTCTAGCTGGCATTACTGGTAAGGAGTTGACTGTAACAGAAGGACTCTGCCCTTTTTGTAATACATGGCCTTATGAGGAGGCAGTGGGGGAAAGTAGGGCTAGAACCTCTAGTCAGTTAGGGATCGCCCTTAAAATACAAACCTTTTCTGTGATGTTCTGTTTGTATCTTGTGCACTGGGAGGGAAGCAACTCTGCTCTCATTGTCTCTGCCAGAAACGGTGCAGCCTGGACACACACACTGAGACTGTGAGCCAAGTTAATCTTTACTCTTTAAAGACTATTTCTCTCTGGTATTTGTCACAAAAACCAAGGGTCTAGCATACTAGTTATAGAATGAAATATATGCTTTTAGTGTTTACTTTTGATTTTCTTCAGTAGAACAATGTGAAGAAAGCAGCTTCACCAGGATGCTACCCTGCTTTTAGAAAAAGCAGGGAGCTGAGTGTGGTGGCATACTTCTGTAATCTGGACACTCGTGGGAGGTTGGACCGGAAGGATTATGAGTTCCAGGACAGCCCTAGCCATATGTTCACAAACAAAATAAAAATGAAATATGAACGAGGAGAATAGGAGGAGGAAAAGATAATACATGTGTGGGGATTGGGTCTGAGCCGTTGCCAGCTTCACTTTGGTGATCTGAAGCCCCAAATAGTAGTACCTATGTATTGGCAGAACACAGTGGAATAGTCAGCTTAGGGGAGCAACCACAGAACCTCCTATAGTCACCAAGATCTCTCACATGCTAGCTCTCTTTCCCTCTCTTTCTCCCTTTCCTGTACCCTCTCCTCCTCTTCTTCTACCTCCTTCTCCTCCTCTGCCTCCTCCTCTGCCTCCTCCTCCTCTTCCTCCTCCTTCTCCCTCCCTCCCTCTCTCTCTCTCCCTCTCTCTCTCTCTCTCTCTCTCTCTCTCTCTCTCTCTCTCTCTCCTATTCAAATTGCACATCTGTGCTCTATTTTTAAACATTTATTCTTTAAGTGATAACGCATGTTTTGCCAAGCCTCTTATTGGATTAGACATGTTTGAAATCCCCTCAACTTTAACCTCTTCATTCCCGAAACCAACAAAATGCATGTCAGCCACCAGAACAGAGCAGAGCCAAGAGAAGTTTCCCAAGATGTTCCCAAGTCACCAGACTGATTCATAGGGGGTCAAGAGACCCCATCAGGGGTCCTGGGTTTCTTGAGGTGCTGGTGCTTCAAGGAGAAGGAATCTGACAGTCACATTGTGCTGACTTTGTGTGTCTTAGCATGACATTGCTTCTGGATGTCTACAGAGCCCACATTCTTCATAATAACTTTCATGTGACCATTTTAGGCTGGAGTAATGGTTTAGAATTCTTACATTTAGCTTAATACTGGAGTAGGAAATTTGGAATATATTCCCCCATTTAATTCTCATGAAACCCTTGAAAACCAGGTGCAAATAATCTCCCTAGTGATGCAGAGACAAAGTACTGGAAATGTGCAGGGCCAATTATAGAGGAGGGTAGAAGTGGGTCTCCAACCAGACTACTTGCATGGTCTTCGCTTTAGAAGAGCTGGTGCAAAGAAAGAAAAAAATTAGAAGCAAGTAAAGAGGAAGGGAGAGAAAAAGAGAGGAAGAAAAACAGAAAGATTTCCTTCTGAATCTTAACCACTTTTTCTCAGTTCCTCTGTCTGACTCCAGTTGGCCCCTGTTGATTGGAGGCTTCCCTGTACAGACTATAGAGGGTGGTGTATCCTCTCCTGGATCACCAAACCACTTCACAAGGCATTCCATCAGGACTCAAGGTTTCCTGAGATGCTGGTACCTGCATGCCTGCCCATGGCTGGCAGGGTTTTAATCTCAAGGTAACTGCTTGGAAGACTTCTTTCTAGTTGGTTTTCATCTCTTTTTTGTCATTTGACATAATTAATTTAAAAACAGGCTTCTCTTGATCCTGATATCTCTCTCCCTCTCCCTCTCCCTGTCCTCCCCCTTCTCCCATTCTCTCTCCCTCCATAGTTCCCTCCCTGCCTGCACCCCTCCCTGTTCCGCATAATTAAAAGTCCTTTCAAGCTGTCTTCACCTTATCATTTCAAATGAGTGGAAAAAAAAACCCAGCTTCCTGCCCTTGTGTCCTCCTGATGCTGAACTTCAAACTGGATGAAAAGCCCTTTTCACTGGCTTTGTGCTTCATCCCTTGATAGGTGTGTTCAAGTCACACCATGCTGCCATGGATCTGCACTGTTCTGCAAGTCAGCCTAAGCTTTCCTGGGCTTCAGACACACATACACAGGTAGAGAGACAGACACCAAACAGGACTGTACTATGGAACTTAACTGGCTCCCCTTCCTGTCTGCTTGATTCCATCAGGAGAAGATGCAGATTATGTTGTTGGTTGGTTTTGGTTGGTTGGTTGGTTGGTTATTTGGTTGTTTAGTTTTTCTACAATAAGCTGAAAAGCAAATGTAAAATTTTCAGACTCAAGTTTGATGATTTTTACTGCTCAAAAACTATGTTAAAATTTAATCATGGTTTCATTGCATAGCCATTCCTATATGAATTTTTCCATGGTAGAGAACATATAAATAAATATTTTGACATAGAAATAACATATACTCATCAGAAAGACTTCAAAAAATGTAAAGAAAAAAATCCCAAATTACTCATAACCTCAGCACTCAGAAGTAACTGTCACTAAGATTTATAGTTTCCTACATTCCATGGTCTGTGCACATCTGAGTGAGTACACGGCCCACTGAAGAATGCAGATCTCTCTTATCTCTTTATGCATTTATATTGTGTATGTTTCCTGAGTCCCTGAAAGCTATCAGAAGCAGATCTATTTTCATCATTCCCTAATACTGGGGATTTTACTTTGTTCCTAGTTTATACTTTTAGAATCATGCTATAAAGAACACTTGAATATGAAGCCTTTTAAAATTATGTTCCTTAAGATTACTGCCCAAAATTGACTTACCGGCCAGGGTTGTTTATTGAGGATTTTGGAGAACTGAGAAATAGCTCTCTCCTACAAATACACCTGTCATTTGCTAATGCTTAACTGACCAGTAACAGCTTAATTTTGACTGGCTGTATTCTAAACACATGCCATCAGCCACTGTGGGCAGACATTACCATAGGTTCTTCCAATGCTCAGAGAGCTGAGAGAGCCAATAGCAGAGAGAGGTTTTCAGATAGGGTGTAGAAAAGCAAGTATTAATTGAGCATGTACTATGTTCCTGGGACTGCTCTGGACTCTAAGGATGCTACAGTGAACAAAACAAACAAAACTCCTAATCTGGGGAAGTTCGTCTTCTAGTGATAGGGACAAAAGAGAAATGAAATATAAATATGAAACATGAGATATGGAATAATAGTTTGTATGGTAGGGAAAAAATAATGGTGCTAGTCTCTAAAGAACTTCATCGTAGAGGTGCCATGAGATAGATACATTGAAAGAAATTTTATATTAAATAAAGGGTATTCCATGTGGAGCATTGTGTAGAGTGGGAGCACTCATGTGGAGCACGGTGCAGGGAGGGAGCACTCAGTGAATACACTTAGCCAGAAGTCTGTTCTTCAGTTTACTCCTGGAGTGCAATTACTGAGTTGGCAAGGAGGGGGAGCCAGAACCCTACAACACCACTGTTTAAATGAGATTTGGGGTGCGTGTGTGTGTGTGTGTGTGTGTGTGTGTGTGTATGTGCGCGCGCGCGCTAATGCACACAGCATCCTAAACTCTACTATCTTATCTCTGTCCTAATACAGGCATTAGGAAATGCCTGTTGTACACAACCAGCCAAGTCTGCATCCTAATGATCCTTAACACAGTCTGGGAATGGAACTGTGTGCAAAGGTTACAAGTTCAAATAAGAGGGAAAGCTATCATCCCAGAAAACAATGAGAACTCACAAGAGTGACACCTCAGAAGGCCAAAATACAGGCCTGTGTACGTGTCCAGAAACCTCCGATTAACTGCTCGTCTTGTGGCTGCTTTAATCCTCTTTCTCTTGGGCAACCACTGCTAGAATTACAAACACAGCTTGCTGACTGACCATCAACTCTGCCTTCTGGATGCCGGAGTAAGAGGGAGACACAGAGGTCAGAAAGCCAAGCATTGTCTGTTGTCAGACTTCCTAGGCTTTTTGGCTCTGTGACCAACCCTTTTAAAAGTTTCAATGAGGGGCTAGAGAGCTGGCTCAGTGGTTAAGAGTACATACTGCTCTTCCTGGGAACATGAGTTCAATTCCCAGCATCCACATCAGGTAGCTTACAACTGCCTGCAAGCCCCAACTCCAGGGGGAATCTTACACTTCTGACCTCTGTGGGCACTTATATCCATGTGGACATTACCGCCACTAACACACACACACACAATTAAAATAATAGATATAAATCTTGTTTCATTGAAAGAGGATGGCTCACTTCATCAGGAAGGTCCTGGCAGACATGGAAATTTCAGGATCTAGAAGTGGACCCAGGAAGTGGGATTCTAGTCCAGTTTTGATCCCAGCACTCTGTAAATCTTGGACAGTGAATTTCATTTGTTTCTTGGGGGCTCTATGCCTTGGGGCAGAGATGGAGAGCTCACCAAACTCCGAGATCCTCAGCGCTTTGGTGGTCTGAGATTGTTTCAGCACAGGCACATACATGACTCATGGGTCACCTGAGAGATGACTGTGACTTTGAGGGTGCCCTGGCAAGGGGCAGTGTCTGCTTTCATGGAGCTTCCTTTTGAGTAGAAAGGATACATCATCCCATAGACTATTAGCCCAGCTAACATTTCATAAATAAACACAATAGCAGACACAGAGGCATCTTCTTGTTTAACTTATTGCAGTCCTCATAGAAATTGGAAGATGTGATATCATCACCCGGCGCCATTTGAAGATGGGTAAAGCGAGTCACGGTGCTGCCAAGCCAGTGTGTGGGTTCAGCTGCTCTGTACAGAACTTCACTGTCACTTCCTTTCTTCCCTTCCAGAGTTTGGTTGCATCTTCCTTACAGCCAGTCTTTGAGGTGTCTTGATTTCAATGACAGTAGGGAGTAGGAAAGGAGTCAAAGCTTACCTCTCTGGCAAATGTAATCTGGACTCATCTCCACTTGCTAATTGGATGAGAGTGAGCAGATGAACTTTCCTTCCTGTAGAATGGGTCCATTGTTTGTTACCTGACACACAGAGGAGCATTATTTAAAACATTTGCTACAGGACATGATTCTTAACAGCCACAAGGGCTCTACAGCTGAGTGAGGTATTGGTCTTAGTCCTGAAATGTGAAGGTGGAGATGCTGTGTGCTTCTACAGAATCAAGGCTATGCTTGTAGGATGGTGAGCTCAGTCTCTCCTGAGCCTCTCAACATAAGCCAAAGTCTATTTGACTGTTCTCTGACCAAGGAGGAATTTGAGTATGAGCATTTATAAATAAATCCATGTATTCTGGTTTTGGGATGCCAGACTGTGAATTATCTATCAGCAGCATCATAAATGAAGCAAAGAGAAAACACATTGTTTTTTTTTAAAGAATTTTTTTTTAAGATTAATATGGTCCTTTCCCTTCTGAGAAAGGAATGTTTATCTCTCCCACCCCTGGTCATATGTGTCCAGGCAATAAGAGACTTATTGGGCCAAGGCCTTCTGAGGCTTTTTGAGCTGGGATGTGGCTTTCGGGAAGAGCCTTGAGTTCCTAAGCTTTCTAGTGATGCAACCCTTGGTGAGGCAGGGGAGCAAAGAGTTGTTGTTTTGGAGAGTGAAGTGAGATTGCTCAGGGTTTGTTTTTTATGAAGCTGGGACACTCAAGTGTTGCTGATTTATCTTAATAGCAGATACTATGAGAAAATGTCCCAGTTGTCTCTTTGTGCTTTTGGCAAGTCTAGATATGGAACAGAGTGGAACAGACCCGACCAAAGCTGCTAGCCCAACATTTAGGGTCTCAATCTTCCCTGCCTTAAATATATGATTTAGAATTGCTTCTAGAGCCATCCAAGCTGCAGGCGGACACATTGCTCTGGCCAGAGACAAAGAGGGCTCCATCATCAAGTGTTTCTGTTTCTAGAACAACTTGCTTAGACTTGCAAAGAATTGGCCATTCTTTATACTACAGTAGTTGGTTCTTTAAAGTCAGTTACCAGTTCTCGTTCATGGGTGTTATTGCTGTATAAAGAAACTTTCTTTTGTTACAGGAGGAGCCTTCAGCTTGTCATACACATGATAAGGACTACTCAGAGGGCACAGTGACAACAGCTCCTGAGTCAGGACTAGAATGAGACCATGCTAAACCCAGGGTCTTAGAAGTTGGAATATAAATTATGTTGAAGCCGTGTTCAGTGCTATAACATGTGCTAACTCCTATTAGATATGGATATGTTCTCATGGCTTAATTTGGCATATTGAATTCATTCTTCAGATTCTCTTTGGGGACAGGAAAGGAAATACACAACTCCACTATAATTTTTCTTTTGTTTCTTTAGAATGGGACATAATTTTTTATTGTTAGCTGGTGGAAACTGATGAATCATGGCCAACTCTGGCTCACCCCCACAGGAGGGAAGTATCAGGCTATGGCTGAGAATGTAGTCTTTGAAACGAACCAGAATATCTGAGTTTTGAAATTTCTTCTCACTTTAAAAAAGAAAAAAAAAAAACAAAAAACAAAAAAATGAGACCAGGCTGTTGAGAAAATAAATGTTCTGACCAAAGACCAAAAAAGTAGAAAGCTATGGCTTCTCTGAGGAACGTGTTTAAAGGCTGTGTGACCAGTCCACTTAATGGCAACTCCATGAGCCCAGAGGAAGTCAGTCAGGAGCAGGCAGAGTGGCCTACTGACCTTGGTCTTTACTTCTTCCAATGAAAGGGCCCAAAGCTGGCTGTAAGCCCAGCATTCCACACTCCTGAACCAGGTCATTCACTTAAGAATCACCTCAGGCACAGCCTATCATTTTGCTCCTATTCCTGCTGTTGAATCCAAGAAGGAAAAAAAGAAAAAAAGGACTTGGAAATAGGTTTTCTTCTTTTGGCCCAAGACAGTTGCATACTGAAAACCACTGTTGAATATTTTAAATTGCGTGGGCCGGAAGCAATTATTCCTCTTCTTTTCTTTGATCAGCATCTTACATAGTTTGGTGGTCAGTCACCCTTAGTGCACTGGAATCTATTGAACTGGATGGCTCTGTCCAGGCTTGGGAGTTACTGAATCACTTGGAGGTATAGGTGCATAGTTATTTGAATGGGATTGTTGTACCCGTGATTAGAATTTACTCTTAGTTTCAGCAGAGCTGCTTGGTAGATTTTATGAGTTAGAGATCCTCTCAAGAAAATCTACAAGGAGAAAGCAGGTAACTCTTCATCCCTGCCTGTCAGGAGAGGAGCCACATGCAGCCTTGTATCTGTACCTTTTCTTCAGCTTCTTCTAAGACCAGAACCCCAAATTATCCTATCTCCATGTAAAAATGGGACTTAACAAAGACAAAAACAGTTCCTGTGCACTATGTGCAGACTCAAATTATTGTTGAAGGTTCCCTGGAACCAAGGTAAAATTAAAAAACAAAGCACAAAAACAAATCACTCGCTATCTCTTGGCCTGCTGTCTCTTGGATTGATTTGTGGAACATGATTCTCACCTAGAAACATCTGAAGTAGAGCCTTTGCTCTCGCTTGTATTTTTATCCGGTTATTGTGCTTTATTTAAAGTCAATTCAAAGAAAGCAAAGGACAGCAGACACTTTGGTAGAAGATAACATTCTTTTGAAATGTTGGTGGGATGTTGGGATGCCAGTTCTTTTACACTGGTGAAATGTGAAAGAGTTAAACTGGTTCTGGAACAAACCAAACAGAAAGCATCATGCATTTCCTCTGGGCAGAGCTGGTATAAAATCATGCCAGTCTTCAGACCCCAGGTCTTTATGATTAAGAAAGCTTCATGCCCTCTAAAAGGCATTGCTGAGGCGGAAGTATGAGAATTTGAAAGGGAGGAGAGATATATATTACGCATGGTGGGTTTCAACTCCAGTTTCTCAGGGCTTCGATATGGTGCCTCGTATATAGACAGATAAAGAATAGCTGCAATCAGAACTGAATCAAAGGTTCAGTCACTTCTGCTTGGCCACACACCTACCAGAGAAGCTCAGGACTTCTGACTCCACTTCTAGATCTCTTAACTCACCAGATCTCTTAACTCCAAGTTACAGCAATTTCCTTTAGAAGAGCACATCTTGAGCCCAGGTATGGTGAAACTGAAGAGTCTGGTTTTGTGGAGGGGGCTATTCCTGACCAGAGAAGCCTCAGAGTAGAGCTGATTCTCTATATACTTGCAGTTAGAGACAGACCATCTTCGGGAGAGTTTCTGTGGAGAAAGCTGGAAAGAGCTATGTGGTTTAGAGAGAAAGGGGTTGGCCCTGCCCAGCAACTGAGCCATTTCTAGCTGATGCACTAGACAATAGGGAATCACTCTGCTTTCTCAAGCAAGTGTGATGTGAAAACTGTCATCACAGAGCAAGCTTGGAACCAGAATTTTCAACTAATGATAAAATGTCTCCTGAGATATTAGGGTCATTTCAGCTCATGAGAGCTTGCTGAGTCTTAGACACCGCCCAGGGCATGTCCTCATCGTGTATAAACTTTATAGAAGTCAGTTGGGTATGGCTTGGCTCTTTTGTTAAGGCATCTCCACCCAGTCACCCCAAGAATAAAATAATAGCTTCCTTTCTATGCAGTTATAAGATGTGGGTATCTGAAGGATTTTTCTCTGTAACACAAATGTCAAATAAAGTGTTCCATAAAGTTTGAGAGTCAGAGAGAACCTTGATCCATTAACCTTTAAGTGCTGAAGGACTAAAGACCTAGTTTATTAACAGTTTCCAACTCCTGTCTGCTCCTGAATAGTCATTAAGGTACATTATTCTTTAATGGGTCTTTTTATCCAAAAATAGTAAAGGGGAGACCCCAATGTAGCACTTGATTTTTGTGTGTTCTCTCTTTGTTGTTGTTTTGTAGTATAATGTCCCCAGGCACATGCTGCTTCTGAGCTGTAATTACACTTTTAACCCAGCCCTTTATGTCTGGGTCCTTAATGTCCAAGCTCCTATATAATTACCATGTTGACTATGTGGGAATGAGACAAATATTTCTTGCATGACTTTACCCTATACATTACTGTAGTGCTGCACTCGGGAACTTCCTGAGCTTGGAGCTGTACTCTCAACTTGAAAAGACCCAGCAAAGAAAGATTCCTAATCTCTGGCCCACAGTGCTGAATTCAGAACTGCAGTGACTTGATCCAGCTGAGGTCCCCTGAGCTCTTGGGGGAGGATTTGAATTTGGCACTGGAACCTTGGTCCAGAGCCTGACATGGACTTGGGGACATTTCCTTTTCTAGCCAGCTGTGTGTTCATATCTCCAGCCATGTCTCTCCTTACAGTTTTGAAGTATGAATTCTTTAGTATTTGAAAAGGTCCAGATTTCTGATACCTCCTGGAGGAAGGCGCTGTATTTTACCAAACTAGAAAAAACTAGTGATACTGGTTGCTAAGAGACATCAGAATTTGAAGGTTGGGGTGGGGGTGGGGTGAACAGTGGGACTGTGACCAGTTAGTCAGGAGTTAGTTGGGGGCTCCATTTGATTCTGGATTGTCTTAGATCACTAAAACAAAAGACTCCAGAAGCCTAAGTCCCTGAAAGTTAAGCTTCTCCATCTCTCCTCAAAATCTTGATCCTGTCTTCTCCAGAACTGAAATGCTTACCACACACAGCATTTCATAATTCCAGAAGCAATTTCCATCTCTTCATTTTTTGTGTGTATGGTATGAGCAAATCATTTTGTGTATCATTTTCTGACATGTATTAAATATTTACATCTTATAAAAGAGAATAGGAACAAAATATAATCTTGAAATCTAAGTATCTAGCAATGATCATCTGTATTTTCTGCTCATATTGTGAGTCCTTTTCCTATGAGGCTAAAATCCCACATATACTCTTATATACTGTTTGATATGAACATCTTATTTTATAACAGTTTTATTTTCCTCCTATTCAATTCTGTGTTGTGCTATGTTTTCCTTTTAATAAATATATACCACTCTTTTGGACGGTTGATAAGTATTCCATTATAGCAATAATGAATATTCAATCATTCGTTAAAACAAATTCTGATTGTTTAACATTAAAACCTCTCTTTGATTGACACAGTGATTAATATCTCACCAACATCCCCTTTGTTGCCTATCCCCTGCCCTGAGTATCTGTCCAGCTTTCTCTTCATGAGGAGAATGTTGGAGCACTCGCTCGCACACACGCGTGTACACACACACACACACACACACTCACACACATACACAGTGTCCATAGTTTGAATATAGATTGAGAATACAGTCCCAAATAGCCATTGAGAACATTTGTGCCAGTTTACAGTCCTACCAGTGATAGATTAAGTCCATTTATATATATATTTTTTTTTCATTATGAACAGTCATTATCGTACCTTATGGTATATATATGATATATATTTTTTTTTCTAAATTTACCTGTTCCAAGAAATTGACCTCTAAATATATCAAAGACAATTGTCACTTATATAAAGTAATGTAGGTAAAATTTTGAATCATGTCCAAGTTATTAAATTGATAATTTATGAAACTTGGAATAAAATCAGCCATCACTAAGATGCCATTATCTCTAAGATTAACAAGGGTCCAGTCACTTTGTTTTTCTGATAAGTTCAGTAGTGACTGACATAGGCACAGTGTACCAGAATTTCATCTAGACAAACTCATATGTACTTTTTTTTCTTTTCTCTTAACTAGTTTGAGAAAGAAGGACTGAAGGATGAATTCATAGTTGACTGAAAAGTTTACCTTTGACAAATTAGCTGAGGAAATACTGTCACCTCTACTGGAATGATCAGAAGGGCTGGCACTGAGTTCCCAGAATGCACATGGGATTAATTATGTCCAGCCATTCGAAAGCTTGGCTTTTGAAAGTAGAATGCCTCAAAATTGTAGAGGTTAGTGAAGCAATATAAGATATAATCAAAGTTGAGAAACATATCAGCCCATGAAACTATACACCCAAATCTAGTTTGGATAAGTGTAAACAAAATACTTAGTTACAAAGTATCGTTTATACTTAGTAGTAAAATTCATGTGTGTATGTGTGTGTCTGTGTATGAGTGCGGATATGTATGTGTGAGTATGCGAGAGTAAGTGTATATGTGTATGAATGTGTTAGTGTGTGTATGACTTACAGGGAAACTGGCAATCAGGATAAAAGTTTAGCCAACTATATTTAGTGAGTATTTAGCATTGTACAACAAATGCTTAAAAAAATATAACCTCTGGACCTTATTAGTATGTTACCTGCCTTTCAGTAGTGTTCAGTGAAGACATGTGTAAAGGCTCAGGTTCAGACTGAATTCTAGAAATTATTTCTTAAGATGAGTTCCTCTGACCTAATAGTGACCTTGTGTGTGTCAGAGGACAGGCAGTACCAAGAGAGCGGGGTGTGGCTAGTGGAGAGGACTACAAGCCATGAAGTTAGGGCAGAGGTTCATAAAACAACCATATTCAAATACCCAAAGATACAAGGTTTTCCCCTAAACTGGGAAGGGCAGGAGTTGGACAGCTGCCTTCAAATGAAGCTGCAAAATTCCAGGTAAGTACAAGACCAGGAAATATATTTAAGCTGTTCTGTCATTGTCGGCTGGGGTGCTTAGTTTTCCATCTCTAGCGCCAATGTGTAAGGACTAGGTCACCATCCAGGGGCCATTACAAATAGAAATCCCACCTGGAGGGAAGTCTGTGCTGTTTCTTTCCCCAGTGCATATATAGTGCATATATAGTGGTATCTTGTGCCTGTCAAAGATAAATTAAACTTTGTCGGAACTCAAAGGTCTTTTTTTGAGAAGTTTTTATCTTGACTAATGAAGCCAAAACTCCTATGGATAGCCACCACCCATCCTGACTTAAAGAAAAGGGGGTTGGCTGCACCCTGCTCACCAGCTAGTTGATGCCTTCCTGATCCCCGCCCTCTCAAGTGAGCCCATCAGACACTAATGTATCCCATAATGAGAGCTCTGCCATCTCAGAGCCTCTGTCCCTTGTGTGCCCCCAAATGCCTCTGCTCCAGCCCTTTCCCATCTTACTTCTGCCCTGCTCTTCCTGAACTCGACCCCCAAAGATGTTTTTAACAAATACAATTCTTCTCATTAGAAACTAAGAAAGTCTCTTCCAAGTGACCCAAAAGTGGAAGAGAACATGAGAAGGAGTCTTCTAGCCAATGAAACAGTAACAGCCGCCATGTGAATTGGGAGGTTCTCAGCTTAAGTTATATTAGGGAAACATAGCTACAGGACACTTTCTCACCTACAAGATATCTGAAGATGAAAGGGGTTTGAAGAAAGCTCATGTAAGCACAGTTGAGGGAAAGAGGTACAGCCTGGATATTGAATTTGGTGATATCTTTTCCAAGTTTAAAATGTTTATATTCTATTCCAGGGATATCACTTGAATCTCTCTTTCCCTAACATATTATGGAAACAGCTGTGGTATGTTGAAGCATCCATCCTTGTTGAGAACAAACTCATGTCAGAAGGCAAGCTGTTCCCTTGCCAAAGTATTCTTTTTAAAGCATTACTGGCAAAAGAAAAGCTGAAAAATTGCCCAAATGTCCCTAAGTGATTGATTCTGTCAGTGTTTACTGTATCTCTACTGTAAAGCAGCCAATAATGTAGGGTTTTTGGGCTATCTCTTTAAATAAAATGAAGATCCCTGCCCCCACCCCCCAGACTCTCCATACTAGTGCATCGAGGTAGGACTAGCAAGACATAGTAGACATTTGCTTTAATCCATTGCTTGACCTATTTATAATGTGTACGGTATAAAGTGTGTGTGCATATGTGTGTGTGGTGTACATGCATGCAGAGTCCAGGAGATGATACCAGATGCCCTGCTATATAGCTCTGTGCCTTATACTCTGGAGACAATTTCTCTTACCAAAGCAAAGCTCTCTGATTTCAGTTATGCTGGCTGGTCAGCAAGCCCCGAGGATCCTCTGGTTTCTGCTTCCCCATGCTGGTGTTACAGGTGCACACAAGGCTGTGCCCAGAGTACATGGCAGCTGGACTCTGAACTTGGATTCCCCCAGCTTATCTAGCAAGTGAGCCATCTCCCAAATACTTCTTTCTTTCTTGATGCTTTATTTTATAGAGTGTGGGTATGTCTGTTTGCTTGCATTATCCAAGCATTTCTAGAAATATTAACCAAGAAATCTCAGTATCAGGATATTGAGGTTTTCTCTCTTTTAATCAGCTTCTGGGCCCACTTAGCTTTATTACTTGCCTATGTGACTTGCATAATATAAAAACTTATGGGTACTAAAACAGAAGACAATTATAAAACTAAATCAATAATGCACTTAGAGAACTAAGTCTCCTATTTCAATGAAAAAGAAAAATTCTTTAACCTGGCTGTAGCCACTCAAAATAAAGTAACTGGATGTTTACTACTGTCTAGACAGTGGGAATGGAGTCGGAATTCATACTACAGTGCTCAGAACTTACTGCTGTGTCTTCAGGTGGGCTGATGGTAATACAGGATTTAGGCAGGGTAGACTTGTCCTTACTTGGAGAACAGTAGGAAAGCAGACAGAAACTGAGCACAGCCAACAGGGAAGAATTTTTGGCTCAGTCATGATTCTGTCAGTGACGACTTTCTTCACCCTCTGGAAGCCTCTGCCCCTCCTCTAACTGAACTTCAAGTTTCTTACTTAAAAATGTAGCCAACCACTAACAGTTAATGGCCCTGTATTCTGGGAATCCCTTTGTTGTAGGGAAAGGATTTGAGAACTTAAAATGATCTAGAATCTTCAAGAAGATCACCCCCATTCTCCAATCAGCTTTCCCTAGGTCTGTGAGCATACATGTATCACGGATGTACTTGAATCTCTATTTTTGTGTAGGGCTAAGCTTTGAGCTTGTGCTGTTTCATTTGTGGGGCAATGGAAAGCCAGAATTGAGGGGTTATGTTTTTAAAAGGTAACTAAGAGAATATTTTTAAGGAACACATTTGATGGATGTAATCTGATGTTAATAAAGAAACTGAGCATGATGGGAGAATTCCCCTTCCATTTCACCCCTTTAGTTGAATTTTTATTTAATTCACAAGCCTGGGCTTGGCCTCTGGTTCAAGGTGGTAAGAAATAGAGGAGATGTGAGGTTACAGGTGAGACACCATGTTTGTGTGCTAGAGGAATATGTCAGCTGGGAGGAGTCTGTGAGACCTGCAAGTGATGAGCTGTCTTGTTTGATCATCTGTAAGAGGCCTGTGAAGACCCATCCCTTGTGAAATAAGGGACTTAGACTCTCCTTCCACTTAGGACTACATCAGTCCTGGTCAGCATGGGTTCATACTAAGCCATATAAAGCCAGCAAGGATATTCCAGTTCAAACAGAAAGAAGGGACTCCTGGTCACTTAGGGAAGATAAATGCCTCGAGGCTTTGGAGATGTGGTATTTGGGACACTTGCTGTGAGTTCTCTCTTCCCATTTGTTTTCTGACCGATTGGGAAATGGATGAGCTTGTTTACATTTCTTCTTCTTGCCTTCCCCAAGTTGGAGACCAGCTGGGAGAGCGATCTGTTCCTTGTCCAAGGCGCTAGCTATGCGTGTCTCCCTCAGAGTCTGTCTCTGTCTCTCTGTCTCTCTGTCTCTGTCTCTCTCTCTCTCTCTCTCTCTCTCTCTCTCTCTCTCTCTCTCTCTCTCTCTCTCTCCTTTCCTGGCATGGCCAGCAGCCCTACTACATTGCCCTGCCTCACTTACAGTGGCCCCGCCTTGTACTGTCAGTACTTGGTTCTGAAGGGTTGAAGTGCAAAGGTGGTCTTAGGTTTCTTAGGTTTTGCCTTTCTGCCACTTTCAGAACTGGGAGCAGGTCCAGATGGCATCATCTCCCTCCTCAACGCAAGCATCAAAGCCTCTGAGAAAAAATGTCCCTCTACCAGAGCAGTTCTTCTGGATATAGTCATTTTCCCTGAGCTGCTATGAACGTCTAGTACCCTCAGTAACCCGGACCAATGCTGTTGCTTTACTCTTTCCTTCTGATGATAGTTTCTCAAGCATCCGTCATTTTGAGGTTCCCCTTCTATGTATCTTCAGAGTGCAAAGGTGTACTTTCTTTAGATGCTCTCTCAGAGGTGGGTGCTATAATTTAGTGTAGCCATTAGACGGCCCTGTCCTTGCTGTGACTCTTCTCTGAAGTCTCAGTGGGCTTCTGTTCCTTTCTCTAGATCTCCCTCATTTATCTAAGAATATCAGGAATCCTTTTTTTAGCTGCGGCTGATCATTCAGTCTCGGGACTCCTATCTTCAGTGCCTGTCTGGTGGCCTGGGCATCTTTTGGCTTTCATCTCTGGGTAGAGATGATCTGGTGAGGCAGATCTCAGCCAGTGAGGGCAAATAGTTGTTGACTTTTACACTAAATGAAGGGCTCAGCCTTCCTCATCATCACAAATTTAATCTAAATCATAAAACATACATATACCAGGATCATTTTCCTCCTCTCTCCTTCCTCTTACCACCTCTCCTCTCCCCTTCCCCCATCCCTCACCCTCTTCCTTGCTTTTCCCTTCCTCCCTTGGTGGCTCTTGTACCCTCTTCCTTCTCCCATCTCTCCCTCTCCCTATCTTTCATTCTTTCCCTCCTCCTATCTTCCTTTCTTTCCAACTAATTATTATTTATCTTCAGGTTTTCTTTTTTTAATGATATTTGATTTCCCAGTCTGCTTTGTAGAGAAGCTCAAAACAGACCATGCCCAGAACCCCTCACCGTTCAGTAGAAGAGCCCCGGCTTTCTCTGAGACCCTCTCTTGGCTCTCTGGGTTGAAACAGTTTAGATTCCACATAAAATATGTGTTGTTTACCCAGGCTCTTCATGCTCTGCATACTGTTACAGTCCTTGAGGAGCTTGTCAGTGACAAGTAAGATAAATGAATGAAGAGGACTTTACAAGTGTTTAAAAGCTAAGTATAGCATGCGCTGCCCACTACTTAATTCGACAGACCTGTGCTCAGCCTGGTAGCTTGATGGTGGAAACTTCTAGGGTCTCCCCCTCCCCCACACTCCACTGCAGGGCCCATTGCTCAGGATGTTAGGAATTCCTAGGTAGTCTGCAGTTGCTAGCACTTTAAGTTAGCCAGATCCAAACCTCTGGTGCTGGGTTGAAGCATTGAGGGGCAGTAGGGATTGTAGAGGGTGACTTGTGGATTTTCTACCAGAGCTAGTGAACAGCACACACTCCTTTGAACCCTGAGGATTGCAGAAAATGACTTGTGAGTTTACAGTAGGGTTAGTCAGCAGCACAACAACCCTTTGAACCTTGGTGGAGACTTTGTGGATTTCATCCTTCTCACCAGGATCTTTAAACTCCTGTGAGCTGTTTCTCTTTTATGGTCTGACTGGAGTCTCTCCAGAGGCCCAGCTCACTTCCAGACCAAACTTGATTTTCCCCCCCTATTTTATGAGGGGAGCCAATCCACAAAGCTTCAAGCAGTAGTACATAGAGATCCCGTATGAATGCCACAGTCCTAGTTAGTTCAGCCTGAGTCTTTCTGTTTGTTTCCCCCTCAGGTAAGCCAGGATAAGAATCACCTCTATGGGCTAATTGTCAGTAATATACATTTACCTGGTCTCTCCATTGTCACAGGCTCCTGTCCATATTAAAGTAGCCCCTCCATCCCAGCCTGGGTCACAGGGCTGCTCTGCCATGTGACTAAGATAACACAGGACAGCAGGATTTTCTGAGACGGCAAGAACCATGTAAGCAAAGTGATGAATATTGACTTTAGTGTGTGGCTTCCTCTTAAAATGCCCATGCTCTTCCTTATACTGTTAGGGAACTCACTGTCCATACTATGGACAGAGTGTAGGGTTTTCTCTGCCAATCACTTCCTCATCCCCGGGAAGCTATGCAGCTGGTAGCAGGACAGAGATGATGTTGGCTTGTGTCCTTATCATGGCCTTTCAGAGAATTCCCCAGCCTCCTAAGATGGCAGTAGGAAGCTGCTTGAGAGAATAATCTCCCTCTTACAACTCTAGCAAGAAAGACAGAAAAGAACAGAAAGAAGTAAAAACTGTAAAACTACAAATACTTCTCTCTAGAAAAACCAGCAGGGGTGTTAGCACCTGTCTGTAGTGCTTGATCTGTGCTCAGTTCCTCAGTTCTATACTTGCCCATTCCCTAGAGACAGGAACCTCCTGGAACTGGTTCACTGTGGGACTCACGATGACTGTCTGATAGAAACAAGCTGCTTGTGTGCAAGACAGGCGCTGCTTCTCCAGAGAATACAGCAACTCTGTCATTCAAGACAGCCTGTGGTATCTGTAGGAAGGCAACAAGCTCTGGGGTATATTCATCCTATACAAAAGGAAGGTTTAAGCTTGGAGAGGATCTAGTGAGACTTTATCTGGGATTTCTGAAAAAAATTCTGATAGCATTTGTTGCATTTCTTGGGAATTGATAACAAACACATGATAACAGAATGCAGAAGTGAGAGTAGGAGGGAGAGTCAGTCAGCCAACATTTGTAAACAGATGCCAAGACCCTGGCCCATTTCCTCAAAGATGTCACAGTTTGACATACATAACATATAGCTTTGGTTCTATCCTAAACTGTTCCCATTATACCCCAAACTGATAGGTTCTTCCAAGAGAGCAGGTAAGTGGTTCATTCAGATAGGGTTTTTTTTTTCTGCTTCTTCTACATTTAATAAAGGAACAAATACAGGAACATTCACATAGCATGTCTTTTTTTTAATTGGATGTTTTATTTACATTTCATATGTTGTCCCCTTACCCCATCCCCCACCCACCCAGGAACTCCCTATCCCCTCACTCCTCCTCCTCCTTCTCTGCGGATGTAACCCGTACCTATCCCCCCATTCCTACCTCCCCACCCTCAAATTCCCACCCTCTGGGGCGTCCAGCCTTCCTGAGGTCAAGGATCTCTTCTTCCACCTATGCCCAGCAGGGCCTTCCGCTCTTATGTATACAGCTGAAGCCATGTATCCCTCCCTAAGTGCTCCCAGGCTGGTGGTTTAGACCCTGGGAGCTGTGGTTGGTTGGTATTGTTGCTCTCCTCATGGAGCCACAAACCCTTTCAGCTCCAATGGTCTTCACTCTAACTCCTCCATTGGGAACCCCATGATCAGTTCAATGGCTAGTTGTGAGCATCTGCCTCTGAATATATCAGACTCTTGAAGACCTCTGAGGAGACATCTATATCAGGCTCTTATCAGCATGCACTTCCTGACTTCCACATCAGCATCTACCTTTGGTGACTGCACGTGGGATGGATACTCGGGTGGTTTGGATACTAGGTTTCTGTCCCTCACTTTGTCTCCATATTTGCTCCCTTGAGTATTTTGTTGCTCCTTCTAAGAAGGACCTCCTTCTTCATGAGCTTCATGTGGCCTGTGAGTTGAATCTTGGGCATTTCAAGGTTCTGGGCTAATATCCAATAATCAGTGAGTAAATACTATGTGTGTTCTTTTGTGATTGGCTTACCTCACTCAGGATGATAATTTCTAGTTTCATCCATTTACCTAGGAAACTCTCAAATTCATATAACAAGGACATATGTTCAGCTATGTTCATAGCAGCCTTATTTATAATAGCCAGGAGCTGGAAAGAACCCAGATGTCCTTCAACAGAGCAATGGATACAAAAAATGTGGTATATTTACACAATGGAGTATTACTCAGCTATTAAAAACAATGAATTCACATAGCATGTCTTAAGTGGCATTTCTTGTTCAAGGTCAAGAGAAGGCCAGTTTGCTGGCACTTGGCTGTCTTTGTCTCCTTATCCACTCGTAGCCAAGCCAATTTTCAACTCCTAGCTGCAAAGGAGCCTAATGTGGTGAGTCTGCCTGCAGCTGTAAGGGAATCTCCCCTGCTTCTGGTTATCTAAACTTCCCCCTTCCCTCCCATTCTCTTCTCACGGTGCTATAGTTGGCTCTATAGCTGACTTACATTCCCCGTCTTGTTTACCTTTGCTTTGGCCTCTGCAGCTGGCCTAGAACCTTACTCTTCATATTACTACTGTCAGAGCCTGAAACCACACACCTGGACCTTTGTCCTGTTCTTCCCTTCACTAGGTGAACAATTATAGGCTCTCTTTCATAGTCAAGTAAACTCAGAATAATTGTCTCAACATTCTCTCTCAGTCTCTCTGTCTGTCTCTGTCTCTGTGTCTGTCTGTCTCTGTGTGTGTGTGTCTGTCTGTGTGTGTGTCTGTGTATGTGTGTGTTAGAAGTTTGAAAGTATGAGTAGGTGTACATCTTCCTGTGTGATGTGATTTTAGAGAGGTCAACTTAGATACTGTTCCTCAGGAAGCATCTACCTTTTCTTTTGAGACAGAGTCTCTTACTTCGACCTGTCAACCCTGATTAGCCTAGGCTGGTCAGCCAGCAATCCCTATGAAGCTTCCTTCTCTGCTTCCCCAGCGCTAGGATTACAAGCCTGTACCACACCTAGAATTTAACATGTATGTTGGGGATCAAACCGAGGTCATCATGCTTCCATGGTGAATACTTTACCAACTGAGCCATCTCCTCAGCCCCCAAAGTAAGGTTTTGATAGGTACATGTTAGCTACACACTTAACCTGGCACACAATTATTCTAATCTCTGTAGTTCAGAGAACACTCAGTGACTTTTTTGAGCAGTTATTCATCACAGACAGTTGACTCACTGATTCCTGCCCTTATACAGAGCCTTGGTGTGTCCATTCCTATAGGTTCACCATTTCTTGCTTGCTTTATTGTCCACTGTCACACTGTCATTGGAAGCCAGGTACTACTCAGTTAAGATTCATTGTCATCTAAGCTGCATGAACATTCAGAAGCATCTTCATCCATCCTTCTTGTTCTTTGGTTGTCAACTGGCTTCCCAGCTTTTACTTGCAGACAGGAACTGCTTACTTTGCTCTGATTAGGTAGAAAGAGACATGTAGAAAATTCTGGAATGTTTTACATTCCCCTGCTGGAAAACTGGAAGAAAACAACAATGCCTGTGAGAAGAAAAGTGTAGTTACTGAGGTGCAGTGTTATCTTCCTTTCCTGTAGTAAGAAATCTTATTTTGAATACATTGTTCTTCTTCCTTAAACCTTGCTTGTGTAGATTTTAATGTTAATATCATCTGGATGATGGATAAAAGCTTCATTCCTTATTGACACCTTGCTAAGATGTATGTAAAGTTTTAGTATTACCCGTCTATAGCTACATATAGTCATTAAGCTATGGCATCTTCTACAGTCAATCAAGGACTTTTATCTCATTTGAAAGCTCCTGGAATAAAGTATTCAGAGATGTCAGAGGAGATACAGTATCTAGCACCTTTGCACACACGATGTTCAATGATTTTCGTTAATCGATAAAATTTCGGTTTCCCAGGTTGAATTTTGGTACTGGTAAAAAGCCTTCCAAAGTCCCCTGCACTTTCAAAGGCTAGGGGACAGTAAGTAAATGCACATTACAAGACGTAGGTACTCCTTATTCATAATGAGATAGTTGGGCTGGTTGGCTCTAGGCCCACTTTACTAAGAGATAGAATATTCCTTGAAGAAGAACAAGTTCATATGGCTAGTAGCTCAAGAGCTATTTATTTATCCCTCTCCATCCACTCTCAAGAAAGACAGTAGCAAAAATGACAACAACAACAACAACACACCCATCAGGGAGAGTGTAAATGCTAAATGCTTCACTGGGTCATCACAGCCTCCCATTGCACACTTTCCCTCATCTGTCCCAAAGTAACCTATGTCATCCTCACTCATGCACACATCCATTGCCATAGATAGAACACACTTGCTAGGTAACCTGTGTCCCCCTCATTCTCACACACATTCATTTACATGGATGACACACATTTTCAGGACCCTTCACTAGGTGGTGAATACAAGGATGATCTAGACATAATACTTCCTTCAAGAGGTTTTTACAACAGAGTAGAGGAAGCCAAGACAACATGTAGCTATTTGCCATTCATTGGAGTAAGCACTGTGATGGGCAGGAGGTTAGAAATGAGCCAGTGGAGGATTCTGGGAGAGGCAGTAGAACACATGGTTGCCTGTGAGGTAGGCTTCTGGAAGGTATATCTAGAGGTGATGGCATTGTAGCTAAGAGCATAGGAACTCAGGGATGCAGCCTCACTTAAAAGGGGTAGAAGATGAAAGGCAGGGCTAGAACAGAAAACAGTGCTTCCAAAAGTGGGAGTGAAGGGAAAAAGAGCAGAGGTTAGAAAGATTACCTAACAAGAAACTTGTAAGCATGTTGAGAATCAAAGATCTTGTCCTGAGGACTGTGGGAGCCTCTGGGGAAATTAAATTCTGAGAGTACTAGGGATCTCATATCACACTGGCTAAATGATACATCCTTGTGGTAGGCAAGCATGCAAATGGAAAGCTGTTATGAGGCACTGGCCTTAAAGAAACAATTTCTAGAAGAAAGCAGGAACAGAACATGCAGTCATGTCTCAGCAGTGATGGTGCAGTATATAGCAAAGAAAGTTTGACACGGTGGCCAGAGATCGGTGCTAGAGGGTGATAGAGATGGCATGGGGGAGTGAAAATGGGCCCCAATGAATCACTAAATGAGTCCCCATGTTTTAAGTGCTATGCCATAGAAAGGCTGTGCACCTCCAACTCTCCATGAGCTTTTCTCGATTTTCAGTTAGGTCTGCTCAGAAGACCTGCTTATGGTGGGCCTTTCATGTATCTTTTGGTTATAGGGACAGGAGCCATCCTAATGAAGCCACTGTTGAACCTGTATGGAGTTTGAGCAACTAGCATCTTTGTTGGAATCCTTGTTAAAGCTTTCTGAAGGCTTTCTCTTGTTGCCTATTAAGGAGTGTTAGTTACTGTATCCTCCCAGGATTTTCTTTGTGCAGTAGAAAAACAGTGTAACTAGGCAGGGATGAGAGTGAGCAGAGTGGATTGCAGGGGTGGGCTCTGAGAAGAGGTCCATTTTCGATTTACATTAAAGGAGCCAGATTGCATAGTTGTTTTATGGGACATAACATGATCACCCAGGCTGCAAGAAATCGGCCACAGTTTAAGAGATATGTTACCAGCAAGACAAATAAAAACAGTCTGAAGTATCAGACCAAACTCAAGTGTTCACCTCTGGTTCACACCCTCCTCTCCTCCCAGACTAATCAAAAGAAGCCCCTTCCGCTCACAATAGCTCTGTGTACATTTCCCCCAGATCTGGTATTCATATGAACAATGTGGTTTATTTATATTTCAGCACCAAATTGGAAAGATGACATCATTCATTTACAGTCCCCATCCCGTGACATGCCTACTCTCCGACACCTCATTTTGGCAGACACATTTAGGGCCGCATAGAGCATCTTGTTTAGCTTGTGCATTCTTTTATGGGACACAGTTCAAAGGTAGGGGCTTGAGCATTGTTGCTGGTAAGAAAATGACCTCATAAAGTCACAGGGGCTCCCCTGAAGGATAAGGGCATTACAGTGTTTACAATAGCAGTGTTATTATTTGCTCCTTTAGCCTTCATCACTCCTCTGTGCCCTTGTCCCTTCCTCTGCCACTGTCACCGGTCTCATAGCTCACTTCAGTTCCCCCAATTCCAATTCTATTTGGAAAAAATCGTTCCAGATTTATTAATCCATGAGTTCAAAAGTACAGTCCCCTGTGGCAATACTGGGATTTTAGGTGTAGACACTGAGCTTCAGCATCTCGTGTCTGATGGCAGGAGGACTAAGGAGGGTCTTATCCTCAGGGCTCTGCTGCCCTGCTCTTTCTCAAAGGCCTGACCCGTGCATCGGGTCTTCCGATGCATTAAATGGACACGAAGGATGGAAATGCTAGCAGCTGCCAAAGTCTGCCTGAGCTTTGTTTTTTTAATTTAGTTTTTAAGTGGGTCTTTTAAATATTTTTATTATTTTATCATATACGTGCATTTTTATGCTCACTTTGGGACCTTTCGAATATTGTACACACTTGAAAAGATGGAATGAATAAATCACGAGGCATCCTTTGGCAGGTAGAGCTGGAACATGAGGTGTTTCCAAAACTTAACAGACCCTGAGTACTTATGGGATAGCTGTTTCTACCTGTTCAGCTGTTTGCCATCTTTACTAGCAGCCAAACAAGAAAGGGGACTTAGAGATTGAAAGTTAGAAGACCCAGAAATGTCCATGCCGTTTGTCAAGAAATGGCTCTTGGGGCTAAAGTCCATGTCTTCCTTTATTGCTGCCAAATTGTAATAGTGATTATTCCTCCTAGGAAATCTTGGAAATCACAGTTGTACATGAAGAAATATTGTGAGCATGCACTATATTAGATCTATAATGCTCTTTATTATTAAATAATTATTATTTTGAACAATAAAATTCTGACTGATTGGAAGTTCCAATGGCCTCCAACTTCAGGCTCTGAGAGTGCTGATGGGTCAGTGTCATGCTGAATCACCAGGTGGACCGCTATGGCAACCTACACTATGTCCTCAACTCTTGGTGACCTTTTCTACTGAAGAAAGAGATGCAGCCCCCATCTAGCATAGCAGCACCCTTTGCCTTTCCAGTCACTGCAGCAGCAGCTTGCTTTCTGCTTCTGTGGCCCGAGCTCCAAGGGTGGACATAAGGAAGGCTTCTGAAGGAGGAGTAGTTCTATGGTAGAAAATATGATTAGTATCTACAAGGCCCTGGGTTCAAGTCCCAGCAGTGCCTAATGGATGGATGGATGGATGGATGGATGGATGGATACATACATACATACATACATACATACATGCATCATACATACATACATACATACATACATACATACATGGATGGATGGATAGATGGATACATAGATACATGGATACATGGATGGATGGGTGGGTGGATGGATGGGTGGATAGATGGATGGATGGATACATGGGTGGGTGGGTGGATGAATGGATGGATGGATGGGAGAGACAGACAGATAGACAAAAGTAGGCTCCTAGAGAAAGTGTTGTGCATTAGTGGGGCTCAGGAATTAGGATGAAAAGAAAGGAGCCAAGGAGAGGAACTGCAGGCAAAGGACCCAGCATACACAAAGAAGAACATTCTTATAGGAAAAAAGGGAACAGCAGTAATGGTAGTAAAGGCATTTGACTGACACTTGCTCCTCAGCTATCCCAGGAAGGATAACACCCATTTTAGAGGTAAGGATATTGAGGATTAGGACAGTTAATCATCTTAGGTTAATACAACCTTCAAAGTGAGGTGGAGCAACTCTTGAATCTAGGCGGTCCTATCCTTAAACTCACATTTCTGACTCTCCGGACTAGCTAACTTCTGTTCTTTTCAGCCGGCCTTAGGCATTGTTTATGTTGTTGTGGCCTTGTTCAGCAAGTTCATCCTTGCTCTGTTTCTTGCCCCATGGCCCTTAGTATTTAACTATGACTCCAAGACTCCTCTATGATGAGTACCACATGCTTAGAGCGGTCAGCTTGTTTTCCACCGACATTGCACAATTCTCTCAAAGAACAATGGCAGCTAGAATATCTGTAGACACTCTTTCCTGAGAAGTCGCCATTGTAGCAGTGAACCGTCTTCACCAGTGCCCCTGTATTTGGCAGTTTTGGTATGTATTTCCCTGCCTTGTCCTGTGAGAGCATTGTTTGTCATTCTGTCTCTCCACACATCCCTCTCCCAGCATCCCGTCCAGGGCCTCCTGGGGGCCTTCTCTAGAATGTAGGATGTGACTGTGGGCACCTTGTGATTGTAAGTCCACTCTGGATCTCTTTGACTATACTTTACCATGTGTTCGCCTCCCTCTTAAAAAGTGCATTGACATATACAGGTGTTACCTAGCTAGCTCCAAGAGTATGATTAACACTTCCTTTACCAAAGCTAATGGCATAGCTCCTTTATTACGTTTCAATGTGCCTAAAAATGAGAGCTTCTGGACTGATGTAACTGGAACACTCCTTGTAGGTGTTGTCGTCTTTGTACCCTGTGTCTATTGGGCTTGTTGTCTAGCTCCTGATGGAGTCTTCCCTGGTTTTCCTTCTGCACAGACTCAGAACAGAATGAAGCTGATGGCAGACAACTATGATGAAGACCACCACCATTACCACCACCACCATCATCACCACCACCACCGGTCTCCTGGGAGGTCACAACATTCCAATCACAGGCCCTCTCCGGACCAGGTCAGTTTCACTGCTGCTTACCTCTAGGACCCCTCTTGTGCTTTGGATATTTTAAGATAAAATAAATAATCCTCAAGAAATAATAAACAGCATAAAGTGATACGTTCTTTGAACTGAAACTAATAGCTTTGGTATTTATTTCCATCACTCAAGGAATCTAAATGTTTTCCTTTCTCCTTCCTCTTTAAGGTTTTGTCTTTTCTTGTTTATATTATGCATTTTCTTTTCTCCCCTCCTTTCTTCTTTCCTAGTTATGCAGTCTATTGCTGGCTCATATCTAATGGCTAGGTACCTTGGAATGTGTCTTTTCAAGGTTTAAAAGAAAGCACTCAATTCCCAAGAGCTCGGCAACCAGAGAAACCTTGAGTTTGCTGAGCTCTCTCTTGCAGAAGCTCTCAGTGATGCAAGTTAGGGATGAGGTAGAATGCCAAAAGGAGACTCTATTTTGCTGCCCTTTTTGTCAGCGACGTTAAGGTATCCAGTTTATTTGGTTTGGAGTCTACCTTCTTCCTTGACTTAGTAAAGCAAATGAAAAGATGAAATGACAAAACCAAAAAAGAAAAAGAAAAAAAACACCTGCCATTTTCAACTGGGTCCACACTCATCCACAATGCAAAAAACTATACTATCTAGTAATAAAACTCCTGAAGGTGATTCATATGCAAATTATGAACTTATGAACAAATTAATCAGAACAATATAGTCAGTATTAGTAGGGTTTTTTCTTCTTTTACTGTACCTTTGTAATATAGGATCATCATAGGGTTTGTACAATAAATTCCATGAGATAGGTGGCATTAGGAAAAGACACAGAATCATCTGTGGAAGCCAGAGTACCTCAGACACCAGCAAGAAGCAATGTGGTATTAACTGCATGCAGAGAGCACAGCAGTGTTTGCTGGGGAGGGTTTTGCTTGTTTTCAGAGGCCTCTCTTCTCTCCCTTCACATCCTGGTCATCCCAAAGAAGCTAGTTAAGATCTAATCCTTAGAATGTTTTCCCAGAAATAAAACTCCAGAGGAAGCCAGTTATATAGAGCACAAACCATGGAAATTCATGACCATTGTACCCTGAAGAACTTACCCTCAGACACCCCAGCACTACAGAAGGTTTCCTCATGGGGTTGTGGATTTCAAAGCCATGTGAAGAAAGGCCTCAATACATGGACTGGAGCCCTCTGAAACAGTTCTAGAGTTTGGTGGCCTGGAAAGTAGAAAGATTAATTGTATGTCTTTACCTTACACATCCTTGATTTTGTTTGGTTTTATGTATCAGTTTTTGTCCCTACCACCATATGCCCACCCCTGCTCATCCCTGCATATTCTGAGATCACTCCCCTTGGTTGCTGCCCTTTGGCACATTGCCCTTTGTTCTTTGTTATTCTCCCATGAATAGTCAGTGTGAGGCTTCATTGGTATGAGGCCTGAAGACCTTACTTTGGCTGTCCTCCTGTGCCATGAATGCCAGAAGGCCACCCTGAACCTCTCCCTTCCCCAGAAATAGTAATAGAGATCATGGAAGGACACCAGGAAGAACTGGAGTGAGTCACCCATGGACTTGTTAATATAGCAGAGACATGTGTCCTAAGATGCCCTGCTGAAAATGGTGGCCAAATCTAATCTGTCTGCTTTGTGAATAGTACTTCCCAAATTCTGACTTTCTGACATTTCTCCATGTACTGGCAATGAAGTGTCTTGCCTGCTCAGTTGGTCCTTCCTGTATCTACATCAGTAAAGGTTTCCACAGGGCAGCGATGATCCGGCAATATTGGGGCTCCAAAATTAGTTAACATTTACAGAAAAGTCTTTGCCTGAGACATGTCCTAGGGACCTTGGACACATCTTTGTCACTACTGCAGTCAGTGAATGCTCTGAACAACACTTGGGTACAAGGATGGAACCTGAATCCTTCTTCAGGGAAAAAAATCCCATGCTCCAGAAGGAAGGCTACCTGGCTAGATTCTGGTTATTAGTAGTTTGCTCCATCAGCTAATCCTTGGAGCAAATGTCACATGACAGCCCTATGCAGAGCCTGGAGAGGGCCATGCAAGCAAGATAAAACTCTGTCCTCATGGCACTTGCTTTTCAGTCCTAGAATAACAATCTAGGTCCCTTAGTATCTACTTATTGTTTTTTCTTGTTCATGCCAATCATAACAGGATAGATTAAAGGTTGAAGTTAATTATGGCCATGGCTTCTGAACTTGAAGTTTAGGGTAGAAGCAAAATGTCCTTACTCAGGAGACAACTTTTACAGTTTTAAGTTGGAATCAGCAAGGCTGCCAGAATTCACTCTTTCATTGGGCAAAGGAGAGTTAAGCTTGAAGCGCTGGTGTGATATTTGGTTGGCACCAGAGATGGAATTGGTAGACCTCCTGAGTGAGGTTCTCTGTTAGACCATGGCCTCCAGGTTTAGGAAATGGTGTCCTCCTCTGCACTTGTATTAACAACCTAATATCCACAGGGGCATCGCTAAGGAATTCAGTCACAGAATGTAGCAGTTGTGAAAACCTACAAAGTCTCTCCAAATTACAACCCCTAGGCATGACTCTCTAGGTCACGAACAGTGATGCCCCAGAGGCTAGAGCTACTTCCTAACAGAAAGTGAGAGCTCTACATCAGAATGTGTCATCTGGCAGTCTATACAAGGAGCTAATTGGAGGGAGATTCCAGTTAATGTCCACTGTGCTAAGTCAACTGAGCTGACTTAAAGGGAAAGGATGTCTTCCTGTTAGTCTTCCAGCCCTGGTCTTCCAATATCCATCAGGGTCAACCAGCTGGGTCTTCTGGATACGTGGGCCACAAACCCTTGTCCTTATTTCTTGAGGTGTAGAACAAGATCGGAACACATGAAAGTGAGGAACTGAAAAAATCAGTCACTTTGCTGCATTTCCAGAAAAACTCATTATTTTTCCTCAGGAAACACTTTGCCAGGCACTTGCAGAATTATATTCTTTTTCCATTTCTCTCCTGTCCCTTTACCCTTTACTGTGAATTTTTGATTTCTCTTTGAAAGAAATTGAATTTAAGCATTATAAGTCTAAACTCACGTTTCAAGTAACTTCTAGAACATTAGTCCCATGAGGGAAGAGCCTTGGACAAAGATTCAGTGGGCCAAGAATTTTGGGAAAGTACTGCACATTTTAACTCTGTCTTCTAGCATTCTGGTGCCATTAGCAGATCAAGGGATCTAATATGGCATATTAGAAAAAAAGCTCTAAAATTTTATTTAATCCAGCATTTCCCAGACTTATTTGATCATAGTTTTAAATAGTTTTGTAACATCTGTGCTTTGAGAGAAATAGTATTCTCAGGCTATCAGGTGAAAAAAAAAAAAAGAAACTACCTGGTTTAAAACAAGACTGATCCTATTTTGAGCAATACTTTCATGAGAAGGAAGAGATTTTAGGCACTATCCCTAGCGATTAACATAGTGGAAAGTGGAAGTACCCCTTCTATTCATTTCCTGGAGAGTGGGTAGTCTCAATAAGAACTATGGGAGCCATTTACGGTGAGGCCCCAGAAATTAAGAACTGTCTTAAATACATCATCCTTCAGTGATCACAAAGGTGATGAAGGAGGGTAGGAAGACTTGAAGAAACAATCAGAGAAGCCTTGGCAGAGTTTGAGTCAAATCATCTAACCCCTACCTGAAGGCAGAACAGTTAAGACCTAGAGGCCAGTAACCCCAAGATGACTCTAGTCATCGAAAATGTCCTAGTAGAAAAGAATATCCCAACAATATAGTAATAATATAGGAAACTCCCTTAAGCCAAGAAGTAGCCACAAAGTACACAACAAATATTTCCCATGATATAATAAAGACCAAAGTAAACGTACATGCTGGAGACACACTAGTGATTTAACTTTTATTGACATTACCAAGATTGATTTTGCAAAACCAAGTGGTAACATAATTTCTCCTAAATGCCCCGGGCACCCATAGTCATCAGTAGTGTCTGTTATTTAATTCAGATAGTGTCCTCCTCTGCCTGAAAGCATGTCAGTAATACCAGGTCTTTCTGCGTTGAGGGCAGGGCATCTTATAACTTTTACTGTCCCAGTAAAAGGCATATTTTAGTAAACCCTTTTCATTGCCTCTCAAATTTGTACTAACTACATCATTGAGAAAGTTGCATAGCACAGTGGCATGCAGGATAGTCAGTTGAGGTCAGCCTGCCCTTTGTGTCCCTAGGAATCCCTACATTTCTACTGAGTGAGATATTGCATCTTTACAGGCCCAAATGTCACTGCTTGCTCATTCTAATGCCTGTACCTAGAAAAGCACCTGACACTGACTATAGTGTGGAAGTGGGATGTAGAACCTGAGCATTTTAGAGCTGGAGTAGGCAATGCTTTTTGAAGACCAGCAAAAGAATCTTCTGTCTTCTGCCCCCATTCACTGAATGAAAATGCCCACGCACAGGCACAGGAAATGGAGGCTAAGTGCATTTTGTTACCTAAATGATTTCCAGATCTTGAAAAATCAAATTTATATACAGAAATCCTATTTCTCTAGGAGGGATATAGATCCCACAAATATGGAGACATAATACTTATTAGAATTGTAGAAAAATAGGTGATTGAATTCTATGGTAATATTCTTTTTGCTTCTTACAAAACATACATATATCTGTCTGACCCCTGGGTGCACATTCAATAAATGTTTCCTGAATGATCTGTTCACATAGTATATATGAAAAAGAATGGCAGTTGAAAGTGTCCCTGTTATGCAGGTTAAGAAGTGGTATTTGGAGAGATCATTCATGATCTAAAGACACATAACTGGACTTGAGAAACATCTCAGTGATTAAGAGTTCTTGCTGCTCCTCTAGAGGGCCTGAGTTCAATGCCCAGAATTGAACTGAGTGGCTTAGAATAACCTATAACTCCAGCTCTAGGGATCCTATACCCCCTCTGGCCTCCATGGGTACCTGCTCTCATATGCACATACCTTGCCCCCTACAGACATACATACACACACAGATACACATAAATAAAAATAAATTATTATAAAATCATTAAAAAATTAACACATGAAATTTGAAATCTTCCAGCCCAAGCCAAGTGTCCATGCCTCTAAGTGCTTTGGCTGCAAACCCTTTGCCTCTCCATTTAGAATTTTCTGTGCAATCGTGTGTTTGAGTGGCCAAATCAGCCCCACTGTTTCTAGAATGCAAATGTATTTTTCCTTCCCTGACGAACTATATGGTACATTTTATCTAATAGTCTGATCTTTTCCCCCAAAGCTGAATTAAAATATCTCATCGATTTCTTTCCCATTTGCCCCAGCTTTTGCTGCTTGCTGTTTAATCTTCTGTTGTGTGTCTTTATTTCCTCATTCCACTCCCACACAATTTTCCCTGACCCCCCCTTTATGCTTCTATATTCTGTCACTTTGTTGATGAAAATAAGACTTCTTGCAAACTCGGCTATTGCCGTGGGATCACCAGAGAGTGATTCTCAAGTAGAAGCAGAACTGACCCAGAATGGGAATGTTCTGTGGACTGTGGAACACTCTTAGTAGATGACTACCAGGACCCCATTCTATTGCACACTCACCTTTGAACCATGGCACACATGAAAGCCTAAACAAAGCAAAGTTTTCAAAGCAAAGTTTTCAAAGCAAAGTAGAGATCTTTTCCCTCAGTCCAGGCTTATCTTCCATTCAACCAGGATATTGGGATATATTCAGTTAGCAGCTAGCCCTGGCACATGCTGGCCTTTTCATTTTGAATTTTGATTTTAGAGGGCTTGCTCTGCAAATCTATCCCCAGAATATTGATTGCACAAATATTTGGCCCACTTCTCTTGGCAAGTCTCCAGACTCTGTCTTTAGCTACAATGATCATTGGTCCTCTCTCTGCTGCCATTAGTTGCTGTGAATGCTCCCAGCATGCCCTGCCTCTGAGCTGTGATGCTTTAACACAGAGCTTGATACTCTGGGGATTGGACCTATGACCTACTTCAAGGACTGCAGCACTTATTGCCTTAGTTTTGAGGCTTCAAGATCCCAAATGTGGCCTTATTTCTATCTTTCCATACGCCAAAGATCTCTAAGTTTGCTTAACTTTGGAAATCAGAGGGGAGGTATTGCCTTCTTACCCTCCTGTCTCGCATACAGCTCGTACCTGAGCCTTGATTATCTGCTTTAGGTAGAGTACTCAGGCTCCTCAAAGTATTTTCATGGAAGGGAACCTTAAAGCCAACTAGACAAATAGTTCCTCTCCGAGATCATGGCCACAGGAAGATGACCTATCCAGGGCCCAAAGGCTTTCTATCTGGCAAACCCCACAAGCATTCCTTTGACATTAGCAGTCAGTGTGAATTTGATAGAGTCACATCCCCAAAGACGATCAGCACTTCCAGTCTGCCTTCTGGTCCCTATGACTTCTGACAAAGGCACTGGAGAACTGCAGACCCCTCTGCCCTCTGTGAAATGTGAGATGGAACCTGTGATTGGTGTCCACGTGCTTTCAATAGTAGAGTAGCCAGAGCACAGCCCTTGGAGTTCTGACAGAGTTCAGCATGCTCTGTGGCCCCCAGAAGATGAATTCTATACATAAAGTTGTTATTCTTAGCTTTTGCTTAGGAAAGGAAAAAAAGAATTTATGTTTTGAGGTTAAATGGGTGTGGGGCAAATGTATACACAGAGTCCTGTGTGTATATATGTATGTAACGCTATGTGTCAGGATGAACTGAGTACGTCTCCACATATGGAAGAATCTCACACAATTATGTTTAGCTAGAGATTTCTCTCCTGTAGATGTGTGTGTATAAATATATTTTCATGTTTACTACCTGGAAGAAAAATTTAACCACTGTGTATCAGATTTACAAAAATGTAGTTAGAAAACAGCAAGGGTAGGGGAGAGAGAAAGAGGGAGGGAGAAAGAGAGGAGAAAAAGAAGGAGAGGAAAGGGCAAGGGAGGGGAGAGGAGGAGAAGAGAGGTGAAATTTTAGTCTCACTCTAATAACTTCTAGTTCTCCATGCATCTTAGCTCACATGTCTAAAGTTTGCCTGATAGCTTTCCTTTTGTTTGTTTGTTTGTTGCATGTGTTGCAAATTTGATTTCATGGCCACTTTCTAAAAGAAGTCATGACCTTTGGCTTCAAAGCCAACAGCCCATGAAGAGCTCTCTTCTGGGTACTGCTCTTTATTGGATGAGATAGGGGTTAAGAAATTTCTACCACTGCCACCTCTGGGTCAGATCTCTCAGAGCTGGAGCCAGTGATAGCCTTGTATGTCCACGGACCTGAGCTCTATGAGCCCCTTGATTCTTGCCCACCACTTCTTTGGTCACAAGTAGATTGGAAGACATGGTGTTTAAAACTCAGCAGATTGAAAAAATTAATATGTGAGCTAAGAAAGACAGCATAAACACTACCGTCCCATGATCATCCCAGTGCTGATCAGAAATTCTCAAAGCCACTAAAATATGTGCCAAATGGCCCATGTTATCTTCTCACCATTGGGAAGGAAAGGTGGAAATCTAATTATTTGCAGACTTTTAAGAGCAGAAGCTCTGGGATGACATTCTATGGGGCCACAGGTAACGAGGGACAAATCCTGCTGTTGGGAGAGATGGTTAAGTGTCTCTTTCCTCTGCTGGAAGTTGCATGTTCACCCAACCGTTCCAGGCCAAGGAAGAGGCCTAACACACGCACTGGGAAACTGGCTTTGCAGATTATTGCCAGACCTCTTTAATCTGGGTGTGATGTTAATTCCTCCTGTGTAAGCACATGAGGCAAGCCCTGATAAACATAGCAGAGATGGTCTTAATGTGTGGGAAAAAGAACATAGCTACTTGGTGTGCTGAGATACTGTGGACAGAAAAGGGTTTCAGTCAAAGGAAGCTACCACCTATTCAGGATTCTGTTCTTGCTCTGCTTAGGTTAAAGCAGGGTTTTTTCTCTTTACTGGTTTGTTTTAGTTTTATATTGTGTTCATAGTATTAGGGCTTCATTAAGAGATTTGTTGCCCTGTCTTTCCAGTCAGTGAGGCTTCCAGGCCCAGCCCACACTCCCCAGCCTGTCTGTAGGTGGAACTCAGGCTTGGCAACATCAGAGGCTGGGTTCTCTTTCAATGTGCTGCCTTAATCCAGTCACATTTGTCTAACAGGCAGCATGTCAACTCTCTATTGAAAGGGGGTGGCCAACCTTGAAGTGCCAGAAAGCCAGGAAATCCATTTTATATTGCTGAATACCACTGCCTCTCCCCCAACCCCCTTTAACTGATGTAATAAGGATCATGTTTGACTTATACACTCCAGGCACTTGCAGCTCTTCAAAGATAAGGGAACAGCTGAGGAAAAGGAGCTGGAGGCATCTTTTAATATACACTGCACTCACTCACAAAGCCTGAAAGTTATTTACATATATATATATGGCTCATGGCTCACTCACGAAATAATGACACTATCACATTCTGATTCGGTGTCTGTCCACTAATAAGCTGAGGAAGCTCTAGCTTTGCACAGCCTGGAGATGATATTAAAATGTTTAAGCATGACTCTCTACAGTATTAGCTTGTTTCTATACATGCATTGTATAGAATGGTGTCAGGGTTACACCACACAATTTGTTAATATACATGGAGTGAAACTCCATAATACTCCCAACACAAACAATGTGCCAAGTTGGAAATAGTTGAATTTTCACTCTGCAATGTCATCCTCCCAGCATCCCAGCCAGTATGGGAAGTGCATGGATCCATTTTTTTTCTCCATAAGCAACTCTAGATTTGGTGGCCCACCAGCCAGGAAATAATCCAACCAGAGCCATGTTCAAAACATAATTTTTACTGTGTTTAACAAAGCCAAGTGTTAATGACTGATAGATGAAGGAACAAAACTAAAGCCTGTCTTCACTCCTGTCCCTTTTTATGGCTATCTGGCAGTGGCTCTGCTCTTAGCAGATGTTGACTTTGCACTCCCAAACAATATTATCGGCCAACGGAGATTCCAGCAGTTTCTTCCTCAGCCCAGAGAACTGGATCTATTCACCAGGGACTGGCTTCTCCAAACTTCTTTCTCTTGAAAGAAATATTAAAAAGTTCTGTTATGGTGCTAAAAAATTTGAATGAGTGCCCAAAGATGCCAAGTTCAAAATGAGGGGGAAAGGCTGCCACCAAAGCATCTATAATATTCTTGGTGGCTTGGCAAAAGTGTCTCTGTAGTGGCCTTGCCCTGGGCTGACTGAGATCCAATCTACTTGACTCCACAGACTGTGCAATCTGCCTCTCACCTGAGAGGTGCCCCAGAGTGCCTTCTCAAACATGGACCACACCAGGCATCTCTCAATCAGCTAGGGAAGCATCCTCCTTGGCTAGGTGTGGTGAGAAGAGCAAAACAGACAAAGATGGAGAGGGCAGGACATTCAGTGGAGACATGGGCAGTGATCCTCACCTGGGCAACTCTAGAAGCCAGGCAGCATTTTCTCTCAGTGGGCTCGATTTCAAACAAAGCAAGAACAAAGCCTTGCATCCTTACTAATTTATCAATAGCTGTTTGGCTCCTATGGCTGAGAACCTGCCAAAGGGACTGAAGACACTGTCCTTCCCAAGAGAGACATTGAAATTTTTGCTGAGGTACTGTTGTTAAGGCCATGTGAACAAGTTCCACAGCCTGTGAGAACCTTTTTCTTCCAAGAATCAGAGGATCATGCCTAGGTTGTAGCATCAAACATCAGCCGGGATCCTCACCTTCTGGGGAGGAGGGCAGTGCACATTCCAGAGTTCTTCAGAGCTGAGCTACACAGAGTCAACCCACAGTACCAAGGGAGATCTAAATGGGCTCTCGAGGGTTTAGCCCTGGCAGAATCAGAACAGGACACTTTTACACTTGAACAGTCTAGAATTTTACCTTGGCTTCATAGCACCCTGCCAGGTATTCTTTGGTGGTTTGCCTCATCTTCCTCTTGGCTCAACTTCTTATACCTGTACAAAAAGCTACCTGACACCTGTGTCTGGCACCCATCTTGAAACTTGGTAGAGAAAAATAGAAGGCTGTTGTCACTCTCTCTGGCCTAGAGGAGGCACTGATAGCTTTGAAACAGCTCAGGAATGAGCAAGCATTTATACCTACAAAGCAAGAACATGTATGTGAGCCTGGCTGAAGCTTTCTTAGCCTTTGGGGAACATATCTGCCAGTGGGGCCTGCAGGTGATGTATGAGATCACAGCCATTCCTGACTCAGTCACCTAGGTAAAGATCTGATCCATGGGCATCCCTGGACAGGACAGATAAAAGACTAAGCAGTCTTTTGAGGGAATATTTGGACTTAAACAGGCTTTCTGCAGACCTGTTTGCCTTCATGCACCCTGCAGGGAGGAATATCAAGAGGATATAATTTTTAGGAACCTAGGCTCAGTACTTGTTATGAGCCCCACACTGTAGCCCTACTTTTGTGACTTGAAGTTTCAGAGAACCTTATGATCAAAAGTAGAGGTCAGGGAAAGTCTTGAAATGGTTCACACTGACCTGATCCCACACAGTAAGATCTGAACAGGAGGCCAGGCTAACTTCCTTACAGATAGTAGTTAAATTCCCACAAACACCATGAGCTACTCATTGAAACTCCCTGGATTCCACCCCCTTTTCTGGTTAAGATAAGTGTGACAATAAAGTGTTCATTAGGAACTTAATCCTCTAGTTTTAAGAAAAGAAACCAATCTAATAACCCAAGAAGGACTACAGATGTTTTAGAAAATATGCCCAGGAATAGGCCTGGTTTTGCCTACCTTCTGTACCTAACATTAAAAGGTAGAGAGCAATTAAAGGCTTAGCCAGGGTTATCATGCCAGGCTATCAGGTTCCTGTTCAGACCTTTCTTGATGAGCTAATAAATTCACCCACATACTCACTCATACACAACAGCAAGCCTTTGACTTGTCAACAATGACTGAGTTCTTCTGCTTCTAGATCTTGTCATCAACAAACCCACAGTGAGCAGCCCATCTAGGCAGGAATTTGTTTTATCTCAGTATTTAGAGAATCCCATTAGAGCTGGGCATCTGGATTGTAGGGTTTCTATCCAGGCCTCTTGTCTGTCACATTGTCCTTGAAGCTGTAGATGCATCCTGGGGTTGTTTGACATTCAAGCCTCCCCTAACCTCAGAACTGGCTGTTTTGTGGTCTCTCTTCTCTGGGCTTCAATCCACAGAGCATGTTCCCAGCTTCAGATGCTGTAGACAAAAGCAAACAGATGCCTGATGGACCAGAGCGGTCTCTTCCCATCCAGCTATTTTGGCAACTTCCGTCAGAGCAATTGCTCACAGAGGACACACCAGGGATCAAACACCAGTCATCATCTAGAAAAGCCACTGCAAAGTAGATCTGGAAACAGAATTACCAGAAGAGGAAGCAGGCTCAGTAGATGCATTTTAAAACTCCAAGCATCCCTAAATGATGCGGTAGCAAGTTAGGGATCAAGCATCCTTATAGGTTTTGTTGATGTTTGTTCTTGTTTTTTTCTGATCCTCGGATTTACATTTCTGTCTGGTAAGGTGTCTGAAGAGCTTAATATTTGCATAAAGAGAGGCAAGCAGGGAGCAGTCAGCCAGCTGCAAATGTTTGGAAGACATGGAGCTGCCTCTCGGATTAGCGCCTGCATCTTTGTTTTGTATTCCTCAAGTGGACACTCACTCTGACCCAAAGCACTTAGTGATGAGGGTCAGTTCATGTTTATGTTTGAAGACAAGAAAGACAAGCAATGGCCACCATTTACCTTTCTATTTTCTTCTAAAACTTTGTTCAACATTGAAAATGAACTATTTTAAAATACATAATATTCTCAGTTCATAAGAGGAATTTGTCCACATTTCTACCATGTTAAATGTTCGCTGAGTTTATATTGGGCTGTCATATTTCTTTACTTTATCCACTAGCGTACAAGACATGGATCTCAACATCTGGTTTTTAATAACTCTCGACATCTGGGAGCTCCTTCTTATTCCTATGGTGGACGAGGAACAGTAGTGATATTGGCAGTGTATATTTTCAAGCTACAGCTCCTGTCTGTTTCAATCATAATTAATTACCACTCTTTAATGTATTTAATTTGCTAAAAGTGATTTGCATTGGACCACACTTCACTGTTAGGAAAGCAGGGGCAGATTTTGGTGGCATTGGCTTTCTTTTTCTTTTTTTTTTCTTTTGAAATTGAAATCCTATCCGAATGGACTTGGAGCAAACTCCATGTAAATGTGCTGTTGGGTTTTAAATGCAAAATGAAATTCATTGCTCTGCAAGCAAAGTTATTTGACAGCCATTTAGGAAGCGGTCAGCAGGGGCTGTGGGCTGCATTTTACAGAAAACCGCCAATTTTGTTTTGTAACTGGCAAATTGTAGCATCTTTCCATGCCTGGGAGTTTTCTTACAGAAGTGACTTTGGGGATCAAGAACCTTATGATGAAAGTCAGAGAATATGTAAACATATCCAGAGAATATGTTTACACACACACCCACTGAAAAATTCTGCATTGAGTTGTACAGGTTGCTAGGTCCTCAAGCTTACTTAATACTGCCCTGGGGTATCCTGCTGGAAAGTTTTCCTCTTTATTAGCGTGAAAGGAACATCAAGTTTGCTTTTCTCCAGAGATAGAGAGGAAATTCAGTGAGTGTGACAATATACTCTCCTCAGTCCTGGAGGGATAAAGAAGTATGTTGCCAGAATACTGGCTAGTAACTACATATGGTCCCCCAGATCGATGACTGCACTTGTTTTCTGCCAGGATATTCCTATCGAAACTCTCAAGTGAAGATTCATACTGACTTATCCTGTTTAAACTCCCCTGATTGACTCAGGACCCATGGGGGATTCTCAAGTTTTGTGAAACATTTTCTTTTTTCTTTCTTTTCTTTTTCTTTCTCTTTTTTTTTTTTTTTGGCAGTCTGAAGTCTCTGGACCTTTTCTCAAGATAATATTTTAAATGCATAAGAGAAACAAAGGAGAAAAAAGCTTTATTGGGAATCAGTTCAAAGACTACGAGTCTAAATCCTCAAGTAGATAAAAAATTATCTTGGCTTACTGATGTATATGAAACCACATACTGAATTGTATGAAATTCCTGGTCTTGGAGGTCTAGGATAGTGGCATCTCCATATGATTCAACCTACTACTTCAGCCAAAACCTGCAATAGTACAGCCCCAAGTATGAAGGAACATTCCAAGTCACTTTTCTCTTTCTAGCTTTCAAAATAAAACAAAACAAATAAACAAAAAAAAGAATAACAACAACAAAACCCAAATTCTGACAAACTCTGTTGTCTTTAGGGTATTGTTAAAAGTATCCTGCTCTCAGATGATGTGGGAAACAGCATGTGGACCACTCTGCCTTACCTGCTTGTTCATATATACCCTGTGACAGGGAGACTTGTTCACAGATGAGACTTTGACATAAAGCATATACTATTATCTTCAAGAATTTGGTTTCCCTACTTTATTGGCTACTTCTGTATGAGAAGAAATTGGCCAGAGCTATTTCAAAAACATTTTCAACCAGAATACAAGCCAAATTATTTTCTGTCTACCCATAGCTGAACACAGTGTTAGATTAAACAACATCCTTTCTGCAGGCATTTCTCAGAAATGAAAGTTTATACTTTTTATAAAAAACGGATTTTTGGAAAATCAATTGTTCAACATGTTTACACCTTTCTATATGCCAAGCACCAAACAGAGCCTGACAATTAAGACTGTAGAGTGCTGGAAACATTATAAAATAACCAATGTGAGTTACTACCTGCTAAAGAGTGTATTCCACCCAAGCAAATAGGTTTTTTTTAATTCTCCTTCAACTTTTATTGATACTTTAAGCTTAAGAGAAATTAAGGGTATTTGATTACTATAATTACTTCTCTGCTTACTTTAAAGGCTTAATCCACTCCTTAGGCATATGCAATTCAGATTGCATGCTTTCCAAAAAAATAATCATCTGCTAATGTAGACTAATTTTAATCTTCTAATCCAATCTTGACAGAGTCACAGCTTGAGAGGGTGGAATGTTTTTGTGTGGGGTTGCCATAGATACAAAGTTGGTTATGCATTTGACAAGCCAGTGATGTGGAACTTAAGTTACTATGGGTTTTTTTTTTCTTGCTCTTTAAGATGAAACAGAAAGTGCAGATTCATGTGCCTTTCAGTACATGTTGGTGTAACTAACCTTCTCTTCTTTCATTCTGGCGCTCCTCCTCTCTGTGCTCCTCCCCACCTCGGGCCGGCCGCAGGATGACGAGGAGGGCATATGGGCATAGCCGGGCCTGTAAACCAAAGTTCCAGTTTTGTTTTGAGGGGTGAGAAACCATCTTTTCTATCATTTCTCTTTTAAAAACAAAAAACAAACAAAAAAAGAAACAAAAAAGATTGCATTCTAGTGTTGTATTGTGTGCGTGCTCAACTGTGCTTGCTGATGTTTGTGACTGTGTCCTGTGCTTGCTACTGTGTTCCATGAACGCAGAATGGCCGCGTGCTCTGACCATTCCCAAGAACCCAGTCCATCCACCTTGCCTCCCCACCCCTCCATACCACCACATTGTTACTCTGCCTTGTTGGGGCTGGGTTTAGCACGATCCAAATGTTTCTATATCATTTCAAATGTAAACTGTGCCCTTAGGATTGGTATACACTCTCCTAAGGCATGATTGGAGACTCAAAAAGTTGATGCAATTCTCCAGTCACAGTTTGCAGCCGACTGCTTGCTTTACCAGATATACCAGTATGGTGTGACTCTCGGGTCCTTCCGGTCGTGTCAAATGTTTGGCAAGGAATAAGGACAATAAAAGCATGTATCTTCATGGAGCTGAAATTGTCATCTCTAAGAAGCCTGTTGAATGGATTGTATTGTCTCTTCTGTGGCAGTTCTGAAGAAGACATGAGGATCAAGGCATAATCGTGGTGAATGGGTAACTGTAACTCTTCCAGGCAGTTAGAATGGATGTGTCACTATAGGAGCCTTAGTGGTATTTAATCTGTGGCTTTTATTAAAACTTGTGCTTCTAAAAGGATTTGCATTATTAATGATGTGCATCACATTTTATAGGAGGCTTTTGCTTTTTTGAAAAGCTGATCTTAGCAGTGAAGAAGTCTCCTTTTATTGTACTTTGCTTTGTTTTCTGTACTGTAATTGAGTAGGGGTGTGTGTACCGCACACACATACCGCACAGTTAGGAATGGAATACTGAGCTCTGGCTGCTGGGAATTGTTCTCCAATACACCATGAACGTTTACCACCGAGTCAGAACTCCCTGGAGTTGAATGTTCATAGGATGACATGGGTATGCCATTGAACTTGATGACATTACATATGTCATTTTGTTCAGAACAAGGGATGTGGTAGACTTTGTGCTAGGGTAATTTTTTCTGGTCAGAAAAAATTCATATGCAGGTCTTTGTTCTGGGATAAACATGAAATATCATAGTGCCGGCAAACCAACATTGAGACAACTCTGAATAACAAGATGTATTTTCTCAAAGCCTGTCTTCCTGTAGTATAGCAGTGAAGTTCATGAAAATTTAACCCCAAACTGGTATGGTTTACCCTTGGGTACCAGATTTACTACCATGTTTCACTTCTTTGTTTAACCTGCTGTAAGTTATATGGATGTGCCACTTGTCTTTGATTGTTCCGGTGGCAGGAAAATAACAAGAACTAGTTTGGGCATAGGAAATCTGTAGGCATAGTAAAGATGTCACCCATAGAGCCATGCCATGCCAGTAAAGCCTATAGTTCAGAACCCTCATCTCTTCTTCTTCCTGAGTGAATGGGAAGCCAGTGTTGGTAAGAACACTCTAGATGCTGAGGGGATCAGAAGGAAAGTTTGTTCATGTGAAGAGATAGTGACACCAAGATGTCACCAACAGCAAGAGTCAAAACCTTAAAGGCCTGTCCAGGGAAGATGTAAAGAGAAACAGCATTGGAAAGACATGATATAGGAAAGCAGGTATATTTACCTAGAACAATATTAAATGAAACAGGTTTCTAACATTGAAAAGCAAGCATGAGACATTTACCATCACACATATCAAGGATGCGTATGCAAAGGACAGCTCCACAGATTGGGGGATGATCTTAATGTGCCTGGTGCTTGGGGCTCTTCTGTGACGTGTTCTTTTTACAATCAGCAAATGTTAGGGTGCTAGGCTGTATTTATATCTCTTCTGAAATGATGGTTGTCTACACAGGAGTCAGAACATTTGTCCTGCTGCTTCTCTGTCCCTCTCAGAACAAAACCAGGTCTGAGATCCATAAAACACCTTGATTCGCTCAAAGCAATGTAGAGAACAGTGTTAAGTCCCTGTCGCTTACTGCTCTTTCAAGTCCCCAAACCCAAACACTATGCATCCCAGAAAACAACTGTCTTTAGAAAATTAGTGGCTATATTATTCTACTTCAATATGTTATAATACATTTTATAGACTTCTGGGGAAAACTGCTTTCTTTCTGTAAGGCACCTTTAAACAAGTGTGCTCAGATACCATCAGGCTTTTAAGGTTAAATCTTTAAGAGTTGAAATAATGAGATGCTGGGGGAATCTTCTATTTTTGAACAACCATAACATGTTTCTAGTTGTATTACCATCTCTCGGGTCTAAAGAGACATTAAATTTATAACTAAAGATGAATAATAACGATGCATTTAAAAACTAACTGTTTTGAATGTATTGATTTATAACCCTTATAGAAGAAACATTACATCATGCTCTTTGTGTAGGCATCCGGTATATGCTTATAGCAGTATTGGAGGGCTTTGCTTCAAACTGGAGTCCTGGTGCTGAAATGAATCATAATTTACACCAAATTGTTCTAAAATTTATAACAAGTTGGAATTAGCATAACAGCCCACCAGCTCCTCCCTCTATCGCCACTTCTGAATGGGAGGCCCAGGCCTGATTTATTTGTGTTCCGTGATCATCCAAGAGTGGTATTTTATGAGAGCAAAGTGTACTGGGAAAGTTTGCTTTTCTAAGGAGTTTCAACGGTCCCTAGAATTAACCTTGCTCCACCTTTAATCCTTGTGGTCAGGCTTGGTTTTATCAGGTTGTGGTCTTGTACTTTGAAGGGGTGGATCCACTCTTAGTTTAAAGGTCTGAAGTCAGCACTGTGAAATGCTTAAGATTTCTCAGTGAGGGGATTCTATGTTTTCATTTTGTAGTGAAACCCACAGACTCCATAGTCAGGGCAGCTTGTACGCAGCATGTATTTCTGCCCTCTGGGCTGCAGCTCTGTACTCCCTTGCTCTCCTTCCCTCACACCAGTTGGTAGAGCATCCCTGTTTCCTGATGCCTAGGATCTACCTTAGCGATGCCTTTCCAGCAAGTTGCCCTTATGGGCATTCCTATGGTGTGTGTTTGCAATAATTGTCCTTGGACTATCCCCCTCAACACATGTACTTTTAAGTGTGCAAATGTGTGCAAGGAGCCTGAACTCTATCATCTTCCCATTTCACGAAACCAGAAAAGGCAGCTGTTCCACTCTACATTGCTTTCCTTAGGGAAAACCCCTGGCTGTGTCGGTCTTAGGGATCAATAAATAACTTTTCATCTCCATTGATAAGGGTGCTTTTTTTAGGGTCTTAAGTAGTACTCTTTGTCTGTGAACACTCAAGGAGAGGGGACAGTAGGAGACTAAGTTAAGGTTCCCTGAGACCTAGTACCACATTTGCTTTGAGGTGCTCTTGTTATCTTATAATCGAGCAGGCATTGAACACCACTTTTATTTCTCAAATCATACCTTAGGGATACCTTTCTCTGTTGAAAGTATATGTGAATTTATGATCTGATTGATACAAGTGCGGATGCAGGATCTGGTGTGGGATCATGATGCTAGTACATATACCCTGATACAAATGAAGAATTGGAGCTGTGTGACATGATCCACAGATGAAACATTCAAACATAGGCAGAGGGTTTTACACACGGATGCAGTGCTGGAAAGGCCAGTGGAACTCCCAGCTCATCTAGCCCTAGGGAAGATAGAAGACTAGGAGAAACTGCTGGAGTGCAGTTTGTATAGTCCTTGCTTCTCTTTGCATACAGCAGACCTGTGCTTGACCTGGAGTTGGAAAAATGAAGTGGCTGGAAACAAGCCTTGCAAGAAGTGTCTTGCCCTTCCTCTTCGTCTGGGGTTTTCCCTCCTGCCTCTTCTATGGAATAGTTACTAGTGCTTCTGTTTGGCTTAGATCTCCTATAGATATTGGGCTAATGTAGCTGTACCCTGTACTGTTAGATATTAAGGCATTCATTCATTCATTCATTCATTCATTCATTCATTCATTCAAACTCACATTTACTTATTCATCAAATAGTTAAGTTCTTGGTTACCTGCAAGGGTAATAATGATGAATAAATTAAATGTGATGATCCCCTGTGAATCTGATCATGTAACTAAGGAAAATAGAACACAAATGATTAAACACATTAGCAGTCATCTTATGACTTTTCATCATTGCTTAGGTAGACACCAGGAAGATACAGATTGCAGGAGGAACTCATTGGATAAGGATATTCTGTGAGTTTCCCATAAGAAAGTGGGTTTTAAGCCAAGTCTTGAAAAAGGGAGAGTCAAGGTATACCATGCGTATGTATGTGCTTAGGAAGTAGTTACAAGCAGGTGCACAGAGAGCTGGGAACAGGAAAAACTTCAGTTTAGGAAGCTGTAGCTCTTGAGTAGAGGACAAAAGAGAGAGGGGTGGGGAGATGGGAAAGGGCGAGACCGCATAAGGCCTTTAAAGCCAAAGAAAAAGCTAAGACTCTAGCCTAAGAAAAATGAGTAGACATTGGAAGACCTTAAGCAGGGCCATGACATAATTCAGTGTTTGTTGTAGATGAAGAACAGTCTTGGCTGCTATGTAAAGGCAACGTTTTCACGGCAGGAACGCAGAAGGAGAGGCCGTTCCATCATCTGAGAGAATTAATGATGCTGACCCCGGGCTGCAGCAGTACAAATGCAGACAAGTGTACAAGTTGGAAAAAAGACTAGGAAGTGAAGCCAGGAGGACTGGATGAGGAGGTCAGAGAAAGGATGAAACTGAGAAGGCCTCTGTGGGTGTCAAAGCTACAGAGGCCTTTGGAGGGCGGAGGGCTGAACTGGGATCCAGCGCTCTTTTCTCCAGATGTCCAGTCATCTTAGCCAAGGCACATGGAGGCTTCCGACCTGTGCTCTCTCCCGTTTGCCTGTGTAGCAGCATGGGAATCTTTGGCCTCTTGTTGCAGTGATATGCAAGCTGAGTTTAAAGCATGGCTGAAGTCCAATTTTAAGAGTACAGCTTCTCTGTCTCTGAAGAAAAGGAGAAAACTTGATTACCAATGATTTCGAAGAGATGATGCCTCCTTGTGGCACAGGCTGGCACTCTCAGCTACTTGGGATGCTGAGGCAGGAGGATCACTAGTTCAAAGTCATCCTGGGCAACTTAGTGATACCTTTAGTCAAAATAAAAAGTACAAATAAGGACTAGAGTTATAGCTCAGTGATGTGTGTTCTGCTATACACCAAGTCTATGGACTTCTTCAGCACCATACGAAATATTAATGATAGTAATAAGTAACAGGATGAGGAGATGTGTTTGGAGAGGGTATTCTGCAGAAAAACAAAGCTTCAGAGGTTGTAGGATGCCAGCAGGTCCCTGCAGAGCTGAGAACAAAGCCACCAGGCTTCCAGCTGTCTGTCCTTAAGCATGACTCATAGGGACTGTCTCTAGTGCTTGGCATCCAAAGCAGGTATGATAACTTAAGAATTATTAATACTGTTCTGCAGAAGAAGATTTCAACTCTCTTTGCAAAACCAACAATGGGAAATACCCAGAAGTAATTTTGAGGTGTTATAGAATAGTCATGATGATGTCTCTGATTCCAGTTGCAAAAAATCAGTTTCTGATGGTTTTAAGCTTCATTTCTCTCCCCATTGCTTCTAATGCTTTTAAATTATTCCCCTGGAAGCCATCTGTATATTTTTATCATCTATATGAGCAGATAGAAAAAGCTACTATTCAGAGGTAGAACTTGAACATCCTATTCACAGCCTTTGAATTCCATGTTTTATTGATAAAACAAATGTAATGTCTTCAGTAATGGAGACAGGTAGAGAAAAAAGTACAGTTGTTGTTTTGGAAGGATTTAGGTTTATCCACAACATTTACATTTGTGTCACAAACCCTGTAGAGTCTATAGACCTGCTGCTGTAGTTAACAGAAATCCATGTGGATGTGGGCACATTCCTTCAAAAGAGCATCTGGGATCCTCCATAGCCATTCAGAGGTCTAGGGAAGAGCCACTCACCATTATGATTTCTGAATGTAGGCAGACCTGGGCTTTGACCCAGCACTGCTGGGCTAGGCTGGGTGATCTGTGCAGTTGCCTTAATGGTCTGGTTCTCTATTTCCTCTTTTGGCGGACGTTGTACCTCACAGGACTGTGCTAGGGACCAGACAAGCTGAGCTTGGTATGGTGTCTCACTATGCCTGGGGCTCAGTCCTAGGTAGATTATAACTGTATGTTTTGCTCCTGGGCATAGGTAAGTGTAATTCTATCTACCAGCTAAGGAAAGTGATTGCCACCTTCGGGCTAGTGAACTGGGGAGGTGAGATAAAAGGCAGAAGAAAGGAGAATTAAAACTGAAAAGCAATTCTTATGAACACAGATAAACCTGAGCTACCTCCATGTTCCCTAGCAGGTAAGTTTACCTCACAAAACACACCGGTTCCAATTAGCTTTTGTTTTTCTTACTTTGTTCTGTCATTGATACTTGAATTGTAGGTTTGTCCACGGTTTTAACCAGGGGTTTCTTTCAAGTAAGAGAGAAATCTAATGAGTAACATAAAAAGCCAGTGAATATTTAATTAACAGTTGTGAAGCAGTGAGTTGGAAGGGAGCAAAGGGCCATGATGTCTCAGGCTGGCTGTCCCTGTGGTCCACTGTACTGGGCTTAGAGCTAAGGTAGGAGATCTCCACTAGGGTAGAGAATAGAGGACAGCCATGCTGTGGATTTTCTAGAACTCGTTGGTATTACCTGGTACCTGGCACGGTTGTGCATATTGGCTTAGGTGTGACTACACTTTCAGAACCTGGAACCTGGCTAAGAACACACAAACAAACAGTAGTGATAAATAGCCATGGGCTAGACTTAGCAGGAAGCTAGCAGAGTATTGTGGCATTATGCTATATCCTTCCTCTGCCAGGGATGGTGCGTAGAGAGGTCTCTGCCCACCCACACCCCATCTTGTCATCTGCTTCATTGTGTGGTGGTCTGGTCTAACTTAACCTCTTTATTAATGATCTGTAAAGGGGTGTAAAGAGAAGTGAGAGACGCTGCAGATGACACTAGTTTAGGAGGTGTTGGAGTGAGGTTAGAAAAATCATACAAGTAGCCCAAAGAAGGGTAAGAATGTGGAGGAGAGGAGCGTGCAAACCTTGGAGGAATCCAGATGCTTACATCTGACAAAATTAAGCTGAGATGAGTAGGTGTAATATGAAATCCTGAATTCCAAAAAGAGGGGAAAAACTCCACACACTGGAAAGTTCAGCCTATGAGTGTACCATAGGTTAGAGCAGGAAGAGGTCCCAGAGTCAGTGCTGAGAGATGTCAGGGTCAGTGAGCCCTTACTGTATTGGTAGATACCAGAACAATAGGCTTTATCATTTGTAACAGTCCCACCTCATTACATTTGCCTTGTAATTAGGACCTCATGCATTGTATGCGTTGTTTCTCAGAGGATCCCCATTTCCCAGAAAGATGAAGGAAGAGTTTACAGAACAGAGGCCCTAGATGGAGGCAAGACTTCATTCTGCCCTGTACATAGATTTGAGTTCCCCCACAGCATCAGCAATTGATTATGAGGCCAGTGTGGCATTTTCAATGACAGTATTCAGGATTCTTCCTGGGATGCTTGCAGACTTAGGAAGGTGGCAGCTCTTGTCCCTTGCCGTACCCATTGCTGCTAGATATTCCCAGAGGTCACTTTGCAGTCATATGACTGATGGGCACCGTCACAGGTTGGAGCATAGTTTTCTTCTTCATTCAGCCTCAACTCTTTTCAGACATTTCCACAAGCTCTCCAACAAATGGGGAAGCCAGATAACACCCACTATAAGAATGAATGGCTCCATGCCTCACTGGCTACACCAACCAGAACTGTTATTTTCCCTTCTGCTCCCCAGCCTCCTTTGCCAACAGTTCCCATATGAGTGACTCTCCTCCTTTTCCTGTGACTTCATTCTGCCCTGGCAAGACACTGCAATAAGAATATGTATTCCTTTCTCTTTGTTTTCCAGAAAATAATGTTAATAGGAAGAACAATAGTATACAGCACCTGAAATCTTCTATTGAGCCAAGCCTTAAGCCAAGGGGTTCATCCTTTCGGGATAAAAGGTCTAGGTTTCAGGGCAGATCCTGTTCCATAACCATTGGGCCACATTCGCTTTACTGCTGCGCTTAGAGCTATTACAAGGTAAAAATAAATTCACCAAAAAGAGCCTGAAGTAGGCACCCCTCCAATCCTTTCAACCTTTCATGAAGGTTCCTGCATGCCTAGGGCTGCCCTGGCTTGATTGACACGACATTGAGCATGCTCACAAGTCAGGCCCTCCTTGTGGGTGTGTTGGTTGGTGGTCACAGGGTATAGGCAATTTCAGATTCTGTCTGTCCTCAAGAAGAATCTTAGGACCTCTGTCACAGTGGTAGGGACTGCTCTCCTGGAAACATCTATAAGAAAAAGTGTTATACTCTTTGGAAGAGAAGGTCATGTCTTTCAATGAACCTGGTAAACCCATTCAACCTAGAATAAAAAGGAAATGTCATTTGTAACTAAAGACATCTCAATGAACTTTGATGAGAGGAAACTCAGGACAGAGTTCCAGAATATGAGTTGCAGTTGTCACCTGCACTAGACAGCAGTGTTCCCTCCAGCCACCCTTCGTTTTTGCTGTTTATTACTCTTTTTTGTAATAGGAAAAAAACTCAGAAAGTTTAATAAGGAATCAGAAACAAATTTTAAAATTGTCATATGGAGAAAGTACAAATTCTAACCTTGTAATTTTTGAGGTAAGGCTAAGGCCTTGTCACATTCTACAGTAGGGCCAAGAGGCCAACTCTCCACAATCCCAAGAACAACGGAGCAAGAAGCACCGAGGCTCTGGTGCAGCATAGACTTAGTTCAAGTTGTGTTTCCACTCTTAGGCCTTAGAAAGCAATAATACTAGCTCCTGTGATGGTTGTCACAGAATCTTACCACTTGCCTCTCTTTCCACATGCATGAACTAGAATCTCTTTATAGCTTTGACACCTGTTTAGCTATCAGGCTGACTGGAAAACCAAGGCCCACACAGGTGGGCAGGCTGAGGTTGGCACTCTGGGTCCCTCTAGGCATGCAAATAGCAAAGAGGACTACCACTGACCAGCTGATCTATTCTTGGCAATGCTCTGAAGGGTCCTTGTCCCTGTTGGGTGTGAGATGGGCTATAGGAGCCTTGAATCATCTTGTAGTATAATGAATAGACTGAATGATCACCTAGCTCCTCCCTTGTCTACACTCTGATTTCTGATAGCTGCCATTATAAAGTAGGTCTCCTTTGCCTTATAGAACTGATCTGTAAACCGATTCTTCTAGTCTCAGCTCCGAAGGCTGTTGATTTTGGTTGGTTTTATGGTTTTATTTATTCTGTGTTCTCATTCTTTGGCACCAGGCCCAAGCTTGGGAACATGATGAGAGTCATAAGAAATCCTTCTCAGTCTTGTATCTCTGAGGATGGGCAACGAGCTGGGAAACTAGAGAGCAGCCTGCTTTCTTCTGAGAAGAGAAGGGCGTGGCTGCAGCCTTTCCATTGCCAATTTCCAATGCTCTTCAGGCTCCTGGGCCCTCAATACAACAGGCACAGTAGAGATTTATCTTTCTCTCCTTGGAATGAAGAGTCAAAAAAAGGGCAAAGGAGGAAGCACTTGAGGCCAGGAGCAGCATTTGCCCCTACTAATGCAAGTTTTGGGGCTGGGAAGATTTTATAAGCCAGATAAGGAGCTAGCAGTGTGAGATACCCCAGAAAACTTTTTCATGATCTTATTCTTAAAAGTTATAGATACATCCACCTGTTAATGGTAGCCAAGCTGTTAAGCCAGCTACGTTTGCTTATTGGGTGTACATGTGCTATGGACTGGCTCTGGTCATGCACCAGAAGCCTGCGGGGTCACATGTTTGGTGTCCCATGGTGAGTGTCCTACTTGAGTCAGGGGTCAGGCTCTAGGAGGGATGAGTGAAGATTGCTGCTGTCTCCTTAGAAGAGGATGGCAAGCCAGCCCCCAAAGTTCTCCATCTAGACACTCATCTTTTGAGAAAGCCATATAGTCCACTCTTGTGGAGAAAATGTTCCATGTTCTGATTTTGTCTACTGTCTGACTTACTCTATGAGACAAGCAAGAAGGATACACACACCATACTTACTTCCTGAGCAAATAAAGTGATATTGAGACCATTGAGGTTTGTCCAGGGCTTATCAGACAGGTTTCCTTCTTTGTAGATGTCTAAGGTTCAGGTTTGAACCTTAAACATGAGATTGGTCAGCTCTTCCTTCTGCTTGGCTTGTCATTACCTAAGAATACTCTGATTGGATAAGAAGAGTTGCTGTTTCTTAAAATAATAGTAAAAGTCCACTCGGTCCAAATGAGTTAAAACAAGATGAAACTAAACAGACCTCCATAGATTTCTACATTGCAGTCTTTCAGGTGGCTTGGATGGCCAGTGCCCTCAGAGTAGAACTCCAAAAGACAGGAAGGTCATTGCTTATAACTCAACTGATCTTGTCTTCCCAGGCCTTGCATTGAATTCGGGGATATAGAATGTGTGGGAAAGTGGTGTTTTATCTATAGATGATGTATGCCTCCCTTAAAAGGCTATCAGGACAGTCTTTTGGCCTTTGCAGTAGGGTTGGGAAGAAGGACAAAGCATGACAAGGTGAGTTGAGGTCTCAGATGCTTCTACGAAGTTCTGCCATTGTAGTATCTAAGCAGCCAGCAGCCAGCAGCCGGATGGATAGGGGAAAAAAAAATATGGTGAAATTCTAATGTAAACTGAATTGGTAGACAGTGACACAAGAATTTCATACAAATTTCATGAGTCACAAATTGTTCTTTTGATTTTCTTCCCCCATTGTTTAAACGGCTCCACCCCTTACCATTTGCCAAGCGTAATTGGCTTTCACCCAGCGTGCTGCTATCTGTAACCATTCCGAGCGCTTTCACCTCCTCACCTGGTAGCTACTACATGGGAACAGAGAGGAGAAATCCTTGCTCAGCACATGAGTCCAGAATCTGAGGACTGGGGTTGCAACCAAGCATGTCTATCTCCAAAGCTGCTCAGTGGATATCTTACTTGCTGCATTGGCTTGAGTTGTATCCCTCACGTGACCTTTCCAGATCTCAGCTTTAGGCTTCTCATCCACCCCCTTTCCCATGAGCAACTGAAGACAGGCCTTTTGTGCTGAGACTATGAAGTAAGCAAAGGTTCCCATCTCCTTCTTCTTCGTTGCCAGACTCTTTCCCACTAACCACTTCCTCATTCTCATGCCCTCTTCCAACACCTTTGCCTCTTCATGTTCATCCTTTTCCATGAGTAAAACACTCATTCTGCCTGTAGAAATTTTGGGGGATTGAAAATGGGATCTGTGTATTCTGGAGCTTGCCCTTCCTGGCACATTATTTAATACCGTGAATCTCAGCATTTTGATCTGGAAATAGGGGGCTGGTCTTTCCCTCTCCTCCTACCTGAAGTTCTTATGAGGCTCCAGTGAAATAACTGTGTGTCATTTTTAGCTTTGAGCGTCACCTCCTCTGACACTCTATTGCATGGCAGTGCAGTGTCAGGATGTCTAGAAAGATTCGTTAAGCACTACGAGACAGTAAAAGGATCTGAGGATCTTACTGTCCATCTCCTAAGCTGTGTTGAGAGTGAGCACTTATCTACCTGTTGTCCCTGCTCATCAGTGACACATTTTACCAATGGGACAAATGAAACCCATCTTCCTATATATTTTCATGCTAAGAATGGGTCATATCTAATTCTCACAGGGGCAAGCAAGCAGTCTAGGCAATAAAAATTGTATACTCACAAGTTCCAGACCCTATGCCTGGACATTCACAGAAAACTAGCATCGTCAGTGGCCTGTTGGAATTAGGTTAGTGAAGACGCTTAGAATATTCAGGTATTTAAGAAAGATCACCATGCTTTAAAGTTAGGGGAGGTTCTAATGAATACCACCAACTCAGCAAGATTATAAGAAAGAATTCTAAAGCTGCATTTTTTTCTAGTCGCTGCTGTTGTTATCTCCCCTGACCCTGAATAGATAAAGGAAACATTGGAAACAGCTCGCTGAGAAAGGCTGGATTGTATTTCCTTCACCTGAAGAAAAGCATGTGTGCACTTGCTGGTGGTAACGAATTCTCAAGAGGCTTCAAAGAATTGTGCAAGCAGGGCATAGTCTGGTAGATGACAGGGCTTTGTGCTTCATGTTGCATGGCTGCTAGCAGCTGGCATCCTTCAGAAGTTGTGTGAAAGTGGGTAGAACTTACTGCAGACTTCTGAGAGAGGGTTAAGGAGACTTTGTACTTAAGTCTTAATCTCACTGGGAAATTTTAAGGTGAAAAATGTAATTATATCCGAAATGCCCACTACCACAGCCAAAAGAATGTCTCTTCTTTGGAAGGTCCTTTGTTGATGAGATTAAAGGCTAAGCCCCTGTTCCCCTGCCTACAAATTATTCAGATTATTTGAAAAGAAATGAAGGAGGACACTGGGAGGGAAAAGAGTCACATACCAGGACTCTTGGATGAGGCTTAACTAATGCCCATATGTTTAATAACTAGTTACACCAATATTTGTCGAGTACCTACTATGTGCAATTCAACAGAAACTAGACAAAGTCCCTTCTTTTGACTATGTTACCCAAATAATGAATTTTCTTGTTTTCTTATTTCTTTTGTTTATTTGTTCTTTCTTTTTTTTCCAGGAAACCCTTGTACCTATACAGCCCCAAGGCTAAACTTGAACCTTTTATCCTTCTGCCCTTACTTCTCAGGTGATGGAATTAGCAGCATGTCCTAACTTGACGAGTACAATCAATATTTTTAATTATGTCAAAGTAAAGATGTGATCATAAAAATTCAAAACCATCCTGTTTAGTGTCAGGTGACTTCTTAATTAATAAACTAGCATCGAGTGGGTTTTTAAGTATCAGCTTGAAGAGTTCCAACAGTTGACAGAAAGATGCATGGTGTGGCCTGAACACCAGCACTAGATGAGGTAAAGGGTAAGGTACAGAGGAAGTAAAAGGAAGACAGGAAATGGCAGTAGTGTTAGAATGTGGGATAGTAGGAACCGGCAGACCCCACTGGAGTCCCGTGAACTATATAGCCATGGATCCAGAGTCACAGTGATGAGTTCCATTTCTCCTGGGTGGAAAGTAGCCTACATCAAAAGCTCTCTGTCCACACAAGGCTGTACTTACTTGTCTTCTGTCACAGCATGACATCTCCTCTTTCCCTGAGTTGAAGAGAGGTTAAGTCAGGCTTCTAAGGAGGTGGGGAAGCCTGTCTGGAACTTAGTTATGTCATTTACCACCCCATTTTCTGCCTCATCCACATTCCTGTGTGACTGTTAGGCACCATTATGGAAGAAGTGTTCTGAAGACTCAGCTCCTAAGCCTCATGAAAAGTCTGACCCCACACAGGTTAATTTCTAAGAGTTTGTGCATCAGCTGACTCATAATAAGTCAGCTGGAAAAGCAAATACTTAGATATATTTATACATATGAGTAATTGTGCACCATATATCTTATGAATACACATAGTATCGTGTACGTTAAGCATTGTGCTAAGCGCTCCATCTAACCAACAAAAGCCTAAGTCACGTTATTAAAACTCCTCTACTTGTGGAAGGGCTGGGGGGAGTGATATAAAGTAAGATGATAGTTAACAGTGTAGTAGGGCAAATAGTGGCACAGGAAGAAGACTTATTGATCTCCAGCCCAGATATTTTAGAACTGATTTTGCTTAATTAAAAACTACTAAAACAAAACAGATAGGGAAGCTAATATCCATTGATTGAGGTCGTTTTGTGAATGAAATCTTTAAACTATGTAAAATGGCTAATGCTATGAAAGCAGCATGCTAGCTACACTGATAAATGGAAAGCTTTGAGAATATTCCAGAGATAACTGCTGAAGCCTTTGAAGGATTTTAGAGAGGGTCGTGTAAATTATTTGTTATGCTTGCTTTCAGTTAAAACAAAAGTTTCCTCTATGCCAAACCCTGCTCTGTATGGACAAATACGGTAGGTGCCTAGATCAGCCATTCTTAATTCTGAGATCCCTTACCCTAGATAAAATGACCAAATCATACCACACGACAGCTTTTGAAGCCCTATAGTCTGCTGTTTAACTTCCAGCTTCAGAAATAATAAGGGCAACTTCCCTGAATCATTACACTGCCATATAGCTTAGCATTTGTTATGTACCAACTTCTTACCCCCCAACAAACTCATGAGGCAGGCCCTCTTAGCAGTTCTAATTTCAAGCTAATTAGACCCTAGGGAGTTCATGAAAATTGTCCCCAGTGAACTGCAGACAGTAAACAGTGGAGCTTGTTTCTATGAATGGACAGTTGCCCCCTGGTATGCAGTATTCCAGGTTTATGACCTTTGTACTATTAACAATCAGGACTAGATACCTCTTGGTCTTGCATAAGGTATATTGGGGGATACTTAAGAACAGCCATGAGCCTCTGGATGCTGGATCCTAGTAGCATTCCTTCCCCCTCCTCCAACCCCATGTAACAATGAAAACTGATTCCAAAGATTGCTGACTGTTCCCTTGTAGACAAAGTCTCCTCCCCCCCAATTGAAAATACCATTTCTACTTATAGAAGCAATGTACATACATGGTCTAGAAGAATTCTTAGAATGTTCACTTAGACCATTGTTGAACTTTGATCCACTAGCTGAAGCCACTTCATACACTTTACATCCAGGAAGCCAGTGCTTTGCTGTTCAGAGGAAGCATAGCTTCCGTGTAGAGCAAAGGAAGGGAGGGAAGCTTTCTGAACACGAGGGCATGGTGGATGGAACACTAGTCAGGGTGTATTATTGGGTGGAGGTGCAGAGAGTTGCATGATGTTCTAAAGAGGGAGACACTGTTAGACTTCAGTGCACAACTTAGAACAGACAACACCAGACCAAACGGTTCCAAAGGGGGGGGGGCAGTTATTCAGGGCAAAGGGCAAAGGTGGGGGAAGAGAGTTAGAGGAAGATGGTGGAGAAAGAGGGCAAGGTCAGGGAGTTCTGCCCATTTTATATGGGCGGTGACGTAGCCTCTCCCAGGTGAAGGTGAGGTAGCCAGGTGGATTCTGGGAGTGTATGGCGGTTGCCTTGGCAACGATGTAGGGTCACCTAGGGCACCTAGATTTGATGTCACTGGGTTCGGGTCTGATACCAACAGACACCTGACACAAGAATGTAGCAGATCCCACCTCCTGCTCCAGGCAATGACTGGGGCATCCCTAGAGTTCACAGGACTGGTTTAAACCCTACTCCAACACTAGCTGTTCTTAGAACCTGGGCCATGTATTTAATTTAAGTGTTTCTTCTCCTACAAAATATAAACAATATAATGTTAGTTTCTACCTTACAGTAGAGATGGGAGTTCTAAAATCATTATCTATATCCTATAGACTTTTATCATGTGTCCTGCCTACTGGGTCTGAAGCTGTGGTATTAAGCTGCTGTGAAAATGGGGTCCGGACTCAGACTGTCCAAGTATAAACCCAGCATGGCCATGTGTTCTCTGTGCGATCCTGACATAGCACCTCTGCCTGGAAGAGACTCCAGCTTCTGGGTCCTCATCCCCAGGCCCTTTCTCCTAGAGTTCATCTTTTTGAGCCAGGACATAATCAGGAGCTCACTGCCCAGTGCTGAACAGCAAGAAACCTTGTTAGCCTTTGCACCAGGAAGATACTTCCCCTTAGCATCTTTCCTTCCCATGGCTACCACAGCAGAATATCAAAAGCTTGATCAAGATGCGGACAGAGTGGTGTCCTAGTGCTGAGAGGTTGTCTCTCTGTTCTGTGTCCCCTGGATTTTTGGTGGCTTGTAGGCAATCTCCTCTGTTGTTCCTTAACTTGTAGTCTATCATCCTCACCTTCTATCTTCATCTTTTCATGCAATCCTTCCTGTTCTCATGCTCTACATCTTCATCCCTCTCCAGAAACACTCCTTATGTATCTAAAAAATAAAATCACCCTGAAACTTCCCAGACTCTGCCTAGGTGTATTGTTATTACCTCCAGTATTTATACAGAATAAAATGAGGTGGTGCCACCTGAGTGAGAATTTGGCATCTGCTCATGGGGTCTTGTTTCTCCATCAAGAATTGCCTCTCTCCGTCAAACAGAGACCTGCTGCTAAAGTTTTCAAAAGATCCCTGTGTTGTGAGCTTTGAGCAAACTTGATCTTCCAGGTTTAACTTAAATATTGTTTCCATTTTGAAGCTTGTCATGTGGGTGTACCACAAAGCACATTTGCTTTCCACACCCCCAAGCCCTGGATGGAGGTATGTATGCAGTAACAGAATACCAGGAAGAAAGAGGGAGTTTGAAATGTATCCCAGCTCTAGGCCTGTGCAGAGACAAAGCAGGATGTAAGTAAAACCATTACTTCTCCCTCCTGATCAAAGGCAAGATGCTATCCCCGCCCCCTTCCCCACCACCCAGAAAGCAATTAACACAGCCTGGCGGTTCCTTGGCAGTGATGGCATGGCGATTCTCAGCTCCGGACCAGTTCCGACTCATGGGACTTGAAAGTGGGGGGTGGGGAGGACCCTGTGTGTGCAGGTTGAAAAAAAATGCAGGTTTACATATAAAATATATTATAAAGTTCTGGTGGAGAAGCAAGCACACCAACTTAGCATGTTGACAGATGATGCCTTGCATTGGCCTTTGGTACCAAGTGAGATCAGAATTTAGCAGCAGAGCCTAAAAGATTAACATTGTAGGAATCAAGTAGACTCGGATAGTTTTTAACATCCACATGTAATCTTGTTAAATGTAGATTTTGATTCCTCTGGGGCCCGGGTGGAGCCTGATGGTCTGTAGTTCTGCCATTTGCCCAGGTAGATTTGCTAGAGTTAGAAAGAAAAAGAGGTGACAAAGTCAAAAGACAATACACCTAGTTAGATGGTGTGTCCTTTGCTTTTCTGGCATCTTGCTCCCAGGTGACATTCACGCTGACATGAGGACTTCACTCTTAATGGCAAGGTTGTATATCAGAAAAAAACTATGAAAGTCTGATGAAAACAGTGAGGCCAAGCTAGTAGATAAGCATCTGGTATAATTTAGAAACCAGCTTATGGTTTACAGGGTAGTAACACTGTAAACTGTAACTGACTACAGACAGAAAAGAAGCAGCAGCAACCAGAGGCAAGCATCTATCCTTCAGAAACAGGTTCCTTGCTTTCTTGATCTTAAAATTCTGGGAGTCGCTGGGGTTATTTCTGTCTGCTTTCTTTACTTAGCCACACGTTGAGTTGGAGAATCCAAACGTAAAAATCATTAAAAAACTCAAAAATACTAGTTAAATACTAATAACGTTTTGTCATAGTCTGCCTGCTGTTCTGGTCCTGCCCCTAAGACGAAGAGGCCACCACAGCTTTCTCGCATCCTGGCCCCCCTGACATGTGATCTGCAGGGACTGGAGGGGGCTTCATTTACACTGATGTTTGACAGGCAAAGCCAAGACTCTTTGCCTTTGAAGATGAAGAAATATTCCAGCTCCTTTGAGGATACCAGGCCACCAGAACAGCCACTTGTAGAATGGCCTGAAGGTTGATGCAGGAAGCTTAGCCTGAACTTACCCTGGCTCTTGAATTCCTCTGCCAAATGGGCAGCCATTGCAGAGAATGAGCTTCTCTCTCCTCTGAGCTCTTCTGCCATGTGCAGCATAAGAGGCAGATCCCAGGGGGCTACACATGGTTAAGATCTGGTTTGTAGGATCTGGCTTTGCAGAGCCCTCTTTGTTTTGTTCTATTTTAAAATACAGCAAGGTTGCCTACATTCCAGATCTTCCTTGCCTGCGCACTATAATGAAAAGCATTTCCTTCCTGCCCATCCACAGTAAAGACTGGGCAGAATCTTATATATACTGGGTTGAGTCATGAGTTTAGTAGACTTGATTTAGTTGGTGGCGGGAGGGGCGGGGTATGCTTTCCCATCTTGAAAAGATCACTTGCTTAATTCTTAAAGTATGTGTTGATCACCTACTGTGTGCTGAATCTAAAGAGCTTCTCTCACTGCCTCTCTGATCGGAATTCTACTCCAAGGCTGTCTGTCAGTGATTTTACATTTCTCTTCAGCAGTGTAACAGGCCCCTGGTGACTAGTACATGTGTCCCTTGTGTGCTTCTACAACATATGCATGTTTATGCAATAATGAAGCATTCACCACATTGTATGATGCAGGTTCCTGGTATTTTACATTTCTCTCCTCACAGCTCCTCTGGGTAACCATTCTACTTCAGAATGGTTGGACCTACCTCATTGTTTTCTAGTGGCCACAATAAGTGTTCTTAGTATTATAAGGAGACCCCTGCCAAGGCTAACTTCACTGTCCAGTTACTAGATATTTACATTGTCATTCTTGGTATAATGGTTAAGACTGGAGAAAGTGCTTTAATATGTGCATTTTAGGCATATTTGAAAGTATTTCTTCGAAACAGAAACCCAGGATTTTAATGTTTCATGTGAGATGGATCTGATGAACTGATGAGAACATGGTTTTTTGCCAGTAGGAAGAAGCATTCTGATTGGTGTCTTGAGGTTCTTAGCCTATGCTGTCCTGTTGGGATCAAGTTAGGATCCACACCCATTCCCTAGATTTAGACCCCAGTACGTGACACTGGTCAAACTCCATGCATAAAAACTTAAAATTTGTAACACTTGAATGCCTTGAAGTGGTATAGATTTCATTGAAGAAAAAGTAGAAAGAGAAGAATAAAGAGGATTTCTCCAATAAATGTTTTTTTTTAACTCCAAATTGAACTAAGCTTCAGTCTCCCAAGGAAAGCACATAGGCTCATTCTTTTGGTGGGGAGGGGGAGGAACGGAGAGGAGATAATAAAGTTCCAAGCTAAGTCAGATCCAGAAATAACAAAAGAAAAAAAAAAAACAAGCAAATATTGTGTTCTATGCAGGCATAGATTTTGATTCAATTCTTAAATGCAGTGTCTAGGAGATGATCAGCAGGATGTAAAGATTCTGTCCTACAACCTCTATCCTTTGATTATTTGGTCAAAACTCAGCCATGCATGGTGTGTAGCGACTTTGCAGATAGAATGAAAATTTCACCTTAGTACCATTTAAGGAATTAAGGAACTAGTCTGTTTTCAAACAAAGTATTCTGAATCATTTACATAGATCTTAACACTATAAAGTAGAGGAGGCAGCTGAAGCTGAGGGTATATACCCAGTGGGAGAGCAGATGTTCTACAATTATTAAAGCCTGGACTTGATCCATAGCACCAAAGGAGAAAATAAATGGAAGAGGAAAGCAGAAAGGGGTCCTATGGAAGGGCAAAGAAGAGAGGTATAGAAGAAAAAGAGGTTGGAGAATTCCAAATGAGGAAGGAAAAGCTCCCTGAGAAAGGGACCCTAACCAGAGGCCCTGGGTGGCCTCTAGAAGCTGAGACTCCCGGCCAACCACCAATACTCCAAAGTTCTGCGGCCACGTGGAGCAGACTGCTGCCAGTGACCTGAAAGAGCTGGAAAGCAGAATCATTCTCTGAGTTTCAGAAAACATGACTGTCTGGCTGACATCTTGCCTTTGGCCTTGTGAGACCCAGAACAGACAAATAGCTGAGCCACACTCTGCCATATTTCTGTCCTACAGAACTCGGGAGTGAATGATAAATGGTGGGGTAGGCGGTGTTAAGCTCTTAAACATATGGCCATTTCTATGACAGCAACAGCAAAGTAATGCACTCAGTTGGGCTAGCATCTTAGTATTCAGCAGAGCAGAGACAGGTGGTGAGATGAGCTGACACCTTTTCTTTCTCTATAGCCCCTGAAGCAGGGAAGGCTGTGTTATGCTGTGAAGAAAAGCAGTATGTCTAAATGTAGCCAGCACAGTAAGGGCTAGAGTATAGTCTATACCTTATTATTTACAATTGCCCTAGAAGAGCTGATGCTTTTTTTATTATTTTGTTATTATTTATTATATTATTATAATATTATTATTATGTTTAATTAGTAAGAGTTTTGAGGTTCATAGAGGTTACAACCCTGGGGCAAGTGACAGGGCTGTGACTCAGGCTTGCATCTTTAGGACATCACACTCAGACTTCAGACGTGAATACAGTACACCACCCCAGTAAATGTGTTAAACTATTGCAAACACTCACCATCCAGAATGCCTTTTGTCACATAAAGCCTTTGACCCTGTTTTAATGCCCTTGGAATATCATACCATCAGACTGTGAACGAGGAGGGAAAACATTTCTAAGTGAGATGGTCAAAGACTTCCCGCTTCCCTCCCCGGGTCTTTGAGTTGAAGATAGTATACATCCAGGTTTCTTCTCAATTCCTTGGGGGTCCCTTTGGCTCTAGACTGTGTCAAAGATCATTCTTTCCTTACACCAGTCACTTAATTCCAGGGTTAAAAGCTGAAAAGGAGACATGTATACCTTGGACGTAGCATCCAGAGCCGAAAGGAATGTCAAGTGGAATAATTACCCAAAATTACTATCCTTTTATCTCACGGGGTAAGATGTTGCTGTGCTGATGTAACCTCAGTTCTCCTTATAAAAATATGGTCTTACATTCAGCCAGAGAAGATCTGAGCATGTGTCATTCTCCTCCTTGTTCTCATTCATTCATGCATTTAAATATGTAAATATAGGAACTGGGCTTTTGCAATATACCATGGTTTGCCCTGGAAGCTGAATATATACAGTGATGAGTAAAATGAGCTCCTTATCCAAGGATCTTCCAAGCAAGTGAAGGACAGCTAGAAAAGCTAACAGTTGCAGGTCAGTACTAGAGGGCATCTGGATACCAGCGTTAGACCCCCGGCTAAAGGTAAAAGGCAAAGAAGTGTTGGCCAGGCACACAGAAGGTAGAGAGGAATGTCATCATGATGTTTGGGGTGTGTGCGTGTGTTTGTGTGTGTAAAATGGAAGCATTTAAATGTCTATGAACATATCTAGACTGTAGAAGGCAAAAGAGACAGAATGGCCAAGGCCAAAGAAAACAAACATCTTACAAAAAGCGCCAAGCTAAATTCCTGTCAACTCCAGAAATAACAAAAGCCAGGCTTATAATGTGTGTATTGTGTTGACATGAATTTTGATTCAGTTTTTAAATGCATTCAATAGAGGGTAACAGGAAGAATTCTAAAGATGTTACATTCTTTGAGGATAAAGAGCAGAAAAATGTTCTACTATTTGGAAGAGAATGAGTTTCCATGTAAGGCAGTGTCCAGGGAAACACTGAGTAGTTGCAGGAATCTAGAACTGGTGCTTCAGAACAGTTCCTCTGGTGGAGAGACTCAGGGTTGATGCTGGAGAACTTGGAGACACAGAGACCACTGAGACAGTGATGTATAAAGGGTATGTTGTATTATTGCGGAGAAAGACAGAAGGACTGTAGAGATACCTGCAAAGAAGGACCAGTGAGCTGTAGATGTAATGAGATAAAAGGAGAAAGAAGAGTTCATGGCATCAGTGAGCAAACAGGTCTTCCTTCTAGGGCCAGGGGGCAGCCCCGTAGTTGACGTCTTCCAGGTCAGAGGAGGTTACTCCTCTGAGGTGGTTTCAGTACGATGACAGGATGACAGAAGAACAAAAGCTTTCGAGAAAACAAAGCCAAAATCCTCACAGAAACAAGGAAAGATATAGTTTCACATGTCCTAGGCTTTCTTTCCATGTGCTTGTTTTCTTTGGAGAAGGTTGCTTGCCCACAGAGGGTGGCAAGTGCAAGGTGTTCTTTGAGCCTCTAGTAGTGTCAGACCAGTTGTAGTCTGTCTTATGTGACCAGAGGCATAGTGATGTCTTGACAGGTGTTCTGATTCTTGGCTTGATGTGTCACAGCAGGGCTACGAGTCAGCTGGAGTCAGCAGGTCAGTGAGCTTGGTGACCCCCGCTTGGTTGCACACCTGTGGCTACTATAACCCCATAGCTAAGCTTCTTCACAGGTACTCAGATGGTCCCCGTCCTCCTGTGACTCAGTGTGGGGGTGGAACGGTTCATGAGTCTGTACAAAATGCATTTGGTGTATAATAGTGGTATACAGCTGTCCCCTGCCCATTCGTTTTCTTTCCTTCTTCTGATGCTAGCTGCTGGGTTTTCTTTAAGAGATTCTGTTTGGCCCCCCGCAGTTCTAGAGTTTATCCTGCATCCAGTGCTGTGCTGCTGACTCGAGTCAGCCAATTGTAGTCTACTTTCTCTAGGTTTGCTCCCTCCCAGAATGATATTAGGTCTTTCACAATTACATTAATGATGAGCTCATGACAAAGCCTGACCACTATGACTCAATTCTGAAGTAGTCTTTGGAATTGGAAGACAAGATGAGAAAACATGGAGTGCCCACAGCAGGAATAGAACTCTGCCTGAGGATAAACATAAAAGAAGAGAGAGGTAGATAAGGGTAATGAGAGGCAGACACAGATTTTGAGAGATATCATCTGAGACCCTGAGTACTTTCATAGTCCAACTCGACCTACTTCTCAATGATTTACCTACTAAAGTCAATTAGACACATTTTACGGTAGCCCAGCTTGGATCTGGAAGAATGGAAACTGCATCCATTATTGAGTCCTAGTTCAAGTCCTTTTGTTTGCTGACACTCGTGGGGAGAGTTACACCTCAGAACTGTAGAGAAAGTGTGAGGCATGATACAGTCATACCGATATTGGTAATAAATATGCTTCCATTGGAGGGGCGTTTCCCCGACTTTGATGTTCCTTAGCACTTTGCACACCATGCACGTTACCACTATTGCATGGCATTTCCCAACAACCAGACCATCACTGCAGGGTGATGAGTGGGGGATGGAGCCGCAGAATGCAGTAGTTACCTCCCATGAAAGCTGTCATCCCACCAGTGAATTAGTGCAAAGAATCCCTTAGTCTGATGCCCTCTCAAATGACTTATTTGTCCAACACTCCAGATTTTTGGACCACGGCACACTCCCTTTCATCACCGTCTGTCCCACTTGTGCTCATAAGCCATTTTTAAGCCTTTGCTCATATATTTAAGCCAGTGCTTCTGCAGAGAGGACCACGATTGCCTTGCATACTCCTTCCAGCTTCTGCATGGCCCAAAGCCATTGTAAATGAAAGTAGCTTTCACAGTTTAACCGAGTTTCCCAGCAAGTTCCCACAAGGAAAGGCTGGGTTGGTCTGAAGCTGGTGAGTATGTGGGTCCATATATCTGTTGCAGTAAAGCAATCCCAGGGACCCCTGGTTCGCAGTGTTGACTAATGAGTCTAATTATTTTGAAGGTTGCTCCTTTGGAGATGGATTCCCCCTTTGCTTTGACCAGTCTAGCTTTAGAACCTCTCAGACTCAGGGTCAAGCATGGATGATGATGTCATGGTATCTGTTTACATCGCTGTCTCCCCTGAACTCACAGGTGCCCAGGATAAAAGAACTAAGCCATTTTTACATACAGAAAGAACAACCTGCACAGTGCAGTTATAAAAGGAACTTGAATTAGAGTACCAGATTCATATTTACTTGTGCTTTGAACATGTTTTCCAGCTTTTTGAGGCTGGTTTTTTATTTTTATGAAAAATATAAGCATAACAGTAAAAGCTAGTTTGTCTGTTAGGACCAAACACCAAAGGGAAGGGCTTGGCCAGTCACCTGACAGAGACACACTTGCCAGCTGTGAGCAGGTTTCCCATGACTGACATCCTGGTTTCCCTGGCCAAGTCATCACTGTGTCCACATGCTTTTCTATGTACAGTCTAGACCTTATGGTCCCATGCAGTGCCTTGGGCCCTCAGCAATGCATAGTCTAGTAGGTTGACCTTTAGGAACTAGGTAAAGAAGCTTTGCAAGCCAGCTCCTACCTCATGTGCCATAAAGAGATGCAGGCCCAAGATAGCTGTAACTGCATTTTTCTTTTCAATAAAAGCCAAGAATTTAAACTTATTTGTTAAATCTTACATTTTTTTAACAAAAGAACACTGATTTGGATTCTTTGAAACAGTGTGAAGGCCCATGTACCTATGTGCCAGGAATGATCATAGGGCTTTAATTGACAGCCTCTGTCTTAAAAGCTAACCAGGAGTGTAGTAGGAAGTGTCTGAATGGGGCTTGCATAAACAGATTCTGTGACAAAGACATGACACAAACAGTTGAAAATGGCAAAGTGTAACCCAGGAAGCACCAAGAGGGTGATGTGGAACAGGGCAGGAAGGTGAAGGCAAGCAATGAAGGGGAGTTGTCAAATCTTAACAGGTACATGGCTGATACCTGCTGATAGGCATGGCATGCTGGGATGTTCTAAGAGACTTGTGGTGTGTTAGCCTGAGCATCATACATCAGAAGAGTGAGGAGCTAGGATACACATTTTCTCCTTTTCCTATCAGTCCCCTGGCTGAGCTCTGTTCTTGGAGGAGAGGAGAGGCCAGGAGACAGGCACCTTTGGTGTCAGGAGAAAGACCTAAGGAAGCAAATTTAGCACTGCATTATGTGCTTTCAAAATGTCCTTGCACCGTGGCAGTAGAGGCAGATGACAAAGATCCTCATACTAGCTTCAGTTTGAACCATCAGATGAGGCTTCCAACATGTGTCTCTTGTCTCCTTTCTGTGCCAAAGCAGGAGCTGGGGCAGAAAGATATTATGGGAGCTTCTGGCAGGAATGGCATTGCTGGGCTTGCTTCTCAAAGCTCTCTGCCTGTCAATCATAGAAAGTCTGTACCATCCATTGGCCCTCAGTATTTTCCGTCAGGGTCTCTGGGGACAAGCCTGCACCCGTTTTCTTCAGAGTGGTTCAAATTGTTTTATGTCTTCTTAGCTGCCAAGTACAATGTCATAAGCAATAAATAAATAAATTGTTGGCCTATATGGAAAGCATATTTTGTCCAGATGCGTCCTTGAAACTTCAGCCTAAAACACAAAAGTCAGATTGGAAACTACACTCTAAAAGCTTCGGGAAAGTAGGATCAACCAGAAAAGCAATTTGATTGGCAGGTGCTACTACCCAGCAACCAGTCTGTGTCCCACTGATGAGCCAGGACATCTGTCTTCTAAAACACTGAGCTTGTGCATGCTGAGTTGTGGGTGGCCCAGATGGATGACCTGGCTCAAAACAGGAGTGAAGCTTTGGGCATTGCTTAGCTGGGGCCCTGAGACCTGGGAGTTCCTTGGCCACCTTCTGAACAGCAGGAGCAGGGTAAGCCTTCCTTATCCACCAGCCTCAGTTCAGCCACTTTCTCTGGGGTGTTAGCTGTTCCCAACTACCTTGATTTTCCTGGGTACAGAAGGCAAGACCATTGGGATATGTAACCAGGAGTGAGAATGGCTCAAAGCCAGGGGGAAAGGTAGACAGCCCAAAGATCATGTGGACACTGGGGGACCAGAGGTGAATCAGCAGGCAGGGGATCCAAGAGAGATGTAGCCTGGGTGACAAAATCACTGTACAGCACTCTCCACAGCTGACTGGATTTGCCTATGTCAGCTGTTTAATTCAATAGAATTAAAAATTATGCAGGAATGTGAGAAAAACAGACTATAAAATGACCATGTTGACATGAAGTATATATGTATGTGTGTGTAATATATTGACATTTGGAAATAAAGTGATATATCTAAGGAAAGCAGAAGTCACTTTTATAACTAAGTAATTTTCCTAAAGGAATTCCTTCATCTGCTGGCAAGACTTCTTTGTAGGCATGTGTGTGTGTGTGTGTGTGTGTGTGTGTGTGTGTGTGTGTGTGTGTGTGTGTCTGGCTGTCTGGATGTCTGTCTTGTCACTAAATGGTGAAAAATAGGCAGTGGTTGTATCAGATTCCAATTCTGACACTTTCCAGGATATGACCTTTTCTAGCATGCTTAAATGTCTTTATAGTGCTCTTTCTTCCTTCCTTCCTTCCTTCCTTCCTTCCTTCCTTCCTTCCTTCCTTTCTTTCTTTCTTTCTTTCTTTCTTTCTTCCTTCCTTCCTTCCTTTCCTTCTTCCTTCCTTCCTTCCTTCCTTCCTTCTTTCCTTCCTTCCTCCTCCCTTCCCTCCTCCCCCCTCACTCCCTCCCTCCCTCCCTCTCTCCCTCTTTCTTTCTTTCTTAATTCACTTTACATCCCACTCACTGTCCCCTTCCTAGTATCTGTTCCCACAGTCTCTTCTCTGAGAGGGCAGAGGCCCCTCCTGGGTATCCCTCCACCCTGGCACATCAAGTCTCTGCTGGGCTAGGCACATCCTCTCCTACTGAGGCCAGACAAGGCAGCCCAGCTAGAAGAAAATATTCCATGGACAGGCAACAGCTTTAGAGAGAGCTTGCCAACCCTTGCTCCAGCTGTTCAAGACCCATGTGAAGATTGAGCTGCACATCTGCACTCCTCGTGTCTTGATGCAAGGCAATGACAAGCACTCGTTTGAATGGTAACGAGGACTAGAGGAAGGGATGTTCAGAAGCCCTCTTACCTGACACTATGTATCTCCAGGCACAGAGTAGAAAGCCAATGCAAGAGGCACATTTTTGCCAGCATGAGGCAAAGGTCTTATCAGACGTGTGTTGACAGATCCTGGTCCAAGATGACCAAACACCTTTGCAGATGCTGACCCTCTTCTCTCAGCCAGGTAGTAGGGGAAAATACTTAACAAACAAAATAAATGGAGAATAATTCTTGCAGTCAATAGTCAGCAGCTGAAATTGTTTCAAAATGTCTTAGAGGTTGTCACAAATCATCGGCTGTCCTGGACCCACACCAGAACCTGATTTCCAGTTGTGGATGATAAATAAACATAGTCCGCTGCCCTTTGTGGCATGTGGCTATTTTTTTAACCCATGCAGATGTATCCTATTTACATTGAAGCTGTCATACAATTTAGTGAAGGCCCACAGGATCTGAAGGAAAGCGGGCCTCCAGCTCTGGAGTGTTCACAGAACAGGGAATAGCCGATCTCCTACACAGAACTGTGGCACTATGGTCCTGGGGGATGTGTGAAGATCTGAGCACTCTTGGCCAGTGGCAGAGTCTGCTGACCATGCAGGCTTTGAGCTAATATACAGGGGCAGGTATGATGAGACAGGAGAGGGTCGGCACTGCTATAATTTTGACATTTTTTGCAGTCTGTGGAAAGTCTTGAATCTTTAACAGGTATGAAAATCCCTTCATTTGGTACAAGCTTGTGCACGGCAGATTGAGTCTGAATTGAAACACCAATTAGAGAGTACTGGCTGTTCTCCTTTTTCCCTGAGTGTGAGGTTTCCTTGGCAAAATACTTGTTTAGCTATAATTTTCAGATTCACCCCTAACAGACCCACGCCTATGGACCTCTACAGGGAGCATATGAAGGCCTGAGCCTCAGAGTTGAAACAGGGATGGAGCATTTCAGGTTCATTCCATGTACTAGAGAGATCATCGTTTGGAAAGGTGGGAAGGTCTGTTCAGGGTCAGGTCTCCTTGTCTCAAGACTAGAACCCAGAGTTCAAGGCTTCCTTGGGTGTGTTTTCTGCTAGGCTTTATCATTTCTGCATGATCTTTCTCTCAGGTGATGCATGTGAAAAGGAAGACATCAGTGATTCCAGTGTTCTTTAATATTCCTTATGGCTAGTCCCTCCTCGATGGGAAGAAAGCCTTGGTGGCATGGTGAAGAAACTCTTGGGTTCTAGAAGAACAATCTGGATTCTGATCCCCATGAGGAACTTGGGGAGTCCAGCAGAGGCCCTGGACTCACAGAACACAAGGACAGGTGCTCCCTTCACATAAGCAAGGGGAGAGTGCATACAGTGTGCTGTGAGGGGCCATATAAGCATCTGGAACAAGGCTGGGAGAGTGGGTGCTAGGGCATGGTTCTTCATTCTACCTGGGTAGCTTCCAGCATGCTTTGTCTGCCATGGGCCTGGAAGGGACAAGCAGTCTATCTCTTCACAGAGATCAATTATTCTGTGAAGAGCCCTTATTCTAATTGAAATTGACTGAGCACCTGTTTCTTGTCAGGTCTTTTTGTCAAGCAAATAGAGCAGTAAATAGAGCAGTTGTGAACCTTTTGCCTTTGAGAGAAATCAGAATCACATACTAAGATGTAAATGAACATAGGAGGCCATTTTAGATAGTGATGAGTCCAAAAAGAGGTGGTGGAAGAGACAAAGAACAAGGATATTCTCTCAGGTAAAATCTTGTGAGGAGACTCCCTGACTGGGACAGAGCTGGCACAAAGGAGGTACAATCCACAAACTCAAGGGAAAGGTAGTATGGTGGGATGCAGGAGAGGTGGGTCAGGCTTCTGGGCTAGAGCAAGCCTACTAAAGTATGAGGACTAGGAGCCATGCTGTGCTGACCAAGGGAGAAGGCAGAGCGTAACAATCACTGTGCAGGAGGGCATTTTGGTACTGGTTTGGAGTTCCCTAGAAAGATGGCCACTATGAATTCCACAAGGCCTTTCACATTAGGACGACAAATGGGCATAGCTGAAAAGTGGCACAGTCCTTAATTTCAACATGTGGAAACTGAGGCACGGGCCAGCGAGGGCTGGCCCAGAAGTGGATGGCTAAATCCTCACCCTTGCCTGCCTCTACCTCTGTACCCACTAGTCCATCCTTCAGTGGCTCTGATTTGAAACTCTCTTCCCCATCAGACATCTAAGAGCACACCTTTGCAGTTTGTTTTCTGTCACTTGTTAAGACAGTCACCTTGAGTGACTTTTGTTTGACAGGCATGTCAGCGTTGTCTCTGTTGATCCCACAGAGCAGCATCACGTGACATGGGTACCTTTGACTGTGGGAAAATAAGAAAGACAATGGAGAGCTAGTTCCCAGTACAAGAATCTAGTTCAGCTTGGTCCCTGACTATGACCCTGACCAAGTCCCATCCTCTGGACCTACACTTCTTTATATACATTGTGAGACTACAGGAATATAAGGAGTATATTAAGGTGAGATAATTTTGAACCAAGCCAGTTAAACAAATTGTCTTTTGTAGAACTTCTACGGGTTTTAAATATGCAAATGAACAATGCTAGACTTAGAGGACAGAAGTACAGTGTGTGTCCCTGCAGGTCAGGTCATCACAGATGTGCAGCTGCAGGTGGCCCTGGAATGCCAAACAGGAGGTAGATGACAGTTTACAGGATGTGTGTCCCAGGATGGTCTCAGGAGCTAGCCTGTGAAATAATCCTGAGGTGCTAATATCTTCCGTGTCCTTTTTGAGCCTGACTCCAAAAAAGTATAGAATGGCAGACACCCCCATGTCTCAGCAGAATGTTTCCCTCTCCTACCCACAGTGATCCGCAAGGCTATTTTGAAAGGAGCTAGGCTTCTCTGTTCCTTGGGGCACTTGAAGTTCTAGGTAAGCTCTCTCCCACAAGGGGAAAATGTTCCTGTCCCCTGGGAGAAGTCACACAGGCATGGTTGTCAGGCAGACATGATGTGCTCTCCTGGAAGGCAGATCCTAGGCTCCTCACTTCTTCTGAAGGACTTTTCTCTGATTCTTTCCTTATAGTTGTTTTCACTTTTTACGTTCTATCTTGCTCATGCCTTATGCTCTTTTGCCCAATGACAGCCACACAGAGCAGAGGTCTTCCTCAGTTGGCATTCAGAGACAGGCACCAGTCACCTATATTACAGCAGCTCCCACAGAACCAACAACTGCATCTGTTGGGAGTACTCCCTCAGCACCAGGTAATACATCAGGGGCTCAGAGATTGCTCAGGGCTTCTGGGCAACATCCCCTGAAGAGGAAAACTGTGTTGGTGTTCCCTCTGTATAGATGAAGATGCTGGACTTTGGTCAGCCTTGGGAGTGCTCCAGAAGTCTCACAAAAGACCCACCCCCTCCGAGGCTGTACTTGGTCATGGCTCTGGTTTGTCTCCTGTGTTATCTTCTCTCCTCACTGTGGTGACACACCTGACAGAAACAGTTTCAAGAGAAAACATATCTGAGCTCTTGGTTCTAGATATTCTAACCACCAAGGAGGCTAAGGCCTGGTGGAACAGCTTCATGTGATAGTAGCTGTTATCAGATGGAGATTCAAGGGACAGAGATGGATGAAGAAGAGGCCATATATGTACCCATCCCCACGAAGCAATATCTATCATTTAGGCCTATGTCTCAAAAGTTTCATGACCTTCTACAACTAATATCACCAGTTTGGAACTAAATGCTCAAAACACGAGCATGCCTTGGGCACTTCCCATTTAAACCATAACTCTTTGTTACCCTTTGAAGGACAGTGAACCGATGATCAATCACTGAATGGGTAGATGAGTGAATGCTGAAGTACTAAATGAAAGAATGAGGGCCCATCAGCCCCTCCCACTTCTGGCTTTGGGGAGAGAGGGAGGGACTTGCCACCTTGGAGCCACCATTTATTGTTTTCTTGTGTCCCTGTGGATGCTCCACATGGCATTGTCTCCTGCCACCAGGGTACAAGTGGGGACTACCCTATTGAAGAGCCTGGCCCTTGCCTGCCAGCAGCCCCTGCTGCATCTCAAACCACCTTCACTGCGAGCTCCATCCTACAAAGAAGCCACTCTGCAGGACCACAGGCAGCAGCCTTCAGTTTGCTGGGGTTTGTACCGTACTTCCAAGGCTCTCCATGAGCAGAGAACAGCTGTGCTGGGATTGGAACCTGAAGAAAGATGGACTGAGATCAGATAAGCATCCCTTTCCAGGCAGTGGCAGCCTGCCTCCTCCCTATTTGCAGGCCTTTGTCAGATGACTGGCAATTGAGGAATGCTGAAATGGATCTCAAGCACTGATCTGAATTGTAATCTCAGAAGCTATACTTAAGTCTACCTAAAGATATTTCAATTTGCTCACTCCAGCTCTCCCTTTTAACTCTCCTTAGCTCAGAGCATACTTGGTAACCCTGGAGGATGCAGAAATCCAGGACATATTTCTTGATACTTTACATCACAGTTGTAAGTCCCTGTTATCCTTTGATAATCTTACTTTAACTTTCAGTCAGTGTACTGGTCGGTGTGTCTGTCTGATATTTATAAGTTCACGTTTATACCACACATAGGCTCCTTTCATCTTCTCCCCACCCCCCAAAGCCAGACTTGTGAGACAACGTTCAACCTCAGATTAATTTCCAAATAACTTTATTCAGCTTTTGCTGCTGCTTCCAAAAAGCCATTCTCCAAGGCTGGTTAGTTATAGACCTTGTGGTAGTTGTAATTAATAGTCATTGACCAGGGGCACAGTGGCATGGCACACCATAGAAGAGGAACAGGGGGTTTGTAACTGTTTCACCAAGAAACAGTTAAATATACCAACAGAGCAAGAACAGGTTGGGTTAGATAGGTAGGAAGGAATGTGTCCCTCAGTGGCTGACCAGTAGTCCAAGGTGAAAACGGACAAGTCAGGCCTCTGAGAATCTGTGGGTCAGTGGGGTGCTCGTGTATCTCTCTCTCCTCCCTCTCTCTGTGCATGAAAGAGAGTGAGAGACAGAGACAGAGACTGGGGGAGGGGGGAGAGAAGTATATATGTCTTTTAAGACTGTCAGTTTTACTACTAGATTTTATTTGAAGCTTAATATTTTATTCTTTCTTTGACCATAGACAAATTGCTTATAAGTGACTTCTCAGTGTCTCAGTTTCTCCACCTGTAAAGTTTGGGGGTTTTTTGGTTTGTTTTTTGGTTTGTTTTGTTTTGTTTTACTGTTCGGAAGATGTTTGTGGAGTACCTGCTCTGTTCCAGATGCTGTTCTCCATAAGAGGATGCAATGGTTCTTGGTCCTAATGGCACTCACAGTCCGTGGGCATAGAGAAGGGGCAAACTCTACAGGGAAGTTCATCGGGGGGATTAAGAAAAGATTGGGCATGTAAAATGCCTAGCATGGTGTATGACACAGAGAGGGGAAAAAATATCAAGATTATTCTTCATTAGCTCATACTTACAAAATTGTCATCCCTCTAGCCCCAAATCCAAGTGCTACCATTTCATTTACAGACAGCCTTTTTCTTGGGATTGGGTAAGACACTCTGTAAATGTTTTGCTACTTTAGTCAAAACAGAGCATCTTCATACCAGACATCTTGAAGCAAAAAGGTGGCTCTCAAATGGATTTTAGTTGAGGAAGATCAGCACTTTGGTGACAGGTCAGACATGACAAACCAGGACAATGCAGAAAGGAATGCGTGAAACGGTGGGATTAAGAATTGCAGGGCAATTACTTTTTGCAAACTGATACGCAGGAAAGAAACAGGCACACCTTGTGATCCAGAAACACAATGAGCACAAATTCACTATTGCAGAATTGCAGAATAGGCAATCCCCTCTATGTAAAAATGGGCTGTTATTAAAAGGGGGGATGGGTGTGTTGTGAAATTGCTTTGGAATGTGGGCCTCATTTTCCACTAGAGTGGAGTTCACGGACTGGTCCTCAAGGGCTTATTTAACCTACACTTGCCTGAAATGTATTATTTCCCCCTCATGGGCCACAGTCTGCCACAACACTCTTGTAGGAGGCTGACTGGAGCGGCCTCCTCTCCCTGCACCTCACAAAAGCATATAGTATCTGCACAAGGATTTCCTTGGGTTCCCCATATCAGAAACTCATGGCTCAGGGCTGGTGTTTAAAGAGCTTGCAAGTGAGCCACACTCAACATTCTGTTAAAACATCCGTGAGTTAATTGACCACATATCGATTGAGACCCCTCCCCAGACATTTTTCCCCATTTGATGCTAGGCCTCCCATCAGGCTGATGTTGAACTCTGGGTGCCTGTCTTCTTCTAGATTACCTGGGTATTTTCAACACCCAAATGCACAGTGAAAGTCAACTGTGCAATGCTTTCCAAGTGAGGCTGTGAAGTTTTCAGAGGATGTGAGTCCACGTGGAGCTGACGAAAGGGGATGTGGGAAGCCTGCTTTATGTCACTGGCAAACTCATTATCAAATGATATCAATTAAAAATGGAAAATTTAATAAGCTTGATGATAACCCAGGGGCTTCAGGGTGAGTGAGGAGATGAGGGAGGCTATGGCACCATGGGAAAATGGAACCTGTCTGCACTGTTTTTTACTTTCTTAATGATGGGACTGACAGAAGACAAGGCTGGCCCTTCAAGCCCTCAAACAGTCTGGCCGAGGAATGAAAACTGGGCCAAATAAGCCAACTGTGTTATTCTTTCCAACTTATAAAACTAGTCAACTGGGGAAATTTTATTAAAAAGAATCTATGTATGCTTGTTCCCCCAAATGTTATCTTATTTTAATGATGAAATCCTCAATCTCTTTCCCACTTATTACTATAAAAACGGTCACTACCATGAAATTGCTCCTGTTCAAGGTGCAGGTGCTCTCATTTAGGTCCCAGTTTTCTTCCAATAAGAACCTTGTCTGTTAAAGAGGGAGGTTCAAATTCTTTGTAGCCAATGTGTCCTGAGTTATAGGCCGTGGACCACACAAGGGTGGTTGATGATCACACTGATCCCCTTAAATCAGATGAAGATTCTGAAAAATCTTGACAGCTATTGATGTTAAGTGGCCAAGGGACAGTTTTCTGGGGTTGTTTGTTTGTTTGTTTTTTATAAAATGCCTTCTAAACTCTGATGATTTCTAATTCAGATTTTTAACTTACATTCTAACCTTTCAAAGATAATCCTCTTACCAAAATCACTGTGAGCTTGATGAAAAGATAGTTTATGGTAGAAATTTGCATCTGATTTTATTCCCTATATCTGCCTAATAAAACCTTAAGGAGAAATTGAACATTCAGATTCACAGGACAAAGTTCAACTTGGCAATTTTTTCAAGCCACAAAACATTGGTATTAAATCAAAAGAAGAGGCTTCAACGCTTAATGTAGGATGACTGAAGGAGACCCACAGATGAGAGGAGAAAGCCAGAAAGGTTTGTCAGTGAGGCCTGATGTGTATTTGGAAACAGATGCACGTTCTTGCTTAACCTGAAGTGAATGTTGGAAAGACCTGTCTCTGAGCCCCACCTGTCAGCTCAGGTAGCCCAACCCCTTGGAGAAGGTTCTCTAAGCTAACAGGCAGCTCCTTCTCAGCCTAAAACTCATAAGAATTATTTTCATGAGCCACATTTGTTCATGAAATTGTAAGACTGGGTAAGTGAAGTGATAACGAGATTTTGTAATTATTCCCTCCAGGCAAATAAACATACCTCCAGGCTTTGGCGTTGCAAAGCAACTGTTTTCCTGTCAAGGAAATATTGTACTTCATCTGGTTTTTTCGTTACTCAGTCTTAAAAACAAAACATGGATAAACCTATGCATAAATCTATGCACTCCTCTCCTCTTCCTTTTTCATCCCACCAAAGGGAATGTGCAGCACAGGTGGAGTTGGCCAACGAACTGCACTGTGTGCTCTGAAAAGCAAGCATGTTGGCACTGTGTGCTCTGAAAAGCAAACATGCTGGCAAAAAGCATGAGAGCCAGCTAGAGAATTCTGTTGGAGAAATGGCTCAGCAGGTAACATCCTTTTGCTCTCTCAGAGTACAGTTCCCACTACCACACTGGGCTTAATATGGCCTGCTGTAACTGCAGTTCCAGGGGATCTGATCCCCTCTGTGGCTTCCATATGTACAGACATAGGGGTGCATACGTGAGATAAATAGTAAATAGGATGTTTAGAAGAGAGACTTCTTAGTGAATGGCACAAATTGCACATGCCTCCAACTCTCCAAATTCCTCATTATTCACTCATCCAGCAAACAGTGAGTGCCTCCTCTGAGGGTGGTGAGGCAGGAAGTATGTGAGTCCCCTGGAATGTGTCCATTTACCTGAGCTGGTTCTCCTGCCTGGCAAAGAGAAATTTCTCCTTCCCCAACATACGTTGGCTCTTAGGATTTGAGTGAAATGAACGCTGAGTAGCACATCTTGTTGGTCAACACTAAGTATTCCTCAGCAAGGCCTGGTGTTCCACACCTGTAATTTCAGCTTTTAAGAGGCACTTGAGTCAAACTGAGACTGGAGACTGGCTGGCTGGTGGAAAATATGGTCCCATGATGAATACACTGTTTGCACTGGATGGGAGTTAGAAGGAAATTTCCAGCCTAATGCTATTTTCTGATTTTTAATCACAAGAACCTAGAGGAGGTGGGAAAGGAGAGAGCAGGAGCCTCTCCCACTCATCTGAATGTGGAAGAGCCCTTCCTTGTACCTGTTTAAATTGTGAAAAAAAAAGGGGAGGAAGGGAACTATATCAGCTTTAAGTTTGAAAAAGCAGGGTCTGATGATTTTAAGGATGTTAGGAATAGCTGGATCCAGGGGCTTTAAAAGATGTCATTAGCTCATTAAAATTTTGCTTCTTGAGAGTTTGACTTTATATTCCCGGGGAGGTGGGGGTGGGGGGCAGGGGGCAACCCTTAGGCCTCTGGTAGACTCATACCAAATTCACATAAGATAGCAAACAGCTGCTCTGCCCCCCCGCCCCTGCCCCAGCTCTGGACCCCAGGCATCAGTGTAGGTACCCAGGTGGATAGAGACAACATCCTCCCATGCCATGGAGCCTCACTATATGAATTTTTGTCACACTCACTCTCCATGAACCGGTCACTGAGGCATGAAGTAGACTATTTTCATCTACTTTGCCCACTTTACTCCATCACCTTCCTTCCCTAGAGTCTGAGTCTACCGCCTTCCCTTCCTAAAGCGTGAGAATGCAGAGTGAGCCTCCAAAAGATCATCAAGATGCTGCCACAGAAGGCTTCTGTGGCAATTACGATCAGGGTGAATGTATCCCTGCAGAGAGCTTGTGGAAAGCCTGCATATGTGGTCAGGAATTGGATGGTACAGCTGTAACTGGATACAGAGATGGAGACTGTCTCACCTAAGTTTCTCCACCTCTATCATGCCCTTGCCAAAGCCAGCACATCCTCTCAGTAATCAATGACTGGTTCCATTTCTTGGAATCTTTTTTCTCCTCAATCTTTAGACAGGAAGCTGCTCCTTGGTTATCTCAACGCTGGGTCACAAGGGCACATCACCAGCCAGCCTGAGGCAGGAGTCCTCACTTGTACATTCAACTCTGCAAGTTAAGGCAGATCAAGCTGCTTGTGGGTTGTGCTTCCGAGGCTGAGTTTTGGGCAGGACCTTCAGAAGGTACATAGCAGGAGCAGTGTGTGTGTGTGTGTGTGTGTGTGTGTGTGTGTGTGTGTGTATTCAGCAAAGAGTTTGACAGAAGACAAAGTTGGAGCCTTGTTGTAAGTGTAGTACCTTATTCCTTAACAAAAATGGGTCAAGGGATGGGCTGTTAAGGACCAGTATAGCCAAGGAAATCACCTGGGGCATGGATAAGAAAACAAAGCTGCTCCTATCCAGCCTCAATTTCTTCTTGGGGATGCTAAATATAACCACAGGATCTGCACTATTTAGCATACTTCATATTAGGCAAGACTGAGCTTGTCAGAGACTCTCCTAAGTTATGTCCTCCTATATGACACACTCTCTTGGGCTACAGCACTCCAGGTCAAGACAGAACAATGCCTGCTAAGCAGCACCAGCCTAGCCCTCCCTCTGTTTTCCACCGTTGTGAACTCAAGGGAACCTGGGTCTTGAAGTAAGACATCTTACTAAAAATACAAGTGGAGCTCATATACATGCCTATGCACAAATATGCATCCAGTCACAAGCTCCATAGACATGAAAGTACCACCTGTTCATATAAGTGTCTTGGCCTTGGTTGGGGTGAGAAGGGTAAGTCTTTTAGTAAAAGTAAGAGTTAGTGTAGATGATGATGTAGAGTTGGTAGAGCTTTAGGGACAGGCAGGGTGCTAAGTCTGGCTCATTTAGTCAATTGCTTATTAAATAAATATTTACTTACATATTTTGTATATAGGTATACATATATGTATCATGAGTCAAAAAATGTGTCTCTGCATCTTTATCTCTAGCCCTGAGACTGCACTCTTTCTCCTGACTGTATTCCCCTTGGCTTCTCTGTCTCTGGTCTTTCCTGACCTCTGAGATTTCATCTCTTAGAGTTCTAGACCTGGATCCCAAGATCCATCCCTATACCAGGTGATTGCTCTCTTCTCTCTGCATTAGGTCTGAAGATCTATTTATGTAGTGCCTGAGCATCCTATTCTGAGAACAACAAAGGCTGCTTTTGACTTGCTTGTGTGTTTATATTTTCACTCTAGGAACTTCCTCTAGTTGTAAACATACATGCAGAATAAGAAGGCACAGGCCTTGTATGCAGCAAGCAACACTCCTGGCTTCCAAGGTGTTGTCAAAGGGAGGAAGTAGGTAGTAATGTCACAGACCACTCATCATCTGGTCTTAGAATCCCATCCCTGTGCTGCCCATCTTCAGAGGGATGCTGCTTTGAAGGTTACAATGATACTATTGATGTGATCCTCATAGGCCTTGTTTAACAAATGCTTAAACTTCTCTTGATTTCATTGCATGCTTTAGAACAAAGCAGTGGTGACTAACCAGTTCTATCTACCCTTTAAGGAAGCTAATTTAAAAATCTGGTAACCAGCCAACGACATAAAAGTATTTGAATGTAGGGTATTTATTAAATAATATATTTACTAGGGGGATGGGAAGGGACTCTGGTTCCTGCTCTCATAGTATCCTTTGGTGAGAAGATTCCAAATTCTAACGTGACTCTTTAGGGAATCTCTCTGAAGTAGTAAGTCATTCATGGCCAACTTTTTAATTGAAGGTAATAATAATTCCAATAACATTATTAAGAACCACCATTAGCTTAGCAAGGACTGAATCACTGACATAATGCAAAGGCTATGCCTAGCAATGACTGCTTTGCTGAGCCCCTGGGGGAATAACTTTCATAATCCATTGAAAAGTTATGAGCTCCTTGTGTTTACACCAAGAAAGAACTCAGCATTCACCATTTGGGAAGCCATGGAAATATGGAGAAAAAGCTACTTGTACCTTTAACAACATAATGAATGCTAGAAACAGAGTTAGTTCATACAAAGATCTCTTGGAGGAAGTTGAGATGTTATTGACAGTGGAAAATTATCCTAGCTTTATAGGTGAGGGCAATTTCTAGGCACTAGGAACAAACACAGTCAGGGGAAAAGAGAATGGTGACTTCTTTTAGTCATGATATAAACAGGGCCAATGGGGTCACTGTCTGGATTGGGACAAGGAGAATCATTGTGTGGGGAAACTGAATGGAGTAAGAAGAGTCTAAGTTATTGCCTATAGAACTGAGTTCAGTTTTTGATTTTGCCATTGGTTAGCTTTCTGACCTTGGGCTAAAAGTCTTAACCTTTATGAACCTTAGTTTTATCATCAATAAAATGGGTGAAATAACAACAGCTACCTTGTGGAGTCAGAGAGATGACTGTGCTGTTATTCCCTCAGTGTCTTTACTGCTGCTATCAACAGTCTCATTCTACAGACACATAAGAAAAGCCTCCAATGTAGCAGGGCCCAGAATGGGTATAAGGATCTGCTTATTTTGTGTTTATGCCATAGTAGAAGAGTTCCCCCTACACACACACACACACACACACACACACACACACACACACCTAAAAGGTAAATACATGAATCTGTAAAAGGCTTGCAGATTATACTAAGTTAGAGTATCTGGCCACATGAGGTATGGAGTGGATTAGCACTAGTAATCCCACCTATGAGCGCAATATAGATCTTAATAACTTGGCCTTTGGAGTCGGTCAGGACAACTTGGGTGCCCATCGCTGTCCCTAGTATTTGTGCAAGGAAAAGCCCTCCATGCTTTCTGAGCTCTGACTCTCTACTGAACTTGCTCATGCAGAGCCTGGACCTCGTAGCTGTTCAGCATGAAGCTGAGTTAGTTCAATACCCCTCCCAGAAGCTTTTGTTCATCCCCACCCATCCCCCACAATGCAGCTTTCTTTCTCAGATTAAAAGACATAGTAGAAGGAGTGGCATCTCTTTATATCAGCACATCAGCAAGAAAGTTACTGACTCATCTCTGAATATTTAGACAGAGAACTGGTGTCATTAATTTGAATATGAAGAGAAAGAGAACCTTCCAAGAGAGTTTCTGGCTGCCAAGACATCAGCAACAGAGCTGATCTCTGGAAGGAACTGGGTACATAACAGGCTGGCTTGCTGTGTGGGTGAGTAGCCAGGAGACAAAATGGGAGGCAGTTGACTGTCATAACTGCTACACTATGAAGTGTAATGGAAAGTGAATGTTGTGTGTGAACCTAGGTATAACAGACTCACCTCCTTATCTCTCTTTGCTGGATTTTGCCCATTACTGAACCCACAGACTATCATTGAGTTATGTAGGATCAGACCAGGGTTTGACTTTGCCATACAAAGGCTATAGAACTATGACCTACAGGGCAAGTCTAGTCTATTGCCTGGCTGGTTTTGTAAATAAAGTTTTATTAGAGACCAGCCACTCCCATTAATTTGTTTTCTGTGGCTGGGTTCATACAGCATCATAGAATTAAGTCTTTGTGATGGAAACCATATGGCCAGCCAAGCTTAAAGTATTTACTTGCTGGCTTCTCGCAAGAGTAGTTTGCCAAACCCTGATTTAGAACATTGCTAGTTTGGTGAGCACAGATGAACCCGTGGAACCATTCATTCATTTAGATAACTGTGGATCATCTACAATGTCCTATGCATGGGGAGAGGCCCATTCAACCTTGTGCCAGCCGTGTGGGGTGGTGATGTTACTATCCATTTTGCAAATGGCAAAATGGAGGCGGAGTGATTTGCCTTCAGTCATCAGCCAACAAAGGCCAAAATAAAGACTAGAACCAGACTTGTCCATTCCCACATAGTGGACTGCTAACCTCACCTCTAATAATGTGCTCATTTGTACTTTTTTTTTTTTATTCTTCCCATACCCAATTAGTATGGATAAGTGTGAGGATAGGAGAAAGGATTTTTTTTAAATAAAAAAAAATTTTTAAAACAAAATTTGTGGTAGAAACAGTTGCTCTTCAGAGAGGGTGAGCCAAGTCACCCTCAATCAAGAGCTAGGTGATTTTTCTCTGTGCCTGGTCCTGACCTTCCATCCTAGTTGATGAAGCCATATCAAAACCCATCTGAAAATGCTTTCCCTCGGTATGATAGGATTTCACCACTAATGTTGATCAACATTGAAATGACACAAAGCATTTCCTGTTCCAACCTGAGAGAGATCTAGAAGGATTTGTCTAAATATTAGCATACTTTAAAAATAATCAGTGGTTGATTATCTGGATAAGAGGTCAAAAGAGGGATGTTTAGAAGAAAAGAAGTAATAAATCCAGGCAGGTCGTCTCTGTGGGAGCTCTCGGTGCCATAGTACCAGGGGGAAGAATTGCTTCACCGGGTTGCAAGAGAGACTACTGCAGAGTCAAATCTCATGATCCCTTTAATGCTCTTTCTAGACATGGCTTTGCCAGCATTTCCGTACAATAAATGCAAGGTGGTGCTTCTAACTGGAAACAGGAGATGCAGCCTTAGCAGTAGGAAGCACACTTCCTTCCTAGACCGTTTATGAAGATAATCTAATCCCAGTGTCTAAGCAGAGGTTCTACAGGCAGGCTCTCAGATGGGCTTCTTACACTTCATCTATAGACAGTTTTATCAGACTCATTCATTTCCTTGGAAGAATCCTAGCTATTGCTTTTTTCTTTCTCTTTTTATTTTTCCAGAAGGGATTCCAAATGGCTTGTCAAGATTACATCTCATACACGAAGCTCTGTCAGGATCAGGCTACATCCAGGACCAAGAGGGTTTACTAAGTAGAATTCAGGCAAGATCATAGAAGTAGAGCCAGCTGGTCCCAATGAATAGTAAAAGCATAGACATTTACACACTACTCAGATCATTTCAAGGTTGTTTATGGCTTGGACATTTCAGGAGACTGCAAGGATAGAGAACATACTAATAGAGTAATACTAATAGCAATTTGTTATTAGTAATATCAATGGCAATTTGTTGTTTCAGCTTCTGTTATAGTATGGGCAAATCCTTATAAACTGGTTTTGTGTCTGCATAGTTTACCACATGAATCCCTAACCACACGTTTAGATCTACTTCAAAGCCATGGACTTAGAAAGAGGACAGAAGCTTTTTACTAAGGTATACAATGCAGAGGTTTCAGCTAACATGCTCACAGTATCTGAAGCACTCCATGATTGAGTCCCCATTTCTTAAAATTCAAAAGGAGCCTCTTAGAAAGCCATGAGGGAAGTAAGCAGAACACACGGCCCTTCTAACCCAGAACCTCTAACTTCCAAGCATAGTTTGTATTCTGATGAGAAAGAAAACCATGCAGGAGGATTAGGCATTGATGTCATATTTGTATGTTTAAAAGAAACTCAAGGATAAAGTCCAATTAAAAGGTAGTTGTGCCTGTGAATGAAGTGTGAAAGAAGAGATGTGTTGATTTTGTCTGGATCAGTAGAGTGTAAGCTCTGTAAGCACAGGCTGTCTACCTATTTTCACCACACTGTAGCAGCAGGGATTAGACCAGTGCCTGGCCTCTGGTAGACAACAATTGATACTTGATGAATGCATGGCAGAGTCCCGAGGAGTCCTGTATTGCACCTGTGCTATACAACAGTATACCTTATATTATACCTGTTCTTTGCCAGGCACTAGAGTAGGAGCTGACCTAAAGTATCCAACCAGCAAAGGGAGTTAGACTTGTTAGCCAGTGGTTTATGTCCCCATGAGCAAGGTACGTGGAGTTATTTTATGACGTCCCCAAATGTGCCTGTCTGCACACTGGGCTTCTGAGTAATGTATAGAGCAGTTGCTCACTTTTCAAACATGTATACTACTTGATATGGTAGATAAAATAAACAAAGAATCATTGTATATCAGATACTTGTTTGCCATCCTGTAATATCTCTCCCATAGTTAAAATTGTTAATGTTTAGAGAGGGTCATGAGCTTCATGCCCTGTGAAGGGTGAAGATGAAGAGTCTAGATGCGACCTACTCCAACTGAGACTGCCACAGACAAGGCAGGGGTGATCCCAGAAGGTCTCTGGATCTTTTTTCCCATTGTCTGGATCTTTAACTCCAAACCATGCCCACCCTCTGTTTCCTCAGGGAAGAATCCCTTATGGCACAATCAGATTCCCTTACTTTGTGCTCTCATAGACCATGGCTTCTCCTTCCAATCCAATACTTCCTTTTACATGCTTCCTTTGCTTGTAGAATTTGCTTTGCATCTTCAGGAAGGTAGGCTCAGTGTTGGCTCTACCAAGCTTCACAGTGTGTCAGGATTGAGAAGAGGTCTAGGTAAAGAAGTGAAGGAAATTTTCTGCATGTTGTTTTCAAATCATGGACAGCAACACCTAATTCACTGAGTTGTTACAAAATTAAATTATATCATATAAAACCTCTAATGGTTGCATTTTATCATGCTAGCTAAATAACAAAACTGTAATTGTCAAAGTGGTCATATCAATATAGCACAGTAACAACTTTGGGGTAGGGAAAGGGTGTCTAGAAACTAGTGTCCCTGGCAAGTCATACCTTGTCAGACTGACAGACATACTAATATGACAATTTTGAGAATCACTTTTTTTAATTAATATATATTATCTCACATAATGTCCTTGAGATTTGGTTAGTATTAGTTAATGTCTTTCTATTTTTTCTTTTCCTTTTTTCCTTTTTACTCTTTTTTCTTTTTCTTTCTTTTTTTGTAGAAAGAAGTAAGCCTGTATTCTCTGTCAGCAGACAGCACATCACAAGGGTTAAGTGTGCAGATACTGGCGAGGTTGCTAGTGTGGGAATCCCTGCTAGACCATTTCCTGGCTATGTGACTCTGGCATGCTATTTACCCTCTTTGCTCCCATTTTCCTTATCTGCAGAATGGGAGATAACAGTACCTGACTCACAGGGTTATTGTGAGCAAGGAGTGTGTTGACATTTCTAGAGTGCTTAGCTAATGTACAGCGAATAGGAAGTATACTTAGGTGCTGGATGGAAAGAAGCTTCTAGTTAGGCCTAACAGGAATTCCGGCTAGGATTTGCTTGTATCACTCTGACATTGTGTTTTTCCAATTGCTAATCTTCCCGGCAACCTAGAAAGGGAGATTCTTCTTTTGTCTTAGAAAGACAAATAACTCTCTTGCCCCAGGATGTATGGTAATTGGATGGCGGAGCCAGATTGCTATCCGGGTCCTTTTGATTCCAGAGTCCTGAGATCATAGCTCCTGAACTGAGACAAGACCCCCTACCCAGGAGTCAGATACTACTGCCTAGTGTCCCTAAAAAGCTCTCCTCCCTCCATGCAGAATTTGTTGGATTTCCTTCTAGCTGTCCACCCACTACTTTATGGTTCATTCATTTATTTAATCAGTGCTAAGGGCACCTCCTCTGCACCAAGCAGGCACACTCACAACTGGTGAAGGGTTGCCAGGTCCCCCATGGTCCTTCCCTGGACTGTGTTATCTTGGTTCCTCTGTGAAGATCTTAAGCAAGCTTTTACTGAGTGCGTCTGTTAGTCAGGCAAAATACTCCTCCTTGGTTATTCATCCTAAAGCCTATGAAAAGGAACGTTCTCCTGCACTCATCCATGCCTAGCAGGTGGGGCCCTAAGGATTCTATCTGTATTAGATGAACAGACAGTAATGGTATGCAGAAACTGGGGACAGGATACAAAATGGGAAGAGGGTGCAGTAAGAATTTGGATACTGAAGGCTCTCCTGGTCACTGACTTGGGAACACTCTGAAATTCTTAAACTAGTGGGAAATTGAAACTAACCATCTTCCTTGCTTCTTTTCTTTCCATCTCCCCTCCCTCTACATAATTGCATTGGGTATCTTAGCTACAAGTTGGTATTAGTGAATAAAAATTATATTTGCCTGAATTTCCAAGAATTTTACCACCCCTGGAGTCTGTGATGCAATATTTATTTAGATGAATTACATTTTCTATTTTATTGCTAAAAGGTTCTATGTTAGACATTAGGCTTGTCATCTCGAGATGGTTAAATCTTACAGCAATGGTTCTCAAACCTGTGGGTTGTGACCCCCTTTGGCAAACTTCTGTTTCCAGAAACATTTATATTACAATTCCTAACTCTTCAGTAATTCAGTAGCAGAATTATAGTTATGAAGTAACAACTAAAATAATTTTAGGGTTAGGAATAACCATAAAACAACATGAGGAACTGTATTAAAGGGTCACTGTCCTACAGGATGTGGTAGGAATGAGAGCTAATTAGCCATGGGCCTAGCTTGGTGTCCTTGTGCTTCTACTTAAACCAAACTAGGTGATTAGAGAAGTGAGTGTGGACCAATTAGCCTCACCTCCCTGTTTTCGCCCATGTGACTCCATCAGAGTGTCACTACTCCCCAGAAGTATATTAAGGCAAGATTCCAATGATTTGAAACTTGTGTCCATCTGTACCCTGTGTCTCCTTCCTTCTCTTCTCCAATATGTTATTTCTCAATCAGACTTGATGTGAATGAGAAGCCAGTGGCTGCCAGATCCAGGGATCAGTATTCCTTCACAGCTCTGCAGGTTGATATGGTAATGACACCTAGCATGTGCTTCTTCCCTGGATATAAAACTCAAGCCTTCCTCTGCTGGTATACACAGAACCTCCCAGCTCTTTAGTAGTCTCTCCAACCCATGCACCCAGTGAGAGTCTAATTAGAGAGTAACTTGGCTCAGGATCAGGTGTGAGTACAAGTTAATACAGACTGTAAGACCAACATCTTGTGTTGTGATCCCAGTTCCTCTATTGATTAACCAGGAGAGTGCCTCAATCTGCAGCTTCTGTGTGCTCTGTGGGGATTGGTAAGAACACTGGCTGCTTCATATCGTTGTGAGGACTGACTAAGGTAACGTCAACAAAATACCATACACAAAGCTGACACGGGATGGACAGAGTAAGCAGAAGCACCTTTTACTGTTGTTCTTATTAGAATTTTCTCAGAAGACAATAATCGGAATTCTGCAGTGATTAAAAACCCGTACATCTCTCTCTGTCTAGTCACCTGCCAGATAATGGTTGGAGGATAGCCAAAAGCTTTTCATTTGGTTGTAACATCCTGGAAAGAATGTCCCAATGACTCTTCCTATCTTTGTCTCTTAGCTTTTCTCAATTGCCTTTTGACTGCTTATGACTCAAAAAGAAGAACACATCAAATGAAAGCGTAGTTGAGCATGTGGCAGTTAAGATGATTCAGTCAGCTGACCAAACTGGAGTTTGAAATCGTAACCCTTGGTGCCAACAGAGAGGCGTGAGACATCGTTCCTCCTAGATCCACAGCTTCCCTCAAGGGCAAACTCTTGGGTTTCACTGGATGGGCTGTTACACTAGGGAGACAACTTGTATATCAGAGTATTTGGGAAAAAACTATTGACTAACCCTTGCTCTTTTCCAGCCTTTCTCCCTTTCCCAATATTTAGGAGCCTTGGCCAAGACAAAGAACTCATTGTGTTGCTGGTACAAGCACCAGAACTAAATTAAACATTCATTGACTCTTAATTAATTATATTAAGGTTGGGCAATTCCCATTGCTTGGGAAAAAAACCCCTCAAATACTTAATTTACTCATGATGTGGCATGTATTGAACTAAACCACCACAAGACAATCACTCACTCAACAGAAACCGGGGCCTCGGCCCAGGAACTAATTAGCCCCTCTGTCTCTATATATAGCTATCTCCACCAGCAAGACCATCTGGAAGTTCTTACCTTCCAAATTCTTTCCATCTAGCCGTTTTCCCCCCAAACCAATCATTACTGCCGCAGTTCCTTCTTTCTATTCTGTGTTACGTGATTTTCCCACTCTCAGCGTCTCCAGCCTTATCTAGATCCCAGTCTGATGCTCTGGGTATTTGGCTCTCTATCTCCATTTTTCAAGGGGCACACATATTTGTCTTGCTTTGCCCAGTGGCCAGAAAACTATTTCTATTAAATTCAGAAGTTAGTATGACCTCCAAGGGGGTTGGGTCTACCTGAGTTGACTTTATGTGCCTACCAGGGAGGTGCCTGGCCTCTGGGAAGCCCCTGTGGTGGTGACTTTCATGGTTACAGTTGCTTGGTGAGTATTTGGAAGAACTCAATTTCTTCCCCAGCTCATTGAACAAAAGGTATTAGTGTAATCTTTCCTTTCTTTGAGGACACTCTTTCTGATGAATTAGTGTCTATTCTCCTTGGAGAGAGAAAGGCAATATAAAAAGCAGCTCTGCTGACAGTATACTTAAGGGAAGGGGTTCTACATATTTCAGGAGCTTTTTATTTTGGTAATCTACAGTCCTTACTCTGGCTTGCTAGGGACTTTCCAGCTGGACCCATTTACAATCCAACACTTCTGTCACTTAGCCATACATTATGTGCACCCAATCCTAGATTAACAGCTTGTTCTCTGCCCTCCTGTCAGTGGACTTCGCTTGTTACCACCCGAACTCACCACAGCCACTGTTGCTAATGATTGGCTGTTTCCCATCATGTAGGTCTCAGCTTAGCTGTTGCTTCCTAAAAGGACCTACCTAGACCACACTAACCCAGGGCCATCCAGATATCCCAGGACTTATCTGTCGATATCTCCTGTTTTAAACTCTCTATCGTACTTGTCACCATAGGAATTATTGCTTTTCAACTTAGGTACCTGTATTCAGTAGCTAAATGTCTGCTCTGTAGAGTCTACCATTGTGAGCCTAGTACCTGGCTGTACAGCTAGTTGCTTTATGGCAGAATTGACCCTATATTTAAAGGTTACATAATACATATGCTTAGGATTCTTTGTCCATTTAGAATCAATCCAGAAGTAGTAAGAAGTGAAGAATAGTATAAGAAACTATAAAGACTCCAGGAAAATCCTGAGTTAATATCATTTAAAGTATTCCCGGTGTCCTTTAAGTACTATGCTTTAAGTTGGTCCCTCTTAACTTCTTGGGATTTGGGGGTCCTTTGGAGTAAGTCTTTCAACACCATCCAAGTTCAATCATCAAAGATGAAACAACCTGAGCCCACCAGACTTTGCTACTCAGGGAGTCAGTCTCATCCACTTCTGCTGCCCCGTACCCCACAGATACCCAGCTTCATCGTGTAGATTGCTCATTGGCATGAAGCAGGTAGCAAGACCTGGGATTGCAGCAGATGCTTGTTTTATGGAGAGATGTGGTCTGTAAACATGAATACCATTTTCTTCTTCAAAGCTCTTTACAGTCAACTACCTGTTCTTTTCTGCTGTTTCTATCTCAAGTGGCAGAAATCCCTATGAGCTAGCCTCTTAATTCTCAACTCCATCCAAATTAACAATTCCCCCATATAAATGTTCCATAGTATCCCCAATTCATCAGGGCCAGCAGGACACTCTACAAAATATCTTCTGTCATAGCCTACCGTTCCCAGGAGGAATGCAGGTACATGGGAGTTCAAGTCCACAGCCTGCATACCCAGCACTTCTGGATCCAGATGATTCATTTTGAGACAGAGAAACCATCACAATGATCAGTTTACTTAAAAGTTACAAAGTTAAGTAAAAATAAGAGAGAATCTATCAGTTACTAGAAGAATGGGATCAGTAGCTATGATATGACTTTGGCATCTCTTCCTTGCACCAGGTCCAGGTGATGCTGAAGTGGGTGCTACGGAAAGGTGGAGGGATAGCTGAGCTCAGAAGCTTAGCCAGCTAGCCCAGGAGCTTGCTGGCCCCGCAGCTTTATCACATTAAGATGGTGTCTCTTCACTCATCTAGATAATTTACTGCTTTCATCTTGTAAAGAGACAGCATTGGGTCATCCAAATGGCCAATCTGCCTCGTGTTGTAGATCCAGAGGAGAGGAACACTCTTTTCAAACATTTGACCCAGTAATACAATGGAATCAAACCCAAATTTCTATTTGTTCCTGTGTTGCTAAGGGAAAATTTCTCCATCCCAAAGAATTTACCTATAGTTTTGAATAACTACACATGAAGAAGATAGAAGATGTGATTTTTAGAAACTTTGTATTAATAGCAAATAGAGTATATTTGTAGGCTGATTCCAACAGAGACAGGGACCCAGTGCCTATCTAGAGATTTCATTTCAGAGACTAGAAAATGGGACGGAGATGCTTCCCCAAGGATACTTGGCTGTTAGGGGTTCTACAGAATCATGCACAAGAACCCTTCAACCCATGCTATCCTGCATAGACTACAACTCATGAGAGCAGTGGAGCTTCTCTTTATTGGGGGAGGGGATGGATTTTTTCCAATGGTAACAGTAGTAGTTCTTTGATGACATCCGTCTTTGAGAGGTCACCTTTGCAGTGCTACCCATCCAGAAAGCTCAGTAAACCACGTGTAATCAAAGCAATCATTGACCTTGGGCTAGATTCATTAGCTAGCCAAAGCTAATGTTACATTGTAACATTCGTTTGTTACATAGTAAGAGTTGTGTTTTGTTTTGTTACTTTTTTTAAAAAAGTCACACAGGGTCCAGGTGGGCTACAGGGCTCTCAGAGAAGACACTTAAACCAGCTTGGAGAAGATGCCCCGCTGCTTCCCTCCTGCTGTGTTCTTAGACCAGAACTTAAGTCTTATGTCCATTGACTCCCAGGGTTGGCTACTAAAGTCATCAGTTGGTTACCTGCCTGATCCTCCTTTGATTATGTGGGTTTTCTCAAAACTTTGTTTCAAAATACTGTGGACTTGACGGAGAAGCAAAGGCATGTATGTATGCTCAGGGCTCTCACTGACGGTTTTCCAGGATCAAAAAGATGTGCGAAGCAAGAATTTCCCCAGCTACCCACATCCTTAGCCGTTCCTCCCAGACTTACAGGGTCAGACCAAGCTCATCTTTACAGTTTGTATTGTGCAAGATGGACTTTGGAAAACTTAAGAGATGAGAAACCGAATAATACATTGCTTTTTGTTGTTGTTGTTGTTTATTTTTCAGTAACCAAAGAGAAGACCATTCTAGGTTTAGATTTCGATTCTGTGGAGCTTGGGAGAATAGGGCGAAAGTTAACTGAACCTACCACCAACTCCTGCAGAGATGCAGACATTCCTTTTGGTCCCCTCGAGTTAAAGCGTGGGTTTAGAGGGATAATGTGCCCTGGATTAAGCTTCAGTTTTAAGCCTTTGTGCTGCTGACAGGGCTTAAAAGGGGCAGGTAATCACTAGTACAGTGTGTCATCTTCTCTCTCCTTCCTCTTATGAAATAAGGCAAAAGCACTAGCCTTTATTTTTTAGAAAAGCAATGTATTATTTTAAATGAAACAAACCATCACCATTGTCCTTGAACCTTATATTTTCAGAAAGACACATCTAGGAAGAGATAGAAGCAGGCTAGATGACTGGCACGGGGGACGCAGTGAGTGTGTCTCCGTTCACACTGACATCCTGGCTTCTTGAACAGACATTGAATGTCCAATGTTATATGTTAATAAGCCTGAAAGAGGGCTGGAGAGATGGCTCAGGGGTTAAGAACACTGACTGTTCTTCCAGAGGTCCTGAATTTAATTCCCAGCAACAACATGGTGGTTCACAACCATCTGTAATGAGGGTCGATGCCCTCTTCTGGTATATCTAAAGACAGGGACAGTATACTCACATACATAAAATATATAAATATATATATTTTTAAAGTCATTTAAAAAATAATAATCCTGAAAGAGAAACCTGAGATTTGTCATACTAACCTGAGATTTTCATGACAAACCTGAGATTTTGTCACACTAAAATCACCTAAATTATCACTGTTTTTATTGTTGTTAGTTGTTTTGTTGTTGTTGTTTGTTTGTTTGGTCCACTTTAGGATGAGCCTAGCATAAGTCCGTTTGAAGTCAGGAGTCTTTAGTCCCATTCTATATGGGAGAAGCTTTGTTTACAATCAGTTGATGCCCTGAGCCATGGCTGATGGGAGATGGATCTGAGTGTCAGACCCAGCAGTCTCTACCCAGACTCTGTGTAGCTAGGCTTCATCACTAGCAGAAGTCAGCCAGTTTCCCACAGACTGCCTCTTCCAGCTGCTACTTCCTGTCTATTCTAGCGTAGTTCTAGGGTGACCTACATACCTCTAGTTTCTGAGGGCAGTTCCTCTGACTCACAGCCATGGGAGCCCTCCTAATCCACAGATCCAGGCAAGCTGTGACACCCCACCAGTCCCTTTCCTGATTTTAGTTGTTCAGGTTCAGTCTTCTGTGCCTGGTTCCCAGATTCCCTCTGAGATGGGTTCCCTGCAGCTTTTTATAAATTCCCCAACACTTCCAGATAGTAGAGTGTTTTTTCCTCTTCTTAAAATAGTATTCATTGCTTTTTCCAGGTCCTTGTGATTATGGCTTGCCTTTATCCAAAAATGCCCTATTATCTTCCTGAATCCTTCTCTAAAAGTCAGCTTAGTAGTGCTTCCTCAGAAGCTTTGTCTATGTTTTTCAAGCTAGCCTTATGTCCCTCTCCTGTTGAAGCGCTCAAAATCCTGGCTCACTTTTTTTAGAGTTTAGAAGCCAGTATTCCTCAGAGCTTCCTTTTCATTCTCCTACTGTCTCTCCTGTGATCTCTTGTGAGATTTTATGGTAAGGCAATGCCCTATTCTTCTGGCTCTTCTTTGGAAAGGACTAGAAGCTAACATATCTACTGTTCGTTGAACTGTGCAGAGATACTAGACATGGGCACTGTTACATGTCTTCCTAGAATATTCGAAACACTCTTGAGCCCAAAGGCTAACAACGTTAGCCTCATCTGTAAGAAGCTGAGGCTGAACGATCTTCTCCCATGCAGGATGAAGCAGGTGGAGGAACTTTGACCCTGTGCTCCGTGGCTTTTTGCCATTCTCCACTACTTGCAAGGAGCCTTGGGAATAAATGAGACAAGGTAAAGCCTTTTGTTTCCAGGCTTTCTACAGGAGTAGGTTCTGTTCCTCCCTTGGTGCTGGAAAAACTGGAGAGCTGGGTGTTCATGTTGGGATTTAAAAGCTTTCCATGTTTATGTGAATGCTGTCCACATCCCATTCAGAACCAGTTGCATTGGCATGGTAGGTGTAACTTCAGCCCTCCCTCTTCCCTCCTTAGAAACATGAGCCTCTTCTATTTGGTTTTAGATGTTTTAATCCTTTTTGGAACAGAATAGAGTATAAACAAACAAAGCTGAATATTTTATATCATTAATAGCAGGAAACACTCTCATAATAGTTTTGAAAATTAATTTTTTTGTCATCTGATGGCTTATGGTCTTTGGAGCCACATTGTCACTTTCTGGCCCTGGGTTTACATAGCATATTTAAAGCAACAAGTCTGGGGAAAATAATGGTAGCTAGTAGCTAGCATTCATTATCTGTGATGTCTTTTCCCCTCCGCTGTGATGTAGTTTCCACATGCTGTCTTTCTTTTATGGTACATGTTTGCTCCTGGTGTTTCATTTCAAATGAAGCTGTATTATCCGAAATGTTGCAGGATGACAAAAAACAAAAAACAAAAACAAAAAACAAAAAATAACAACAACAACAAAAAACAACCAACCCACAAGATTAAAGACCATAAGAGATCACTCAGCATATGGCATGTGTCACCATGTCACCGAGTACCTCAGGGTCCTGCTGCACTCTGAAGCCATACCTCCTCCATCACCTTTCTAATTCATCCTTACCACAGTGTCTTGCATGGTGTCAGCATGTCGTTTGTTTACCAGGTAAAGCTGTAGATGTGCCTCATGGCTTCTACAAAGCATGCTGTTTTGGTAATCAAAATTGAAGTGTTCCCTAACCCAGGAGATGTGACAGGTCAGAATGATGATTGCCAAGTTAGCCTAGGGGGTTATCTGGGTGTGCATGGGAGTATGGAGCCTACAGAGATGGGTTCCTACCCATCCGTCCGGTTGGCTTTGAAAGAGCATGCTATTGTGCCTCATCCCCTTTGACTAAGGATGGAGAAAGCTCATGGCAGAGGAATGCAAGGCCGCATAGGTTCCTCTCAACCCCTGCTCATTCCACTGCTGACTACCTATGTAAAGAGCTATGGGAAATCTCTATGTATCCTGTCTCCTCAGATCCATCCTTGGTTTTTGCTTTTCCTGCAGGAAATATTCTTCCACTCAGTTGGCCTACCTGTCTCCTTGCATTTGTGAAGGCTCAAACTAGAAATGCTTCTTCCCAAGCAATGATCCCCATACCTCCTCCCACTAAAGAAGAAACATTACTTTTCAAGGCCTTCAGCCTTTCTACACATAACTCTCTTGGAGCCTGTTAACACTTAGCATAGTAATTATGACTATGTCTGCTTCTCCACCCTACCTCCCCACCCCCACCCTCAGGATTTCCTTGAGCTCTCTTATCCCTGCCTAGCCCAGTGCCTGGGAAGCAGTAGGTGCCTAGGGACTCTGTTAAAGGAAGACACAGCAGGATGCAATATTCCACAAAGGCAGAAGCTACAACCTGTCTGGGTGAAATCCCCTAATAAATTCCATTCTTTGTTGTAATCTATTCTGCTTTTCATGAGGGAGTGTTTGTCCCTCAAGTAAAAGCAAGCACTTGTCAGAGAAAGGTTGCACATTGGGAAGCCCAGCATGTCCTAGCTGGGTGTCCAACCAGCCCACCTCTTGGGTGTTTGTTTTATTTTGTTTTGTGTTTAATGATAGAGTCTCTCATGAGGTGTTTATCTCTTCCGCTTAGGTCTTTGGAGGCAAAAAGGTGATCACAGATGCCAACTCTAGGAGAGGGTTGAAAGTCAAACTGTGTTTCTGCCTGAATAGAAAAGGAAACTGGGTAGAAACTAGGTGTGGGTTATCACAAAGTAGTGGAAACCTGCTTTAGAAGCTTCCTGGTGATTTTTCTATGCAGGCATCTTTCATATCCCTGTAAGATAAAATCACCATAAAGGGTCATAAACCACTGTCAGGGTATTTGACAAGCCCCATAGGTAGTTGTTCCAAGCCAGTAAAAGCATCTTAATTGACCCAAATGACAACAGTTATGTTATAAATATCTAGAATTTATGGCCTGAGAAGGCATAATCAAGTCTTCCATCAGTTAAGTCTGCCTAGGAGAAGCTTGAGGGTTTAAGATAGAGCTGCAAGTCAGGGGGAAATCGGATTAGCCTTAACTTTATGACAGACACCAAGCTAAGTGGATCTCAGTGCTTTCAAGTTCCTGATCCTTAGGAGTTAAAGGCTGTGGTGTTTCATAGTTGGTAAAAGCCACCCAGTCCCCCTCTGTCCAGCTGTCATTTTATTGGCCTTGTAAAGTCTCACATTCAGCGTGACAAATCCAAGACCATATACCTGTGAAGAAGAGATGTTTTAGATGATGGGCTTTGGAGGAAACAGACGAGAGGGGTTAGAGGGTGAAAGCCTGTGTGTTTATGCCCCAGCTTCCTTGGAATGTGCAGAGTCATTGTGAAAAGCAAGTAGATGCTAGTCCCAAGATCCATGTGGGCTGTGAGAAAATGCCTCACTGTCTCCGGAGCTGGAGTCCACGAAATTGAAGACAGAATTGCAAAGTGAGTTTATGCATCCAAACACTGCATAGCCTTTAAATCGGTTGAACACTACATTTAGAGTTTTAAATTTTTGATTCACTTCCTAATTATTTTACTGGAAGAGTTATGTGTCAATATGAGTGATAGCTCAAGTAGAGCTATCACTTTGAAAGCAGAAAATAAAATCATTCCAGTATAGAAAAGAATGACTATTTTAAACACGTTTGATAACAGCAATCAATCACACAGTTGCCCTGGGGATTGACTCACTGACCCATGGAGTGGAGCTGTCTTCAAGGTGAAAAAGAAAGTCTAATCCTGATTTGCAGGCTTCCAATGTGACTGTCACTTGCTTGGACACAGAGAGCTCACCTTATCTGTGTAATAATGTCATCTATGAAGTCACAAAACTTTAATGAATTTAAGGGCACCCTTCAAATCCCTAGAGAGGTCATTTGTGTTTGAACTTCAGGGTCGAAGCTAACCCCAGATAAATATTAGGTAAGCATCCTTGGGCTCTGGCAGACATGCCTAAAACACAGACACATCATTGGTCAGAAGAATATATTCATCTTTCTCTTCTTCCATTCATTGGTCAAGACATCTCCCATCCGTTTGTAAATACAATCCTTGTATACATCCGTGTTCTAAGTTTATTGGGTCGGACCAGTTAGGTTCCAAGTTACGTCCTCCATTTGTTCCTTCTCAGGGGTAAGAACTGTAACTATAGTTGGGAGTGTATTTTTATTCAGATTTCCTGTGTACTTCCATACCCTTCAACAGTACCTCTCCCAAATCTGAAGCTCCATGGCTCACACTGTGGGAGCAATAGAAAATCTGGAGCTGATTATGAAACGATGAAGCAGGGAGTCGCAGGCATGTGAGAGGATCAGTGTACAAACGCATAAGCCCTGATGCAGCCCAGCCTGCTGCGAAGGACGGCTCGTTTTGGGTTTGTACTCTGCTTACACATTTCAGCCTAATGAAGTCTAGCATTTGCTTTGTGTGGCGCTAGGGGAGCTTTTGGTGTTAACAGAATTCTTTTCTAAAGAAATTCCTTTGGATCCCTTTAGAATTTGTCCTGTTTCCAGGTTCCAATAGGAAAAATATGGACAAGATTTTAATAGAAAAATAGCAGTCCAGGTTTTTCACTTGGCAATCTCCCTGCTCCAGGGCTGCTTGGGCTTGAGTAAATGGAGCAGGCCGGTATGGTAGAGGAGCTCAGGGTATTTGTCCCCTGTGGAAGGGACAGGAGAAACAGGGGTTACCCTAGGAGGTCATTGCTGAGGGTTGAGCCTATGGCTAGTGTCTCCATTGAGTTCTCATTTCACTGGAGATTATGTTCCAACTAAATTCATATGTCATCACATATGTCCTGTGTCCATGTCTCTCAGAAGAAAGGAAGCAAGGTCTTCCCCTGACATCGCAGGTGTGGCTCTCTTCCTGTTGCTCTGGAGAATGGTGTTGGTGTATAAGGGGTTAGGAGGTTTTTTGTTGTTTCTTTTTCTTTTTGCGGGGATGGGGTGTTTTGTTTTTTTGTATTTATTTATTTATTTACTCAACAGCTTCAGTATCTTAACTAATTTCTAAAGACAATATGTCTTAGGGTTACTATTGCTCTGATGAAAGACCATGAGCAAACGCAACTCAGGGGTGAAAGGGGTTATTTTGTTTACACTTCCACATCGTAGTCTATCACTGAGGGAAGTCAGGACAGGAACTCACACAGGGCAGGAACTCAGAGGCAAGAGCTGATGAAAATGAGCAGAGGCCATGGAGGGGTGCTGCTAACTGGCTTGCTCCCCATGGATTGCTCAGCCTGGTTTCTTATAGAACAAGGACCACCAGCACAGAGATGGCAGCACCTACTGTGGGCTGAGCCCCTGCACATCAGTCACTAAGAAAATATTCTACAGGTTTGCCTACATAGAAACATTTTCTCAGTCGTGGTTCCCTCCTCCCAATGACTATAACATACTTCAAGTTAACATAAAACTAACCAGCACATGATATATATTTATTATTTAAATTTTCAAATAATTGGAGCTGGGAAGATGGATTAGAAAGTAAAGGTATACCTGTGTGATTATTGCAACCCACATGTTAGCCAGAAAGAGTCAACTCTCACAAGTTGTCTTCTGACCTCCAGGAACATGTGACCCCCCAACCCCACGCCACACACAAAAAAATACATATAAAATAAGAAATATTAAATAATTTAAAAGTTCAGTGGCAGAGTGCTTGCCTAGCCCAGCACTGCAAAGTTAGTCAGTTATCAATTAATTCAAATCTCTATGTAAGAAAGTCAAATCCCTTCAAATCTACCCACAGAAACACTAACAGTTCAGGGAACTAGTTGGTTTTTTGTTATTTTGGGGAAGTTGTTTGTTTGTTTGTTTTTAGTTTTTCTATATCTAGCCTGATGAAAAAGAATGAGATGGAAATTTTTACAACTGCTCTTTGCTGTATGCCTGTCTACAGCCAATGTGTGCCTCCAGTATCATCTGCATTTTCTCTCCAGCCCAAAAGGACAAATGGTACTTGTTAAAATGCCTCCTGTTGGACTCCTGAAGTTCCTTGTGCTTAACCTCTATTTATCCTATCATTTCTTTAGAAACACATAAAGTGAAATTTCATATTGATAAAAAGTAACCATTGCAAACCAACGTCCCAGTGAGTCCACGACCCCACTTCCAGTCTCTGGTCTTCCTACTTAACTTAAAAGTGTTTTAGTTCTGTTTGAATTTTTTCAGTTTAACTTCAGTAAGAGCAGAATGCTTGGGATTTGTTAGTCAGTCAGTCAGTCAGTCAGTCAGTCAGTCAGTTTGTTAGATAGTTAGTTTTCTGCATAGTGTGTTGTAAATGAACAGAAACATCCACTAAGTGAAACCAAGAAATCCCTCCAAGGAGAGATGCCCTTGTGAAAGTTAAGAAGATGCTGGGGACTCTCCCCCATTAGCAGTGTGGGCTTCTGCTCTCACCTGTCACTACAGACCCTTGACTTAAACTTAAAGGGTTTGCCATTTCCTTGTGAGAAAACTTTGGTTGTTTTGCAAGTAATTCTCTGAAGGGAAGTGGCCAGTGCTGGGAATGAGCAGGGCCTGCCATCCTTGTTTCAGCCTTTACAAACACCTAAAGTAAAGCTTGGCTAATGGGTTGTTTTTTTGCTGGCCATACGTTTTAAATCTGCGATCTTAGTCATTGAAGAGTTTGAGGCTCAGGCCCTTTTTCCTTTTATTAGTGAACTCAGTGAAGTGTAGGCAGACAGAAAACGTTCAAGTGGCCTGCAGATAAACTTGTTAAATCCCTGGGAGTCTTTCCTTCTTGCTCTGGGAGTTTATCATCTTGGTGGAGTTAAAAGGCAATTAGGCCTGTAGGTCTTTGCTGGTTTGTTTATTAGCGTTTTACACATGGGTGTTGAAGAGACAGGGGCCTATTCCCTATTCCAATCCTGATGGCCAGAGGGGAAGGAGGCCTCAGCACAGCAATGTAGGTCTCCTTGAAAGACAGACTTGGCAGAAAGCTGGAGGAAAATCATTTAAATATAGTACCTGTTCCCCACAATGCTCATTGTTGGTGGAAAATGCAGCCAGCTGGCTCCATGCTGTGTTCCATTTCCTGGGAAATGGTTTTATGGAGGGGCATTTGATGAAAAACTTTCATTCTAATTGTTTGCTGCCCCAAGGTGTTAGTGAAGTGGGGGCACCCTGGAATGTTTCCCCCAACCCTGGAGTAAACACACATTCAAGATAGAGGATTGCCAGCAGTTTGGGGTGGGAGATAGATTTCCACTCAGCCCCCTGCCCTCTGATTCGCCCCGTCCGTCCTCTCTCCCGCCAAGCTGGACTTGGAAAAATTCATGAAAGGAATCTTGGTATTCTACACAACTCCTTTCTCCCTCTTCCCTCCATGCCCATACCCTTCATTCTTGAGGAAGGCCTTGCAGTCAACTAAAGCTTACACACCTGCTTAACACTTGCCACCAAGCTTGATGACCTGGGTTCAATTCTAGGAACCCACATGGTAGAAGGACAGACTGTCTGCCGACTTCCACACATTCACAATGGCAGACACATGACCACAGTCTCACACATACAAACACAAAATAAAGTTTAAAAAATTGCAAAGGAGGAGAACAATTGAAGACATCCCATGTAGAACTCTGGTCTCCATGTATATTCACACATGTGTGTATATATACAGCCTAACAAACATGTACATGCACAGAAACCCTTTAACACACACACACCTAAAAAAAAGAAAGAACAGAAAAAGAAAGAAAGAAAAAAAAAACAACCCCCTGCCATGTTTGAAGAACCAAGTACTTTTGGATTTGATCTTGGGTTTTCTGTCTAACTTTGTGGGTCTAGTCAATTTCAGCCTTTGAAAAATAAGGACTGACTTGAGAAACTGAATGTGCAAAGTGCTTATCACGGCCTAAGAGCTGCTATTATTTAAATGTGTTTATCTGACACACAGATATAGTGTGTGTGCGTGTGTGTACAGTCAGTCATGTAATAATTATAATGGAAAAAGAAAAAAGAAAACTTAGCTATTTTTAATCTTACCTATGTGGAGTACTACTGAAGTAAGGAAGCCCTGCCTATTTAGAGAGAAAATCTTTACTGCTGCCCAAGATACCTAGAAGGTAAGGTCTGTAGTTTTTCCACGGCTGACGGTTGTGCTCACAGTTAATGGTACTCGTCTCCTGAGCAGCCACTCCTTATTCAAACCCCGGTTTCTTCAGAGTTGGCACTCTGCCTCCAGTCTCTCAACTAAAGAAAACACAATAGATAACTGCGCCTTTTATTCCCAATGTGACCCTCCACGTTCTGAAACTAATTTGCCATTGAGTCTTGCCAGCCTCTGCTGGGGGACTTCCTCTGGCTGAGTAATGTGGTTCTGATTAAGGACATCCTATAAGACCCAGGAGGACAGCCTGGGAAGGAAATGGGTCTGAGACAGAGAGAGAATGGATTTCTTGCTGCTAGTGGGACATGCCATGTTGAAGACTGGAGGTGTAGAGAATTTCTCCTTAGGAAGGCTCCGAGAGAGAGGGAAAGCAAATGGCTGACAAATTGGCATCTTTTATGCAAAGCTGACAGGCAAGCAGGCCTTTTAGCAGAAAGAGGATATGCAGAGCCCTGAGGCCAAATGGCAGGCAGGCAGGCAGCAGGCTTTTTGAAGTCCCTGCCTGCATGTGACTTCTAACAGCAAGGCTTCATCTGAATGGCCTCATAAAGATAGGAAAACTTTTCAACTCAAATATCATAGTTCAAGAAAAGTGATATTTCATTTTCCTCCCCACTTAGGTAGACTTATATGCACTGCATAGAAGTAGGCTGCTTTTTAATCCCATCTGCTCTATGAACTGGGTTGCAAATGCTAAACTTCGCCTTATTCTATGGAGGCTGAGAGCTCTGCCTCAGGCTCTGTGAAGTACATGCTGGCCCCTGCCTTGACTATGTGTAACTCGGGAACTTGGGAGAGACCCCATTTGCTCCCTCTGGCCTGGCAGGGGGTGGGCATCCATGGCAGGAAAGACAAAGCGGGTACTGAATGGGCAGTGAGGGCTCAGAGAACATGGAGTTTCTTTACCAAATACCTAAGAATCGACTAATACTTGTAACTCTAATATGATTTTCTTGTTAATCTCTGTCAAACCATGAAATCCGATATGTTAACCATGACTAAGCCGTGAAATTTGTCAACTTTGTCTGTAATTTACACAAGCTCTCTATTTTTTTTTCTCCTCAAATCTTAACACAAAGTGTGGAACATTACTTCCCAGCATGCTCTTCCCAGCAGGCCACTGGTATCCTTTGACAAGCAAGAACAGAGGGTGTACGGTTCTCATGCTGTTTCAGGAACCGAGGACAGATAAAGATAAAACCCGAAAAAAACAAGTCCTTTATTTTCCTTTGAGGTGATAACCGTGAACATACTACATCTCCTTAGATGTCAGTGAGTATCAATAAACAATCAAATTAGGTTTAAGGTTCATGTTAGTGGACATTAAAAACTTCCTTAAAGTGGTAGATTGTTTTTGAGAAAAAAATAATTATAACGAGTAAGATATGCGTTATTTCTTGTTTAGTATCAATGATATGGGCTGTATGATTGATTTCTTCAATACGTTGGCTATGTGGGTAAAGTTGTGTAAGACATTTAACTGCCACCCTGCTCCCAGCTTTGTTCTGCTTAAAAACTACCAGGGCTTAATCTGTAGGTAGTGTTGGAGCCCTAGAAGGCTTAGAGCTGGACATACCTACCCTTTGCCATTGAGGCTACCAACTATTACAGCAGTCTGTGTTGGATCTCTTGGTTACCCAGGGAAAGGCAACTTCATAAAACTGAAAGAAAATCTTTTGTGTGCTGTTGGAGGAACAGCCAGCACTTTGGAGCAGTAGACAGCTCGTCCTGAGAAGGAAAGGGGGAACGGTGGGCAAGAAGGAAATGGTGAATGGGAAAGTGGTCAGGCTGGGATGCCATTCTCTTCTGTCCCTGCCAAATGTTTTCTCTTAGATTCAAAGAAAAATGTCCCAGAACCTCCCCAACTGTTTCCTGACCTCTGTGCTGCAGAATCCAGGATCAGATAATCAGACGATTTAGAACTAAGGGCGCTTTGTTGACTTCGGTCACCACATAGCCAGTGCTTAAAACTTTTTTTTTTAAAAAAAATACAAAGTCTTGGGGAGTACTCCAGAACCTAAGAGGGCCCTTCCCAGAAACCTGGTTGCTGGGTTGGAAGGACGTGACCTGTGCAAACAGTCAGACTGGCCTATTTATTCCTCAACAATGAAAGCAGAGGCTGAGGAGCCCAGCGAGTTGCTCCACTGCTCTACTGATAGATAGCCCACAGCACCAGCCATGGCTTTCTGCTTTATAGTTCCTTACTATGTCCCCAGCCTCTTCCCGTCCCACCCAGACATAAGAGAAGAATACCAAGGCCGAAAACTTGAGGATTCTTGTCCCCTGTGAGTCTCCTAGACCCTTAAATGGTTCATGATTCATAGGATCTACGGAAGACCTCTCTGCCTCAAAAAAGATGCTCTGCAAGAGACTGGAAGTGTGTATATAAGAACTTTTCTATGGAGAAGTTCTGCAGCTTTTACCAAACGTTCTCAAAGATGTGTGTGTGTGACCCCCAAAAGGGTCAAGAATGATTTCCCTATAATCTGTGCCCCTAAAAGTCACTTCTCCAGTTCTGATTGTGAGTTGCAAGGTTAACAATTACATCCACTTTAACCTTTCAAGGCAAATGTAGCATATAATCCTCTGAGTGCCTGAGCTCCCAGGCTTGCTTGTAAAACAGCAATTGGGTTGTGAATTCCTTAAGTTATCTCTGAAGGTGAATTCTAACCAGAGCCAGGTTCTGACTGTCTTAGAGCCCGAGATGCTTTAAATCTATTGAAGTAACTCGGGTTTCTTTTTAATGCTCCATTCATTCTGAGCCATGAACAATCATTTCTTGACTTAACTCTGCTTTGGTCTTGGATTAGGATTTACCTGATTTAACAAATTATAGGGGGGAAAGTAGGAGTATTAGAGCATTTCTCTAGGATATACCAGGCCCTAAGTGACACTGAAAATGTCCACCACTATAAAATATGGCCATAATTTAAAAAAATAAACAAAAATTCCAAGGTATTGGACATCTGGTTATATCTGAATTTCAGATAAACAACAAATAATTTTTTTAATCAGTCCTTGGAAAGGGAAAATGTAGGTTGACTACCAGTGTATGCATATTTTTCTTGGGGACTGGAGAACATGTTCTGTTTGCAGAACTATGGTTCCTTTCCCAAGGCCCACATGGGGACGAATAGCAAGCTGTAGCTCCAGTTTGAAGGGATCCGAACACCGTCTTCTATTCTCCTCAGGCACCAGGCATGCACATGGTATACATACCTGCAGGCCAAACACTCATACACATAAAAAGTAAAAATAAATAGAAATAAATAAATGCACTGGCTGACAAGAGCAGAATACCTGCGAAGGGCGAACACACTGCTCTATAAGAACACCACAGTGCCTATTCAGCTCTAAGCTTGAGAGGCCTAGCTCTTTTAGAGTTAATCACCAGCCTCTGAAAGCCACAATTGCTTATGGGACTTTTGAGAACTACCGTGGCTTTTGCTAGAACAATGTGGTTCTCAACCTTTCTCATGTTGTGACACTTTAATTCAGTCCCTCGTGTTGCGATGACACACCAACCATAAAATCATTTCATTGCTACTTTATAACTGTAATTTTGCTACTACAATGTAAAATATCTGATATGCAGGATATCTAATATGCTACCCCTGTTGGGGGTCACGACCCACAGGTTGAGAACCCTGTGGCAAACCCTGGTGCCAAGTTCCTCTCCTTTTCTCTGAATATTATAAATGTTATTTAACAAAAGATTGGTGGGAGCGGGCAATAAGAGAGGCACTAAGGCTTTCAGAGATCCATTTATTCATGTTCTTTGTCCACTTGAGACATGTCTCTTTGTATAATGAGATTTTGTAGCAGACAGTGAGACATGGAAGGAGCTGAACAATGAGGACCCAGAAGAATGAGAAAACTGAGCAAGGGGATAACTGGAGCTGAGGCTGCCTGAGAAGCAAGGGGCTGAGGCATCCCTTGCAGCTCTTCACCTTGGGCAATGTCTAGCTAGGCAGCTGGTAAGACCCAACTGTTTTCATTCTAGGAAGCCCCAACAAGGTCCATACCTAAATTAATATGGTTCTTCCAACTCACTTGATCAGAGCTCAGGACCTTCAGATAACACAGAATCTGTGCCTAGAAGCAAGATCCCTCTGGGGAACCCCACTGGGCTGCCTTCCTGCTGAACAGAGAGGTGATCAGTTGTCCTCACTCATGGGAGGACAGACTGACTTAAAGTAAAGGTTTTCTTCTCTGTGTGGCAACGGATGCGTTAGCTCAATGAATCCTACATTATTTTCCCACTCAGACCATTTGTGAGGGAGACACTTTGACTGTCTACTCCTAATCACATACTCTGTAACTAGGTGCTTCTCTTAGGAAAAAAATCCTATATAACCATCAAGTTTGATGCTTTTAAATGTCTTCTCCCACATGTGTTCAAATAAGCGAGGTGTTAGCCACATTTGGCTTTTTTTTTTCTATAACGTGGATGACTTTTTAGGTCTTTGTTGAAGGGAGCATTTCTGTAAAGCCCACCCACATTTCATGTTTTCAGGCAAACCGAAAATGCAAGGAGCACAGCAATCATCTTAAAGTTCTGTTTTCTTTCTTGGAGAAGAGGCCAAATGCTCATTTTGTAGCTCACCATACAGAGGCCTGGCCTTTGTTTCTGATGCTCTCCTTGTCTGTGGCTCTCTGTGTTTAGGCAAAACAACTCCTGCTAGAAACATTTTCTCTCAGCTCTGGTTCTGAGTGAATCACAAAGTCTTCTGGGCTCCATGGTGTAATAGATAACACTATGGCTACCTTGGTTTTGGGTTTTGTGTTTTGTTGTTTGTTGTTTTGGGTTTTTTAGTTACCTCACCCCAGGGCTATTAAACTTGGTTTCTCTAAAGTACTAAAGAAAGTGGCTTCTCACTGAGACAACAGTACTACAAGACACCAACGTTCTCAAAGATGCAGGAAGTGTGTCCTGCTCATTCCCCAAATGTTGAGCAGTGGCTCTCAACTAGTCCTGGCCCCATCCGTGAGCATTTGGCCCTGTTTACTAATATTTCCAGTTGCCACAAGCTGGAAAATGGGAGCTAACTGGCATCTAGTGGGTAGCTAGGGATGCTGTGTCAAGACAACATACACAAGTAATCCTCAGAGTACAAAATGGTCTTGTCCCAAACTTACATAATATTAAGTCACTACTCTGACATTTAAGAAATTTTTGCTCATCTTGCTTTTTCTTCAAGGTCCAAGATAAAAGAGGGAGAAAATGCTGCACTTTTAATGAATTCAGTGTCCTAAGCTCTTACTTCCCATGTGGATCCAGGCATTAGGGAGAATAGGGGTACCACTGAGCTGGGCAAAGTGCACGTCAAGGGAGGTCTTCTCAACTCCGACAGCTGCCTTAACTCTAAGGAGAGACAACTTTGACAAAAGCAGAGGACCAAAAAGTTACAAGGATGTTTAGTTTGTGATAAAAATCATCTTGCAGATTAGAGTCTTTCTTCCTGCCCATAAAATGGTATGTTCTTTAAATAACTAAGAAACTGGCCGCATTTAACCCTGATGTGAGGAGCCGGGGCAAGACTGCTGCCCAGAGCCATGCTGTGTTAATCCTTATCCATGTTCACAAGTGTGTCCAAGCTGTAGGTCCTGATAGCTCTCATCCTTCTTCTCCTGTGTCAGAACTGCCCAGTTTTCTAAATGTGCTGTCTGCATGGATGGATTCATGGTGGCTGTTTTATAGAGCCAAGTTCTTCTGTCTTTGGTCTCTATTTTCTCATTCTATTACTGGGGCAAAAATGACCACTGAACACCAGTGCTTTCTTCTTTCCACATGCAAGTGCAGTGGATGAGAGTGAGACTCCTTCCCAAGACCCTCAGCAAAGGCTCCATGTGTGTCTCATTGGCTTGGAATCATGAACTCATCCCTGAACCAGTGCTGAGGCTAGAGAATGCTCAGAGATGATGGGCATGGCATATCCATGAGCTCAATCAAACAAACGGAACATCTGGCAGATGTATGCCTGCAAAGGGTAGTTGGGGTGGGAGTTAAAAAGAAAGACAAGGGTGCCTAGAATAATAAATAGAGCTTAACACACACACACACACACTCACACACACAAATGCAAACGCACACATGCATACATATGCACACATACCTTGCTTCTAGAAAATACAGAGTTTACAGCTCAAAGACTTAACATAGGTCTCTCTCCAACACTGGAGTCGGCTGGCTGCCTAGCTCAGACATTGTTATGAACCTCTTCATCTTCCTTCTCAGCCACATGTAGAAGCTCCTGTCATGGAGGGATGAAAAATCAATTACCCACTATCTTAGACTATTGGAAGGACTGTGCAAATACACATAATGATTGTGACATTAGAACAAATCAATTCCATTGAGTCTGCAGTTTAGAAGTATCTGCACTGGCTCCAACCCACCCAAACAGCTGTGCCAGCCTTCTTTCGGAAGCCGGTCTCTAAATTTATCCCAATCTTCATTGTCACAGGTCAGTGTGGGAAATCTTCTGAGGTCAGTGATTGCGGTAATTGGCTTGAAAACGTCTCTTTTAAATGACATAATTGGTTTTAATTATGTAATTATGCCACTTAAAGTGTGGGGGTGAAAGGTTACTCTTATATTTAGCAGTGAGCTCCCCCAAATGAAGCCAGGGCATTTAAACTTGTGGGTCTTCAAAGTTCTCTGATTTTTTTCTTTTTCCAGAGGAAAGCCGGAGTGGGCTTGCCTTGGCACCGGTGGCTTAGGGGTGATTATTGTGAGTGAGGTAGTGCCAGCTCTGCGCCTGTGTATAGGAGCCTTTGTAAGGAGATGGCAAGAGCTTCCGTAAGACCTTCTTGCGATCTGAAGTTAATGAGCAGTGGGAACTCAACTGTCAGCAATTGAATCTGATTGGGCAGGGTAATTATATGATTGCCCCTGGTGTTTGCACATGCATGGGGATATTTTTATTGGAAAAAAAACTAATTGCTTACTTACTTAGTGGAGGGCGAACCTAAACAAATTTGTGTTGTCATAGGTTAAAAAGACATCCTTACTTTGTCTCTAAAGTAGCTGCCTGCTCCCCTTCTTAGAAGTGAAGGGTTTGTTTCTTTCTGGGTTCAATCAGGGATGTTTTCAAGCCCTGTGTTTTATGATAATATTAGAACATAAAGGCAAGCCGCTGTGGGCTGTTTGCTTCTGGAATGATGACTATGGGCTAGTTGCCTTTTCTTAAGAACACCTTACAATGGTTTCTTTCATAAGGCACAAGCAGCTAGAACCCTAGAGCAACCGTAGCAGCTAGAACTGTAGGACAACATTCAAGCTGCTGGGTCGCCCACAGGCTTTTGTTTTGGTTTGGTTTGTTCTCCGTGTGGAGGCTCCTGAAAACCACTGGCTTCATCAGTTGTCTGGTTTCTCTTAATGGCCTAAAGGCAAGTGGGAGGTATTATGCCTGTGATGAGCTTATAGAGATGAGAAGCACCAAGGTTAGGAGGCATGAAAAGCTCCCTCTGCTGATTCCCAGTGACTTGAGAGAAGCATGCACAGTAGGAGAGTCATAGGGACGGGACCCTTTGTGCTTTTGACTCAGACATTTAAACTCAGCAACCTCAAATGAAGCTTACTCCTTTTGGTGAGCTTTACAACAGACTCCATACCATGGGTTTCTTCTCACTTCTTATAGAACCGGCGACTTCCTAAGACCTTGTCTTTAGAGAGATCCTACCAGAGGTAGAAATGAAACTGGCTTATGGGGAGCGTCTCAGAGTGAGAGCAGCAGATGCCAAATCCAGGTGCTCTGGATTGGTGTAGACTCATGGGATGGAAAATGATGGAGAATAAAGGCCTTTCTGGCCCCTGCCCTTGCTTTCCTGATCTTCACTGGACTCAGGAATTCTGCACATGATGATCTACCCGAATCCTTTTAAGTCTCAGGTTTGATATTAAATGTCACTTCTGGGAAACCTCCCTAGACTATTCAAACGTTTCTCTGTTTCTGGACTGGCTGCCTTTGTGCTCTAAGTTCTGAACTCTACTGTCCTGTCTCATTGTCTCCCCAGCACCCCAGAAGCCCAGAAGCCCCACAAGGGCAGGGCCTCTGTGTGTATTCCCCACCCCAATTTCCACCCAGAGCCTGGCTCAGTGCTTGAGTATGTGGAGTGAAGGAGTGAGAGGAAGGATGCTTGCTGGGGGTGCCAGGGAATTGTGTGTGCTGCCTGCTGGTTCCCAGCCTGTGCTGTTAATACTGCTTTCTTGTCGATTACGATTTTCGTTGCCCTAGATGATCCAGCTCTGTCGGAGGCACGTGTAGGCACAGCCAAATCTCATGCTGTACATTGATCACCTGTCCAACCTTTGCCTAGAGTGGGAGCCCCCAGTTCCTTCAAGAGATCCAACTTTACCTGTCTGTAAAGAAGAAGAGGAGGAGGGAGACAGCGGGGAGGATCCGGTGGCATTGTGACATCGGAGCGGGTCCAGTGTTCACTTTTACCCTTTTGGAGGTGGGTAACTGTGATTAATGTGGAGGGCTGGGATTAAGAGAGAGCAAATAATAACTTTGGATTTGTACTTCAGTTTTTTGGCTGGAGTATAGGGATTATACTCTATTTTTATATCTAGTTCTTAGCCAGACTGTTCCATGAATCCCATCAGCCTTGACTGTGGATCCAAGCCCGACAAACACACACTATAAATTACTGCAGTGGTCCTGTGGTAGCTGTGTGCCATTTCTGCATCTCGCTATGCTGATAGGAGGGGAGTTACTTGTCAGTGCTATGTTGACTATTTTCTTGCCAAGGCAATTTTTGTTTCAACTTTCCACTCCCATCTCAAATGATGTCATAATAGAGAGATCCTGAGTTCCTATTGAGTCGATTCAATTTCACTCAAGAACACCCCTCTGTTTTTTAAGTGCAGCCTTGCACAAGCCTGAAACATGAATAACCAACTTCTTTGAAAAAAAAATGAACCCATGACACTTTGAGCCTCAGACAACTGAACCCCTAAACTCTAAACTGTCCGTGAGTGTCAACTGGTCATTTTTGATTGGCCCATAATACCAATTTCTGGGTTTATCTACCCTTTATATGTGGGAACCACAGCTCCACCATATGGAACAGAGTAAACCCACAGAGGCTGCAGGTCCTTGACTGTGGTTTTTTTGGGTGGCATGCTGCACTCATGTAGTCCTTGGTTATGTCTCTTTAATGACCTCATGTTCTAAGTCTCATTTACTTTGCACTCTTGAGATTGTATTTCTTAGAGAACAAGCTCCTGAGTTTGACATTCTAAATGTTCTTTCTAGGAAAGCATTGGCAATCTACTTTGTTGTATAGTTTGTGTATTTGAAACATCATGCACTTTGATTTAAATACCATGGGCCATGATGATCTTTATTCCTAAGTTCCCAGGAAAGCTTAACTGTTAGTTTTGGAATAGTACCAAGGGATGGATCACCAAGTCATAGCCACTCTAGACTGAGTCAGTTAATAACATCTACACACATAAATCACACTCCTTTGCAAACATATAAGAATGGCATTTAATATATAACCAAACTAGGCAATACAGTCTCTAAAGTGTCCTGTCTTCTCTCATCTCTATATTTCCTTTCGGAATACTTCTGTGTGACGCATGTTAGTTCCTGTGCTCTTACCATCATAGAATTTGACAAAGACATGAATTAGGAAAAGAAGAGGAGTTAGAGTCAGTTGTGACTGTTCTCAGTCGCTCTCAAACCACTGCTTAGCTCTTAGTTTTTGTCTTCCACAGTATTCATGTCCTTCCACTGACCAATTTATTCACTAGATGTAACACAGGTGCAATGCCTGGACCATCAGCCTGCCTCAGATATATGAATTTTTAGACTCACTGGATCTAGAGATTCTACAACTCTCTGAGGCCCAGCCTCAGAGAATTTGGAGGTATCTTTGCTGCTCAGATGTACACAACACTCTCAAAGCTATTGGTTCTACCAGAGTGTGTTATGAGAACATGGAGGGACATAACCAAGTACTCTTCTCCTTGATATCCATCAAGGGCATAAAGGATACATTCATCAGGCAGATAAGCAGAGCGATCTTCAAGTAATGTAAATTATTTCATGGACTCCCTCCCTAAATCCCTCCAGGGGTTTTCATTTTTGTTCTCATAATAAGCATAAAGGTTTGTGTGTTCTTCAGGGCCTGGCATGATCCTCTGCCTCCCTTTCATCTGTTCTCACACCATTTGCTTGCTCTTCAGATGCTCTCAGCAGCATCCTAGCCTTCTTTATGAGACCCTCAAGCATGCATCTATGTGTGGTACAGCATCAGCAGCATAGAAGGGAAGGAGGAATCAGAGAACAGTAAAGCACCAGTAATGGACTTTACCTCTTTTTCATGAAGTAGAATATTCCCAATCCCCTTGTCCCCAGTGGTTGATGCATTCATATACAAATATAGAGGTAGACAAATGCACTAATATAACGGTATAAATGTTGGCTTTATTAGCCTCATTAAGGCTAATTGTCAAGTCATTAAGAACATAGGAAGCACAGTGTAGTTCTTCTTAGTCTCATGAGTTTTATTGGCTTTGTGAGTATCTCATGAGTGAGTTGGCTAAGTAGGAGCAGTAGGAACTGAATAATGGGCAAAAGAGCCCACTTTGACATTGTGGCATACTGTCACATGGATGGAGCTAATGAAGGATTCTTGCCATTTTAATTTAATTTCAGTAAAAATGATGACCACCACACCTGGTTAGAATTTGCATTTTTTAAAAAAAATATGAATGTGAATCTTCACAGCATTAAGGTAGCATGTACCTTGGGAATAAAGGATCCAGTTAGATCCAGTTAGATTTTTATAGGATTTAAAAATATTTTATCTTGGGATTCTTTTTAAAGGAGAAAACTTAACATTTGACTTGTCTTTTAGAAGGCAGATTGGATTCCAGGCTTCAAATTGAATTGGGGTTCTTGAAGATCTAGGCCTTTGGGATCTGAAAATAAGGGCAATGGATTTGGGTTTTGTTTCTGTTTTGAGTCTCCCCAGCTATGTACCCGTAGTAACAGGCCATTGCTCTATGAGTGCAATATCCCTGGTTTTATGCATCATGTGCTCATCATGACGTCCCTTATTTGTGATCTTCTACAAAAGACCAAAGAATCAGTTTAAGCTGCAAAGAGGGAGAATGTGCCATGGCCTTAGGGTAAGTGTGACTTCCAGTACCCCCAGAAGTCCCCTTTCTGGGCAGGAGAGTCTCTTCAGTACCTGAAGACCTACCATCCTCAATGGGAGAGGGCGGCTGACTATTGTTCAAGTAAAGCCAGTCCATTCCTCTGAGTGGTAATCCCATATGGGCAAAGCAGACATGCCATGACTCTACTGTCTGAGAACTCAAGCTGAGGCTGAGCAGCTTCCTCTATGTAGTGGTTGCTTTTCTGTTGGCTGTGATAAGACACAGTGTCCAGGACAACTTATAGAAGGAAGAGTTTATTTTAGCTGATAGGTCCAGAAGAATAGGAGTCAGTCATGGCAGGGAGGCCTATCAGCACATGGCAGGCACAGCAGCAGGGGCAAGAAGCTGAGAGCTGACATCTTCTAATGCAGGCCCAAAAGCAGAAAGAGAATTGGAAATAGTATGAGACTTTTGATCTCAAAGTTCAGCCCCAGTGACATGCTTTCTCCAACAAGGCTGTACCTCCCCTAAACAGCACCAACAACTAGAAACTGAATGTTCAAATAGGTAAGCCTACAAAAGGACATTCTCAGTCAAACTATTATACTCTAGTAGCCAAGTGAAATGACCCCAAATCATATCAGCTGAAAGCTGAACTGTAATGGTAGTGGGAACAGATGTTAGCATAGCCTTCTATGTGATGGGTAGTGCTTCTATGTGATGTCCTGCTGTTCCCTGAAGACCACGGATCTGTACTCCTCAAAGCCACCTGTTATTTGCTTAATAGATCCCATGGATGTTTTTTCTTTATTTCTTCATGCCAAGTTATTTCTAGTGCTTGTCTCTTTTCCATATGCCTGGTATCCCCTAGGTCCATATGTTTTCCATCCACATGCACTTATCTCTGCTTTGCTCAGTTCGGGCCTTGTCTGCTGGAGCATCTCTTATCTTCGGGTTCTTGGTATCTAATTCCTGTATCCATCCATCATCTAGAAGAGCTAGATTATATCTCCATCTTCTAGGATAAATTTACAAATTTACAACTACTCTCACTGATGACCTCTTCTTCAATATTTTCTACTGAATCTGCTGGTAACTGCTTTTAATACTGGCTGTGGTTCCTTCGCTGCCTTTTTAATGGTGGTAAATGGTAGAAATCTTCTTCTGGTTCCCATCTCAGACCTACAGCTGCATCAGTGCCCCATAAAAGCATTGTCAGCAATGGGGAAACTGAGTCCCAGAGATGATGTGGTGTATCAGCAGTCAGGCTGTTGGCTCTAGGTAGGGGTGGAACCGTGCAAGGCTGGCTTCATCCCCACAGCTCCCAATAACAATCAGACCTGAGGAGCAAAAGACATAAAAATCACCCTTACTGCCAAACTAACCAAAACTTCACACATATGAAGTATAATAATTGAGACTTAGCTAGCTCAGACTGATGTCTGCTTCTTTGTAGGTTGTGTAGATCTTCTAAATAAGCTATAATATCAGAAGTACTGTAAGAAGAAGAAACCTTGAAACAGAGGTGTTTCAGCTGGGAACTGTTTTGCCTACCTCTGGTATAATTATAATTCTCAATGTTCCGAGTCATTTTCATTTGTCATAATTCAAAATTTGGGGAGCAGGCATGTGTTCTTGTTATCCATAGGAGGGAGGACATGGCTAATCATTTTGCATTACTGAGGATAACTTCCTTACAGAATTATCCACCCCAAAATGTCAGCAGCACTACCATTTAAAGACTCTGACTTGAAGAGAATACTGTATGCCTTTTATATCAGTGTCTCCTTACCTGAGTTCTGAAGCACTTCGGGACACATGCGCTCACACACACACACACACACACATACACACACACACACACAGAGAGAGAGAGAGAGAGAGAGAGAGAGAGAGAGAGAGAGAGAGAGATGCACAGTCAGCCCTAAACCATGATGATATTATGTAGCTGTTTCTCTACTATGTTTATAGACAGTATTGTGACTTCTAAAAATGGAGAATATTTTCAACTTTAAAACACAGCATTTAAGAGCATCACTGGATACCTTTGCTGTCTCTTCTTGGGTGAAAGCAAGGTTAGACTGTAGGTATCCCTTGAGAATAGCCTCCAAAATTGTCTGATGTATAAAAAGAGTCACTATCAAAATAGCTGTTTCTGGGTTCAGAAACCAATGTAAGGTTTGTTCTTGCTCTTTGGATAGTCAACAATCTAAGGGTCTCCTTGGTGACTGATGGCTCCCAGCTGTGGCCATGGTGTTCGAACAGATCTGACAAGCAGACATTTATGATGGAAAGTTTGCATTCTGGAACAGTTGCTTCTGAGGAAGAAGGGTCAAGCTAGGGAAGCATGTCTCTGACAGTCTGTCCCTTTGTTATCCATGCTGTCATGGCCACCCTTCCAGCACCTATCCCCATCTTCTTGAAGTTTTCAGTCAAAAGGCCACTTAACAAATACATGTGACATTGGCTGGATTGATCTAGCTGTGCTTCAGTAAGGAGCAGATTAAATCAGATTCAAAGGAGCATCAAGATGCATTCCATCTTAGTGGTGAATCTTCAGAAGAGATCCAGAAGACAGATTATCAAAGCAACTGTTTAAGTCTTTATGGTTGGTTTGCAATGCCATGAATGTATCTGCAGGCCTCACATGAGCTACTTGAGAGTTCCACCATTAAGAGTACTCAAAATCCTTAGATTCTTTGAGACAAGGTCTCAGTATGTAACCCACTCTGATAAGACCTCAAACTTGAAATCCTTTCACCTCAGCATCCTGTGTAATGGGGTTACAAGTGAATTACACCATGTCCACATGAATAGTAGTTTCTTTAAGAAAACTTGGAAACTAATGCAAAGTGGCTATGAATTCATTATGCCAGGGTCAGAAGTCTTAGCAACCTTTATGAAGTTTGTTAGAGAGTACTGTTTTTAGTAGACTAATGGGGTAACCTCATTAGTCTCTATTGCAGCTTTTGAAGTAAGTACCAACATTATGACCATTTTTCAGACTAGAGGCCAACGAGCAATCTGTCTAGAGTCACATGGTGATTCTTCCTCCTCCTCCTCTATCCATTGGTCTGGCATCATAACACATTTCTGATTTTGAGTTATCAAGCTGTTGTTTTACACCCTATCATTTCTTTCTTATTTTAATTGGGCAGTACAGTCATTGTGCTGGTGTGTGGCTGTTTTAAGAAACAAATGCATCAATTTTAATTGATTTGACAAAGGCTAGTATCTAGATAATATTAGCAGAACAGATTAGTGAAAAAGAAATTACAAGTTATCTTCTGGATCTACATTTGAAGCCACCAGCAAAGCAGGATGCAATACAATGGAGGGATAGAGGCCACATGGGAGAAGCAGCCAGGAATCAGACGCTTCAGTTACTATGATAGAGCTTTAAACAGGCAACATGGCTTCCTATGGTATCAGGTAGCTGTTGCCACATGGAAATCACAGTCTAATCATTTACTCAACAGACATTTATTTGGCACCTATGGCATACTTCAGGCATGATGACAGATTCACTCACCATTTCTTCTTGAAAATGCATAACAGATAATCCTACTGCACCATCTAGGTTTTGAAGTCTTTGAGGAGTCGTGACCACTACAGGCCACAGAGAGGCAGGCAGGCAAATGTTCACTGAGGATCTACTATGTGCAAGACACATATGTGCCAGGAGATAGATACAGCAATTCACTTCCATTTCAATTCGACTGAGTGTAGAAAATGAGGATGGTGATATCTTGGGTAAGTTACATGAAGAAACAGTGGACTACTGAGGAGCAAATGGGCTTAACCTCGTCAGAAATGTTTTTTTTATGAAGAGCTAGAAGACAAAGACATGCCTTGGGAAATGAAATCTGCTTTCTAGACTGAGAACTGTGTGATCTTAATGTGTGAAGTTCTGAAGTTTGGTATTCTTTCTTTGTTTTTTCTTTTTTCTTTTTGTTTGTTTCTTGTTTTTTTTGTTTTAACTAAGTCTGTCTGTGTTTCCTAGGATGACCTGGAATTCATTATACACGTCATCGGCTGACTTTTAACTCTTAATCCTTCCACCTCATTCTCCTGAGTACTGGGATTGTAGGCATGTTCTAGCATAGCCAAAATACAGTTTTAACACAGTATAGGTGTTGAGTATATTGTTCCATGTCTTAGGATATTTTGACACAGTCCAGTGTCACTCCACATGCATGTGAAGATAATGCATATTTTTCTATTAAGATTACTAAATTATGTAAATGAATTCTTCCAAATTCCTATTCGTGCCTTCATCATTAACTGCTCAGTTTCAGAGAGAGATAAAATGAATATGTTCAAAATGGTGGATTTTTTAAATAATCCTGTCAATTTTTGATTTTTCTATTCTAGGATATACTTTATTAGTTGTAGGAATCTTCTTGTCTACCATTGCTACTCTTTCTGACTGGTCCTTAAATCTTTCTTTCTCCCTATTGATGACTTTAGCATTAAACTTTATCTAATAATATTGCTGATACATCATTTTGGTTTGTACGTGTGTTTCCATCTTTGTTTCATCTTTGTTTTCTAGCCTTTATCTTTTAGTAGTCTGGTGTTTATAAATAGTTTTAAAGAAAAATTTTATGCCTCTATCTTTTAATGGATGAATTTAAACTATTTATATTTTTTGTACACAATCAGTCTTATTTTACACATTTTTTCTTTTCCTTTCTTTCTTTCTTTCTTTCTTTCTTTCTTTCTTTCTTTCTTTCTTTCTTTCTTTTTGCTCTCTTTTACTGCTTTGTTTGAGTTGATGGTCTTTTCTTGGCTTTGAGACTTTCTACTTTCCCCTCTATTGGATTTGAAGTTATATAGTCTTACTTCTTAGTTGCTTAGATAAAATCTAAAGCAGAATTTGGCAACCTCCATAGATGCTCTTAACATGCTCCCATGGATTGGCTACTAGGATCTTCTCTAGTATTCTGGTTCTCCAAGCCCTGTGTCCTTAATAGGGTGAAGTATAAAATGAAAGTGTAAAACATGGTCATCACGATGAATGTGTAAAGTATAGATCCCCAACATGCCTTTGCCAAGGCCTTCTGTTGCCCAAGGTGCACTCATAATTGAAAATGACACAGTCATGGATCATGGACCCTTTGCAGTTCTGAGGAACATGACTTAATTTCTTCTGTTGCACTGTCCTTTGTCTGCATTTGGGCTCTTGTAAGTGACGATAAACATGGAATAGCTCCTGTAAAGCTGTTGAACTGTCAGTTTTTAAACAGCATAAAACACTGACATTTTCATTAGATCCTGGCCATGAGGAATGTCCAGCTTTCATCAGAACAGACTTGTTTAGTTCTAAGCAAAGTCTTAATGTGCTGCCTATGGGGGAACTCTTTCTGTCACCTGCTCTTAAATGGAAATGTCTTTACTCAGCCAAAGATTTTTTTTTGGGGGGGGGATGATTTATAAGGGAGCTTTTCACCTCCTCTTCTCTCCTTGTCTCCTAAACGGTAAGAATGGGATTGAGTCTTTGAAGAGCTTTAGTTAGATAGAAACTATTTCAGCCTTAAGTAAAGCTGCAGAGTCATCTGCAGAAGACAATGACGCTCTTAAACCTCTATTTGGTTTCAGTGTATCCTGCTGAAGATAAGCAGTCATATCTGTCTTTCCCCTCAATCTCTCAGTTGACAATTAAACAGATAACTTGATTTTCATTAATAAACTCCCTTGTTTATGTTACCATACAAAGAATTTAAACTGCCAGGTCTTTCTAAGCAAATAAGAAAAGAAAGCCCTTTTATCTTCCAATTATTGCATTAGGTCTGTAAAACATAACACATTTTCGTGAAAAAAATGTGGAGTCATCTCAGTTTAACAAGCTGGAATGTACACGTGCTAAAATTCAGACTTGTCTCAATGCGATTGGGATTGGATGAACTTTCCTGGTATCAGCATATCTATAATTTATGGTAAGACTGGTTGCTTGCTCAACTTTAAACCATCTCTGAAATGGCTTATTGAATGTATGTTTGCTTTGTCCCCTTGAGGCAATCTGTGTGACAGGGAGGCATAGCTCCATCCAGCAGAGTCAGCATGTGTGTTCTCAAGTATAGGACCTGTGTGTTCACAAATGAACTGATACATGCTTTGTTTTACTCATCTTGCAATACCAAGATAAGAAACCAATGTTTTAGACTTGACATGGTCATTAAGTAAGGTAATTTCTGTAAACTATACAACACAGAACTTGGTTCATAGGACATTGCCATCATCTGATGACGATGATGGTGGTGGTGGTGGTGGTGATACAAGATGAAGAATTTGGCATTGATGAAGAAGAAAATAATAGTAATGATGGAGGTGCGAGGGATGAGAATGTTGCCGATGCTTGAAATAATCCTGATGAAGATGTTGAAGAAATGCTGGGAAGTTACCATGTAATCAAAGAATTTGTGAAGAAATACAGTTAACTTTTTCCATAGTCTCCAAACTTCTACTTGGACAATTCTGGTTACTACAGGGTCTTTTTAAACAAAATTCTACCACAGAGAACAAGCCACAGAAGCCCTGCTCAGTCATCAGTTGTGTTTTGGAAAGCAGATTCACTTCAAAAATGGTCTGTGTCATTTGCTCCTCATCACTTCTGTCTCCCTGAACCTTGACTGGTATAATATTGGGCATTTTGTAACTGTGTCTTTGGACACACATCTGTAATATCTTCACCCACCCTTTTCTCTAGAACCATCATATGGTAAGATAATATTTGAGAAGCCAAGGCCAGGATCAAGGTAGGAAGAGTAGAGTGGAGCATAGAGTCACTGAGACAAGAGAGGGAGATGGTTTAGAGAAAGGAAGCTTTGAATGTAGAGGAAAGGATAAAGAGGGCTAGGGAAGCCCTTACTCTGAGCCACACAGTCTAGAACCAACCCTGTTAAGCAGTGGAGACTGGCACTGAGGAGAGAAGCTGAGGAAACTGTAAAGAAGCAACACTTGTTTTGCTAAGGGAGATTGGACAAGAGGAGGAATTCTCTGTGGACCAAAAGGAAGAACCAGAGGAAGCTGAGAGTGAATGTTCAAATGCAAGAAGAGGCAGAGGGAAAGGAGCTCACCAGCCATACACCACATACGATGTTCCCATATCCCTGTGTGCTAAAGCAAGGAAGGACATGGGGGTATTACCAAGTGAGGTTTTTCTCAGATGGCCTTGGCCCTCTTAAAGATCAGTTACAAAAAAAGAAGTGTACTGAAGGCAGTAGTGCCTGGTTTAGACATGAAGAACAGCCTTGTGAGGGGAAACAGTGCATTTCTGCATTCCCACCCCCAATTATCTTCCTACTATTGTTCCTGGATACTCAATGAACTGTAGATACCCTGGCATCCCACAGTTGGCTCTCTGTGGTCCCGCATCCCACATCCTCTCTGTCTTGGTCTCCTATCTCGACTTTTGCTTAGATAGTGAGCAGAAGTCACCCAGAGAGCTGATATATGCTGAGATGTGGCCAGTGGCCAGGCACTAGGACCTTATTCTACCCCAGGTGGAAGGAGCAAGAAGATCATGACTCAGGGACATGGCATGTAGTCTCAAGACTAACTGGCCAACCTATTCCTGTACCTTCTGGTAGTGTCGGATGACATTATATCTTGCTCACTTGCCATTATGTAGCCATCATGTTATGCAAATCCAGATATCCATGAAATGCTTGTATGTCTTATTTGAAAAATGAAAGGGGAAGAGAGTGAGAAAAAAAACCATCAAAAACCTTATTATTCTTTCAAATGGGAGAGACTATTGTTTCCACATGCATTTAGCACATACAGTACCAGTGCAAGTAATGACTCTCTAATGGGCCAGTGTCAACTGCTAGTGGCAGATGGGTGAAGGGGGTTGCTTCCAGCAGAGATAGGTAGGGGCTGGTCAGAACTTTTCTGTTTTTAAATGCCTTAATGTCTACGCCTGGACTTTGTCTTCTAGATCAATGAGTTCTTCTGCCTTCAGTAATCTGGTCTGAGGTCATTTCATTGTTCTTCACCCCAACTGTTGAAAACAAGTGCACTTTGTTACCACAAATGAGAAGTTGAGGTCCTGGCAAGGGAGAGGACCAGGGGCAAAATCCAAAGGAGGAGGCTAAGCCTGCCTGTCCTGCACCTTGTCCCTCTCCTGGCTGCCCTGCCCTTCCCTAGCTTCCTTGTTGACAGTACCATACCCAGACAGCAATGAGGAAACATCTGCTCCTGGTACAGCCTGGGGAGACAGGGCACATATAAAGGCTCCCTGTCATGCCCATAGAGTAGGAGATCCCACAGGGTGCTTATCCCAAAACAAAAGCTTACTAATCAGATGCTTATCAGCAGCGGAGAAAAGAGCAGGTATGTACCCAGGAATAAGGACATGGAGACAGTGTCTGGGACACTTACCCAGGAGCTTCAGAAACCTTGAGGAGAGCTTGCCTGGTACCCTTACTATCTGCTGTGTCATTTTGAATCCCAGTTCTATTCTTTCCCAGTACAATAGAGCACATGTAAGACTTACCTGGCAGTCCTTGGCAGACAGCATTGGATAGTAGATAGTAGGCACATCATCCTTCACTAGGCCATCTTTGGGACAGCATCTTTACAGACACCCATCTTTTCCTTAAACATTCTTTTGAAAAGGCCTTAGGGACAGCAGAATGTGTGTCTTTAGAAAGCATGCGTCACAGCACTGGGCAGCTATATCTGAGTTCTGTGTCTCTATCAACCATAGGTATCGAGACGTTCCATAACTAAATTAGCTTTTCTGAATCTCCTAGGGTATAGTAAAGATGAGAATAAAGAAGATAAATTTGCTGACAAGGTGTCTGGCAAAGAGAGATGAGTGAACCTGTCTGGAGAGCCCCCAGGGACCACTGCTCATCTTTGTTGCAGATGTCTGGTTCAGCCTTGGCAGTTGGTGCTCTGGCCAGAGCCATGCAGATCTTGCTTTGTCTGTGGCCACTCTGCTTGTCAATCACTCCAATCTCCATGAGTAATGGCATGTTCCGTGTCCCGCTTGTGCCATGCTCTCAGTGTCTGTTCACATCTGGCAAGCAGAACATGTGAGCAGACTTTCATTGATCTGATCCAGCTTTGGGGTTCTGCCTTGGCATGGAGCTCTCTACACTCGAAGACCTCACTTTCACAAGTCTAGGTCTCACAAAGTGGTAGACAGGAAGCCACACATGACAATCAGTTCCACATAAAAGAAGAGGAAAGGGAGAAAAGATCTCCAGCAATTTCCATTTGCTCTGTCCAAGAATAGTTGCTTTAAAAAACTTACTTGAAAAAACAAACAAGTAAACACCAATGTCAACAAAAGGAAAAACCAACCTAGGACAATTCTTCCCCTTAGATGTTATCCAAATATAGAAAAGAAAGCAAATGTTGCCACCCATTTCCTTGGGACGGTCTGCCTTTGCTTTGGGACCTTGGAGCTTGTGCATGGGAGGAGACCTCAAAGCCCACCCCCACAGTGACATATTTCCTCTAACAAGGCCACACCTACTCCAACAAGACCACACCTCTTAATAGTGCCACTACACATGGGCCAAGAATTCAAACACCTGAGTCTATGGGGGCCAAACCTATTCAAATCACCACACGTATCCACATGTATATGTGCACATGTGTGTGCATATTAGCCTACACATGTGTGCAGATGTGCACAGAGGACAGAGAACAACCATGGGTGGTGTCCCTACATACCTAAAATTTTTATGTGTTCTCTGGAGATCTAATTCAGGTTCTTTGCTTGAAAGACAAGCACTTTACTGGCTGAGTCATGTCTTTAGCCCACTAAATTTTTTTAATTAGTATTTTTAATTAGCATATGAAATGATGGGTTTCATTGTGACATATCCTTACATTTATATCATCCTATTTGCTCACACTTACTTCTCACTGTCTCTTCTTCTCCTTTCACTGATATGTTTCCATGTCCTAAACAGGTCCCTCATGCTTTCATGTAACATGCATATATGCATATATAAATATATATAAATCAAGATTACAATATGAGAGAAAAATGTGCAATATTGAATCTCCTGAGCCTGGCTTATTTCACTTAACATAATGTGGCCTCCAGTTTCATCCCTTTTTCTGCAAATGATGTAATTTCTTTAGTATGACTGAGTAAAACTCCACAGTATTATATATGCCACATTCCTTTATTATATCTATTGATAGACATCTAGGGAAGCCCCATAACCTAGTCACTGTGAATAGTGATATTATAAAAATGGGTTCCTTTGGTAGTATACTCAGAAGTTAGATAGCTGGTCTATATGGTGATTCTAAGTTTTTTTTAGGGATTTTGTTTTTGGCTTTCTTTGGGAACCTTCAACATTATTTCCATGGTTGTTCCACAGGCTTACAATTCCCACCAGTATATAAAGAGTTCTCTTGCCCAGTACCTGTGCTAGCCATTTGCATTAACTCTCCTAATGATAACTTTTGACTATGGTGAGATTCAGTTACTTTTTCTAAGATTTATTTTATGTTGTTGTTGTGTGTAGGAATATGCAGTGTGTATTTAGGTGCCTCTGGAGGCTAGAAGAGGCCATACGATCCCATGGATACATAGAGTTCCAGGTGATACTGAGCTGACTTAAGTGGATGCTGGGAACCAAACTCCAGTCCTCTAGAAGAACAGCAACTTCTCTTAACTGGTGAACCTATTCTCCAACCCAATGGGATGGAACCTCAATGGAATTTTCATTTTCATTTCTCCTATTCACTAAAGGTATTGAAAAAAAAAAACACTCAAATGTCTATTGATCCTTGCACTTCTTCCTTTAAGAAGTAGCTGTTAACAACTCATTTGTCGATTGATTGGGTGATCTGTGGTGGTATTTTATTTTTTAGTCTTTTGTTTTGAGAGCTTCTATAATCTAGATATTACCCTCCTGTCACATGAAGAGTAGACAAAGGTCTCTGGAGGCTGTTGCTTCTTTGTTTTGCTGTGCGTAGCCTTTTAATTTCTTCCAGTCCTGTTTGTCAGTTCTTTGGATTCCCCTGGACTGTGCCTGTCTACTGAAATGCTCTCCCTGTTTCCCTCCAGCACTTTCAGATTTTCAGGTCTTAACATTAAGGCCTTTGATCCAGTTCTAATTGATTTTGTCCAGACTCAGAGATACAGATCAAATTCCGTTCACCTACATGGAGAGACCCAGTTTTCTCAGCTCCATTTGGTGAAGAGACTGTCTTTCCTCTAAAAATATGAAGCAGGCTACACAGTGATGCGTGCACTATGAAAACACTTGTTTAAATTTAAAGATTCATAATATAACCATCCATGAATGAATTAGTAGAATATAAAATATTGACTGTGTTAGAGACATGCACACACATGATGTTCCTTGGTGTAATGTATATGTGGCGGTTAGGAAGGGGGCGGGGCATGAAAATAGAGATGGTCGAGGAAGCCTTCAAGTACAGTCTGTTTCTTGTTTTTAGCAGAGCAGATGTGAAAGGATTATGACAAAATGTTAAGCTTTATTCCACTGGATGATGGGAACATAGGTGTTTGAGATATTATTTTTTATATATTCAGCATATTTGAAACATGTTTCAATAAAACTTTTAATAAATACAACTGAGTTGTTTAGTACAAAGGAGAAATGGTAAAGTAACAGACTTTTGTATAGCTTCTCTTGCAGGAGGGAAGGGGCTAGAGAGCTCAGTGAGAGAGTTTAGGTCGTGAGTACTCTGCTGCAGTCACAAAGCTGTTCAGGAGAAGAGAACAGTTAGAACTTACAGTTGTCTCAAGTGTGCTGAAGAAATTCACAGTGAAGACTAGATCCCAGCTTTGGCACCTGCTCAGCTTTGTTTCTGTGTTTGTGAAGGTTTCCCCTGGGGTGTGCTGGGCCAGTCAGGTACACTAATGCAAATTTATACTTTAATCACAAAGTCTTGGGGCCTGGGGAGATGGTTCAGTGGGTCAGAGTGCCTGGTTTCTAATCCCCAGTACTTACCTTTAAAAAGGAGATATTACTGCATGTGCTGATAAGTGACAGAGACAGGAGAATGGCTGTGTCTTTGGAGCTGCTAGCTTAGATCCAGGTTTAGTGAAAGACCCTGTATCAAGAGAATAAGATTGTGCATGATAGATCAGGGCACCTGACTGATGTCCTTCTCTGGTCTGTACATGCACACACCACCATATACGCACATATACACATGCACACATGTACATAGAACACACACATACACACATGCACATATATCACATATATACATGCATACATGTACACAGATGCACATATACACATACATATATAGCATATACATGCACACATAACACACATGCACATAGAACACACATACAAATGTACACATAACATACATGCACACATAACAAACATACACTTGCACATATAACACAAGCACATGAAACACATATGCGCACATATAATACATATATGTTCACATATAATAAATATACACACTTGCTTAGCACTATGGTTTTATGAAGAAAGTTTCTGTATACACTGTGGCTAGAATCTGTTTTGGTCATAGAAAGAAAGATTTATTATTAAAAATTAGGCTCAATGGGTGAAAGTATTTGCCCCAAGCATGATGACCCAACTACAATGGTGGAAGGAGAGAACTTGACATCAAAACTCTGATCTTTATACATGTGACATAACATATATATCTATATATATATATGTATTATTGCACACAAAATATATAAATAAATGTTAATTTTAAAAGAAATTATTGGGTGTTGGAGAGATGCTACAGTGGTTAAGAGTACTGTCTGCTCTTCCAGAAGACTGGAGTTCAGTTCCCAGCACCCAGATGATAGCAAACATCTACCTATATAACTCTAATCCTAGGAGACAAGACACTCCTCTCCCACTTCTGGCCTCAGCAGGCACCAGGCATGTGCATGGTACACAGAAATACATGGAAACAAGACCCACATACACATAAAACTTAAGAAAAAAGACATTAATGTAGAAAACATAGAATTGGGTCCTAGATCCTCAGGCTGCTCTGCACATAGCTACCCAGGACTTCTCGGAAACACTTAAAGGCCAGGGTTCTTCATGCATCTTAGAAGAGCTGTGAGGTCTCTGTTTCCTCCTTGAATGAAAAAGTTCTCTTCTTCTTTTGGTCCCTCCAACTTTGTCCTCTCTCTCTGGGAAATTATCAACCTCTCCTTGATTACTTCTTACTGTTCTTTAGCTGCTCTGACCTAGGCTTCTTCTCCTGCCAGGCTTTTTGGGCACACCAGCATGCTTCCAAGCTAGGCCTTCAGTAGAGACCTTGGAGCGAACCATGACAGCGCCTTTGAGCTCCCACACTTCTGTCAGGAAGCCCAGCTCCCAGGGCTGCTTCCTAAGCCTTCCTGGAGCCTTCCCTCCTATGGCTGCAGGCCCAGGGGAAAGCCTTTCTTTTCTTTCTCCCAGTGTGCCTTGTGATTTTTGTTCTGTGGTTCTGCCCCGCTTCACTTTGTTTATCGGCATCAAAGCCGAACCCAGCTGGGTTTGTTTGTAGATCCTTTATTTCCATGAAACCTGCAGATTTTTTTTCTAGGTCAGCCTGTGTTCTTAATAATCAAGAAGGTAGTCATTCCCGGGGCCACAGAGGAAGGACTAGGAGTCCAAAAGACTTCAGAGCCCTAGCGTGCTCACTAGTCATATCCTCAGCCCTAACGGCTAGGAACAGTGTCCAGATAGTCTGTTGCCTTCCAAGTTGCCATGACTCACAAGGAATTCATATACAAATATGTCTCTTATTTATTTTTTTAAAAAACTTCATGACTAATTTCTTATTAGTAAATATTAATTGTGCATAATAATGGGTCTCATCATGGCATTTTCATGCATGGTTATAATGTTACATCTATCTCCTGTTGTGTTCTCTTAGGTAGAAGTCTTGCCTGATTTTTGAGTAAATGCAACAGATTGCATGCTTAAAAGCTTACTATCAAAGGCTAGAACTCCAGAAAAATCAAACGTCCAAAAGCATGGGTGTGGGAATTTTTCTTTGTGACTTATAGCTGGGCCCCTTAGCTGGACCCTTAAGACCTCTAGGCATGTGGCCACTAGGTACATGGCCACATTGTCAAGTTGCTTGTTGGAACTCATCTAGGTGAATGAAGCCACAGCTTAGCAGTAGTAAGTCTAGCCCTTTAACCTGATGTGACACTGGGAGCAGGGCTTTTTTGATGCATAAATCACCAGTCCTAAAGCAGAAGGAGTGAGACCCTCATGGAGGCTCTTCTTAGAAATGTTATTTCTAAAGTGACTCAGGCATCATACAAAATGCTGCCCTGCAGACAGGACAAAACAACGTAGAGAACATTCTGGGGCCTTTTCCTATAGCAAAACTGATAACCTTGCCAGAACAAGTGGTACTGCCTGAATCTGATCTTAAATCAAAGAGCCCAAATAACTGACTCTCAGGCACCATAGGAGAAGGGACAGCTAGCCAGAAAGAGGCCAGCGTCCACCCAAGTGTCTCCCCACTTCCCACCAAACAGACTGACATCCATCGGGCTCCCAGAACAGCCAAGACAAGACCATATTTGGATTTGTAACTCCCAGGGTGTGCTACAGGAAGGTCTGGTTCTTGTTGTCCATTGACTCTGAGATAAAATCTGGGCCTCTGCTTAGCTTAAGACAAGCCATTCATCTGGATACCCTCCCTCTCAGGACTGGACTGCCCAAGTGCTATGTGGGTGATTCCAATTTGCTTGGGGGGGATATCTTGTCAATCTTCCCAAGAGTTGTGGCCCTCTGTCTTTTGTTAAACTCTATCTTCACCAAGTTCTATGTGTCTCATGCAAAAAAACAAAAAAAACAAAAACATAAACAAACAAAAAAAACGACCTAAGCAGATAGATATGAGTCTTGGTTGCTCTCTCACCAGCTTCAGGTTCAGAAGCAAATGAACTGAGGGTCTCTAGAGCTCCTCATTCAATAGGAAGGTGGGAGAAATACCGTGACAGAAGCTCACTTAACTGAGGATTCTGCAAAGAGGGGTCTGCCTTTCTTCTCAGTCCCAGCAAGGCAGGGGTGGAGCCAGGCAGTAAGGCTAGGATACCTGGCTCTTCAGCACAAAGATCAGATAGAGCAGCTGTTCTTTTTATGGCCCGGATAAACCAGGCACGGCTCTGGGGGCTTGACGCTTGGTAATTCACTGAGTCTCTAGACAAATTTCAGGGGGTGGGTGTTGGTTTCATCTCTACTTTTCAAAGGAGGAATGAGTCTGCAAAAGAATAGTACCTCACCCTGAGTGACAGAACAAAGTGTACATCAGTCACTGGATTCTAGAGCATCATCTCTTACCTAGTAGGCTGTATTGGGCTCTCTGAAGCTGCCAGCACTGAAGCTGTTACAGGAGCACCTACTGGGAGTTGATATAGAGCCCCTTACAGGTTTACAATGACAAAAGCAATGGCTTGGGTGACACTCCTGGAGTTGTATAACTAACAAGTAGAGGAGCTGAGATTCTAGCCCAGGAGGTCTTAGGAGCCTAAAAGGGATCCCTGTGTCTTTAGGGAGGGGCAGGAGTGCCGTGTGACTGGACTTGCTGGCAAAGGATCCTATGAAAGCCACAACAAGGGAAACAACTCTATCCCTGGAAGCTTGGGAGGAGCTGGGACTCTCCCATAATATACTTGGCTAGACCCCTCACCTGAGGTAAGCAAGTTTCCCAGCTTCTGACCCCACCCTAGTACCAAGCATAGTACCAGCATCGATTGTATCTAGTACATTATTAGAGAAACAGATTCTTCCTGGTATATCCTTGGCTTATTCTGGTTTCATTGTAGGGATGTCTCTCATGTTCTTGGTCGCCTTAGCATAATAACAACTGTAAACTCAATACCATAATGATATTGAGTCAATAATTGTTGTTACTTACTATGTTCATACTCTGTGCTAAACAGTCCCGTTTTTGATCAATAAAACTTTATTATTCCTAGTTTGTCAGGTGAGACAAGCACATACTGAACAACCTGCAGAGAGCTACTTGGCTGGTGTTTAGTCATTTTTCTAACCAGTTCTTCCTCTCCAAAGCCTCATACTAGGTTGATCATGTGCTAGGAAATCAAGGCACAGAGATGATGAATGGATTTCCACACCCCTCTGCTATTTGTTACAAAGTTAAAATGTATGCTCAGGATACATCTGTCACCTGCTTTAACTAACTCTTTCAAGTCAAAATCAACAAGTACTCCTTTAGACAAGGACAACCCCTATGTGAAACCTAGCAGAACTGTTGAATGGAGCCTAAAGAGGCACGTGATAAAAAGGCAGTCAGCAGTGTGCACTAACTTTAAAAACTTTTGAAATGAGAATCAATCAACTCTGGAAAATTGAGTCATTGAGATAGATCAATCATTCTTAAAGAAGAATCTACTTCATAAGACAGCTTGTGGATGTGACCCCACCCCACCCCACCCCCAATCTTTGCTCCTTGAGAACAGGCAGTTCTCAGTTGTAATAGATCAGCCCTCACTCCTAACCTGGCCATGAGTTGCTGTTCAGATAAATAGAGTTGCCTCTCTGAGAAGAGAATTGACCAGCATATCCATCTATAAATGTGTGACTACCTATAGGTTCAAGGCTTTGTTTTACAGGGGAGAATCCTCCTTCTGCTCTCACAGGGCTTCTATTGTATCAGGGAAAGTTTCTGTGAACCCGGAGCTTACTGTTAACTCAAAATAGGGAGTAACTGAGTGTGTTTTCTAAAACATTTCGACTTGCAACATCTTTTGCCTGAGAAATTTTTATATGATCTAAAGAATATAGGTATGTGGAATAGGTATATGAATCAAATTATGCTGATAATAAATCATAATGAAATATTTTAAAAGAGTGCTATACAAATAACATCACCCTTCATTAAAGATGAAAGCAGATTTGCATACCAATGACATGTATTTTTACAAAGAGACTTAAATTGTGGCTGAACACTGGATTCTGCAGGAAGCAGTATCTTCAACATTTTTCAGAGTTGATCTATAATTTAACTTTATAATTATGAGTTTCAAGATAAACACTTGGCATAAATATGCAGTACAAAATAGCAGAGATGTGTTTAGGGCCATTTCAGAAATTGTTGGAAATTCTGTCCTAATTTCAAATGGAAATTCACTTAGTGATTTTTTTTTAAATTTAAACTTACACCAACATCTTAAACATCAATCTTTAAAATCAAACATTCTAACACAATATAGTTCAAAGATATAATGTCATACATACTAAAGAGGGATGGTTGGAAAGTCATGGTTTTCCCTTCTTGATCCATTAACTTTCTATAAGAGTAGAATACTTTGTACAGTCAGTAGAAACACTATAGTCATAGCATACAGGAATCTCAAATCTAAGTCAAGGTGTTTCAAGAAACTGGTGGCATTGTCCAGTAGCACAGTAGTCATAGAACAAAATGTGTTTGTGCTGTATGTTCAGAGCCCTAAGTGCAGGGCAGTCATGTGAGACAGCAGGAATAAATACTGTCAGAAGCAGATACAGTATACACTTGATTTTGAAGTAATGTTGTTGTTGTTGCAGAATTGGAAAAACCACCTACCACTGTGAAATATTTCAAGTTCCCCATGTTCAGTTGAATGGTCTCATGTAGGCCTGCCTCCCATAGTTTAACCAGCTGGATAGTGGAGACCATCCAGGGTGCTAGCTAAGTGAAAAGAACAGAAAAATTTCAGATGGGAGAGAGGGAGAAGGAGGGAGAGGGAGGAAAAGGGGAGAGGAGGAGAAGGAGGGAGAGGGAGGAAAGGGGGAGAGGAAGAGGAGGAGGAGGGAGAGGGAGGAGAGGGAGAGGGAGAGGGAGGAAAGGGAGAGGGAGGAGAGGGAGAGGGAGAGGAAGAGGGAGAGGGAGAGGGAGAGGGAGGA
>NW_021620795.1:3493906-3658235 GCF_004785775.1 Grammomys surdaster
GAGGGAGAGGGAGAGGGAGAGGGAGAGGGAGAGGGAGAGGGAGAGGGAGAGGGAGAGGGAGAGTCACTTAGAGAGAACCTTCATGCAATTTCAGGAGTGGACAGTGTTCTGGTCAATTAGAGTATCCAAGAGACAGATGAATCCCATGGGTTACTTGCCTCTCCACTCTGGTGAAGATTCATGCATGGGTGCAGTCTCCTTGACAGAGTTGTCCTTGGAGCAGGGAGGGAGCATCTTCTGGTAACTCTCCTCTTTCTGTAGGAAGGAAAGTTAGGATGAAGGTTGTTCCACATGAATTCAAGGGATCTTCATTTTGTAGAAGTTCATGAAAGCATGCTTAGTGCATGAAATGTTACAAATCATTTCTTCAAGAGCCTGTCCAGAACTTATGGACCGATGGTCAAGCACACCTGGTTGCTTTCACCCTTACCTTGACTCCCACTTGGAGATGCTGGCCACAGATACAAAATTCATTTTGTAGGGACCCCAGAATTCTTCCCGGGCATTTGGACTTCCCTAAGTGAATCAGCCACCAGAATGACTGCTACCTCAAAGAAGTTAAGTATATAAATCACCTTGATGGATGCTAGACACAAGCCACCTTTCCTCCACTTGGCCTTCGTCTTTTTAGATGTGTGGTTCTCTTTCCCAGGTACTTTACTCTGTTGAGAAAGTCTCAGTGGGGAGAGTGGGACTCAGCTCTGAGGAAAGGCCAAGACGGACAGTAAAGGAGATGCCATGTTTCTCCCACTGAGCCACTCACCCTAAAACTGACTCCTTTGAGGACAAACCATGTGACTCATACAAGAGAAGTCCCCCAGAGCTTAAACCTGGAGTCACCCACCATCCCTATACAGTGTGTACCCTTCCTCTTCACCTACTTCTTCCCACAGCCAGTGGTTTCCTAGAGTCTTCCTCATCTGCCCAGGCACCTGCTGCCTGGGCTTTCTATGACAGCTCTGCTCTATTCCAGAAATTCCCTTCTGCCAGACAAGTGCCTATGTTGATTCATTACCTCATCCAGCACCACCTGCTCAGCACTGCCATATTTTCATAGCCCCTCCCCATGGATTAAGTGCTACCTGCTTCTATCAAGAGCCCAAAAAGCTGTGTGCTGACTCCTGGTTTTGTTTATGAACCCTGCACAGCCAAACACAGGAGGTGCTTTGTGCCTATAAGAGTACTCTATTCCTGTACTTGGGCATTCGGTCAATATGTTTAAACAAATTTTAATTATATTTATTTTATTATATGTGTGTAAGAATGGGGTGAGACTTATGACCCAAGGTGACCTCGTGAAGGTCAGAGGACAATGGACAAGGAGCAGGAGTCGGTTTCTCCTTACGTCTATTCGCCATGTGGGACTTGGGAATCAACCCCAGGGGAACTGGTTTGGGAGCAGGCACCTTTACCCACAGAGTCATCTTGCCAGCCCTCACACAGTATGTTATGAATTGTGGGCTGGCAGTGCTCCAGTTGAATGAAGAGGAGCACCCCTAGGGTCATCTGCATGCATGGAGTTAGTCAACAGATTGTCTTCCAAAACACAAGCGCATCCCAGACCCGGGGAAATGAGAACGTCCCATTTGCCAAGTTCTTGGATTCCACGTCGGCCTGCACCCTTATGAAAGCAATTAGCACCTTTGATTCAGAGACACGATTCCAGTACTCTCGTGGGAGTTGGTAGCAAATCTGAGGATCCCTCATCTGGGCAGTCGTTCCCAAAAGAAATGAATTCAGCATCTTCTGGTCACCAGAAGTCCAGGGTTCACTGACCCTGGAAAGCCATTATTGTTTGCTGCTTGTATGGGTTTCTTGCTCTTGGAATTTTTTTTTTTTTTTTTTTTTTTTTAGCAAAATGATTGTTTTCATTCTTAGTCCTTGAGCAGTGCTGTCTATTTCTCAGATGCAGTCCTGAGTTATTTCCTCAAGAGAATGACCTGCTTTTGTCATTGCTAGGAAGCAGGTGTGAATGTACCTGACTTCAGTGCCAAAGCCCTTCTTTCTTTATGGAGTATTTGCCTGCCTAAAACTTACAACCATCCCCGATTCTTTCACATGTTGGGTCCTTTTCCTATGTCCCTGAGGCTAGAGACTCTCTTGTTCGGAAACCCTTACCATTGCCATGGAGATACTAAAGTAAGAGTTGCAGCTTAGTATGGAATGCTTAGATACTTGAAGCAGGATTTAAAAGACATTCTGATTCCCTAGAACTGTAACAGTATATGGCCTTAGAGCAGGGAGCAGCAGAGGAGAAAGCATCCTTTTCTAGCCTGCAGCCGGCTGCTCCTTGGTGCAAAGGAGGTTAAGTCATGCTCAGAGATGGAGCCTGTAACAGGGGGAGGATGTGTTCTGCTGAGGAGACCCTATATGTGGACTTGTTTTGCTGGCTGGAGGAATGAATCATTTCAGCCATGCACACCAGCTGCAGCCTGTGGAAGTAAACCGTCGGCTTTCCCACAGCATGCGCTGTATATTTCATTGTTAGAGCTTTGCGTTTTGACAGGTAGTTCTTATCCTTCTGGAAAGAGAGGTCTGAAGCCAGCAGCTGGAGGGAGACCTGGCAGAGCCTGCTGTCTAAATTGAGAGCAAGCATGTGCAGGGGAACCTCATTATAACGTGACCTGTTATTACGTGGATTTTGATATCCCATGGGGCAAATATGTCTCCCAGCATAGAAGAGATCCATGTTGCAGACGCCTGCTGTAACGTGTCTAACCCAGAATACAACCTTGTCCTTGAAACCAGCATGATAAAGGTTTGTCATTTGCATTTGAGGTTTTTTCCAATTAAAAACCATACCAAGCACACATCCTAGAAAATATATACACACATACTATACACACACACACACACACACACACACACACACACACACACAAACACATGCTTGTAAGCCACACTATGTAAGAAGACAGATGAGAACTTCTGTGACGTGTGGCCAATATTTGCTGTTCACTGAGGACCCTTCTGTAATAGAACTTGCTTTGGAGGAAACAATGTAGTAATTTTTTTTTTTTTGTAAAATTGTCCCCACTCCTTCAAATTCCTCTGTTCTTTGCACTATGACTTGATAGCTGTTTCTATTAGAAGGTGGGATTCAGTTTCCTCTCTGCCTCAGTCTTGACTCCCTTGAGACAGTGACCTACAGAAGGCCATGGAAATGAAAGCATGCCTCTTCTGCGCCTTGGCCCCAAGAGCCCTGTGATTTCTGCATGAACTTGTGTTTAATGCAGAACTCCCTGCCTTCATTTCTCAGAACTCTATCTTGTTGTGAGAAAGCAAGCCCAGGCTAGGCACATACAAGAGAGACTATTTGTCCCAGTTAGCTAACTCCTGAAACACATGAGAGAAGTAAGCCAAAATTAGCCACTTAATCAACATTCGTAGGAACGTGAGTTAGCCTAGCCAAGGCTAGACAAAATACCTTACTGACCAAGACTGGTGATCAATAATAACTGTATGGACCTTTAATCCAATGAGTTGTGGGAAAAGCTTGTTACACATCCTAGCTAAGATAGGAGGGTTGTCAATATGAAAGTAAATCCATAATGGAAAGAAATCCACACAAGACCACCTTCCTTAAAATACATAAGCCAGGGCCACAAGAGCAAGCTATGGCTACTTTAAATAAGAGGCAAGGCAAATGAGGATGCTGACTGTAAGAAGAGCCAAGGCGGGAGCAGAAAGAAGTGTGAAGGCTGGGGAATAAGTACAGAGGCAGGCTGTGGCAACAAGATTGGATTTTGGTAAGGGTGCTGAAGAAACCACAGGGGACTTGAATGCTTGCCAGTGACACTGGCAAGGGTGGGTACAGAGAGCCTATCTCAAAGATCCTGGCAGAGGTCACAGGACAGGTGCTGGAGACTCAAATCCGTCTGAGCAGGAGTGAGCAAAGCTCCTGTCTACTGCTGCTAGGGAACTCTCCCTGTAAACACCTGCTGCTCATCAACCTAGTGGTGACCTACACGATGGTGGAGGGGATGCTGGGGGGACACCTCCATTATTTTCCCAATCTCAAGGCCTGATATATAGTAAGCCTCAAGGGAACACCTTGCTTTGGTAAAGCTCTAACTTAACTTTGGTGGCTTTCCTAGCCTCTCTCCTTTCTTCCTTTCCTAGGCCTGGGAGCAACAGAGAGTGCTCCAGGACACAGCTTTTCTTATTACTGATCTTCTCTTAATGGCCCATAGCCACCACCCCCAGGCTCCAGGGTGGATGCTGCCTGGGCTCTGTTTAGGGATCCTCTGACTCATCCTGTGGCCAAGAGGAAGTCTTTAGGCTTCTTGGCTCCCCTTCCCACTGCTGAGAAATTCCTCTGGTTTGTACTTCCCACCAACCCACCTCGAAGGCCTGTGCTAGGGCCAGCTGTGCCCCAGTGTTTATGGAGCACCCAGAGTGCTGAGGTGGCCTGGGGAGCACATGCTGCATTTGAGACTCTGCCCTGATGAGCTAACATAGTTCCCCTTGTGCTTGGGGAATCAAAAACTGCAGGAACTTTATGAGGATGCGGCCCTATTATAGTCACCCCTCCCTCTTGCCCTTTTATTAGTAGTATTATTCAGTGCTGGCCTTCTCCTTTCAACTGACATAAATTTTCTTTGACTCCATTTGGATGGTTTTCTCTTTTTTTTTTTTCTTAGAGAGGGTGGGTGGAATTTAGAATTAAAAAGTAGCAACCATTGGGAAAGCTAGCTTGTCTTGAATTTCACAGCAGTTCATGAACTTCAGGAAATCTGAACACACAGCATGCAATTAAGAGCAGGAGGGGATTTTTTTTTTCTTTAAGCAATTGTGAAAGAGAAGGTGGTCTGTGGAGAGTGGCTCTCAGGGGGGCCTCTGGGGCCTGGAAAGTGCCTGATAGTAAATAGCCTGTTTGGCAGCCAGAACGATTTGTCTTTTGATCTCCTATCAGCCTAAGTTATCTCGGAGGGAAGCATGGCATGTCTCTTTTCTGGACATGGACACCATGGTCCTAGATCTCTCAATAAGCTGGGGAAAGGGCCCAGGGACCTAAAAAGTAACCTTTCTCTCAAGCGAGTCTTCCCCTAAGCTTTGCAAGATGCTGCATGACTAACCTTTGTCACCAGTTCAGTTCTGACAAGGTGTGGAAGACAGGAAACTGAGGGATGAGAAGTTGGAGGAGGACAGAAGCCAAGGCCAGAGAGAGATTTGTGCGTGGAGGGGGGGGGGTGAGGGGAATAAGCTAGGCAAGCAACTGGATAGTCAGCTAGGTAGGAGGCTTGCTAACAATTCCTTCTCCATCTCCTGTTTTGGCTCAGAACCAAGAAGAAAGGTGGGGGCTTCTGCTTCAGCCCCCATACCATAAGAAGAAGCCAGAGACTAGAGGCACACCGATGCCAAGGAGATATGCTCAGACTCATAAGCAGGTCTAGTAGGTTCTATCACCATGGGCAACATTTGCCCTGGGTCTTGGCCTTCACTTCTCTGAATCCATATGATAGCATCACAGTTCCCCTCCATGAGTATCAACCGTGCTGATGTAGAATGCTACAGGATAGGGTTGGAGTGGCATGAATTTATCAGCTGCTGGGGAGAGGGGTGTGTGTGTATGTATGTGTGTGGGGGTGTCATATAGAAGTAAATGATAGGAACCTTTGCATCTCCAAGAGCTTAGTTTGAGTCTGGGTCAGTTCCAGCTGTATGGTCTTCAAGTCATCTCTAGCCTTTCTGGACCTCAGGATTATTCCTCTGTCAAAAGACCTCTGCTTGGGGTCAGAAATGAAGCAGTTTGGTAAGTGATACATAGCCCAGGGCTTGGCCTACAGCTCCAGCCATAGCCAGTGTCTCAGTCAGGGTTTCTATTCCTGCACAAACATCATGATCAAGAAGCAAGTTGGGGAGGAAAGGGTTTGTTCAGCTTACATATTCCCATTGCTGTTCATAACTGAAGGAAGTCAGGACTGGAACTCACAAAGAGCAGGAAGCAGGAACTGGTGCAGAAGCCATGGAGAGATGTTACTTACAGGCTTGCTTCCCCTGGCTTGCTCAGCCTGCTCTCTTATAGAACCCAGGACCACCAGCCCAGGGATGGCACCACCCACAATGCCCTCTGCTTTGATCATTAATTAAGAAAATGCCTTACAACTGTATCTCATGGAGGCATTTCCTCAGCTGAAGCTCCTTTCTCTGTGATAACTCCAGCTTATGTCAAGTTGACACAAAACCAGCCAGTACAGCCAGTCAACTCCTACTCTTCTGACCTTCCTTTGCAGCTAGATTCTCATGGGGTTGGGAGAGTAGGAGAGCATTTAATGTCAGGCTCCTTTCCCTATGCTGAGCCCTGGGCAGAGATGGAGAGGCCCTTGGGTCAAAGCTGTCTGGAGGATAGATGGAGCTAATGAGGATATCCTTGGGCTCATACCCTGCATACAGAAACAGGCGTAACATGTCTGAGGAGCCCAGACATGTATGGGTGGCCTCTCTTAGTGTCATCTAGCATAGCCACTCAGTTAGCATGGTTGCAGATTGACCATTCAGACTGTTGTTTCAGCGTCCAATGTTCTACATACACTGGTGTGGGTCCCCTGGAGACTCAAGGAAGATTGGGCTCTGTTTGCTAAGCCCTGACATCTCTATGATCACATAAGTTGCCACACTTGGGGGAGTGGAGCTTCCTTTAAGTCCTTTCTCTGAATTTTGAGCTCACAAAATTCTCTGTAGAATGTAGTCCCCTATCTCCAACTTCTTCCTAACCCTCAGTGCATAGACACAAAGTTTAGAACCAGCAGAGGCTTGGGCCTATGATTCACTCCTATGTCCAGCATGGACAAATAAGAGGAGAGGAGATTTGAACCACAACTCTGGTTCTTCTTAAGGCTATGGTCATCTTCCTTGGCACCCTGGCCTGGGATCATCTCCCTCCTGTCCTGTGTTTCATGACTGGAATTTCTTCTCCTTGGCAAAAGGTCTATTCTATGCAGCCCCTCCAAAGGCCATGAGACTTAGTAGGTGAAAGTCTGAATCAGGAAAGTGTCATGAGGATTCTGGCAAAGGCACATTCTGATAGATCTTATCAGGAACTTGAGAGAAACAGCAGCCACCACAGGATGTGGATGAGGCTTGAAGTATTGGGCAGTTTAGATCCAGAGTCCTTACCATAGAGCTATGTAGCCCCCAGCTAGTCAGTTTTGCTTGACTGATGGACATCTCTGCATCAGTTAGATGGGAAGGTCTGAACTGACTCTTTTGAGTTCTTCTAAGGTTGAGAGAAATATATGCCTGCGTAAGAACTGTAAGGAGCTGCCCATCACAGCAGTAATCATTATTGTTAACAACACAGTGTCTAAAATGCCAATATAAATGAGTATATTCCCCTATTTCTAATATGCCCCTTGTATAAATTAACAGGCTCTTGTTGGTGATGACAAATGGTACATTGAACACACTGGTCACAAGTAAGCTGCCTTCTCCTTTCAGACCAATCGGGAAGTCAAGTCAGACCACCCAGAAGTAAGGAAACTGTGGGCCTTCCTCACTGCCAAAAGCCTGTTGACAGACCCATTACTTAGACTGTGGTGTGCATCAGGCTGGATCACTCTCCTTGCATGGTAACATTCAGGTAGAAAGCAAGACAGGACCAGAGGGCTCAGGAAGGTTCAGGGAGCTGACTGGTAAGGGAAACCCAGAGGTGGAAGATAGATAGGGGGTAAATAAGTAGAGGGAAGACTAATAAAAAGTGTAAAGACCACATGGTGAGGACCCCCGCCGGTCTTCCAGCTATCCTTCTTCCTCATTCATGGTGTGCCTTCAGCAGACTGTGACATTGCTGCTGGGCCCATCCTGCAGCCCCCAGTGTCTTGACTCTCCAGCATCTGTTGTTCTTCACTCCGTCCTTCACAGATGCAGAGGCATGTGAGGAATTGAGTGAGTCGTAAAGTTCGACGAGCATCTTAATGGCTGACATTTATTGAGTGCCTGCTGTTGCCCAGCTCTGTGTAGAAAGCTTCCTCCCAGGCAGTTCTTTGGTAGTCTCGTCTATGCAGCCATGCTAATACCAGTGCCCATTTGACAGATGAGCCAACTGAGGCCCAGAGAAAAGGAAGTACTTATAGCTAACAAGCAGTAGAGATGAGTGTAAGTATGTCCGATGCCCAAACCTGTTCCTCACCATGCCGTATCCTGTGATTCTATAATGTCCTCCAGAAGTCTTTACTTGGGAACAAGAAGGTCAATGGAGAAGAAATGATACAGGAGAAGGTGTGGGAAGAAGCTGGGGTTTATTTGGCAATCCGCTGGTGTCTGTCAGTCAAGCCTGCTTCTTCAGGGACTGTTTGTTCCCCTTTCATGAGCCTCAGTGAAGTTAATCAACGGGATCAAAGTCATGCTGTCTATATAAAACGAATTTTCACAGGCCCTATGGTTTTCTTAGCTTCTGGGGGAAGCTTGTGATTTTGGGACTGTTTGAGCTAAGGACAGCCCAGGGTCTCCTCTGTGAAAAGGGAAGCAGAGACCCCTAGTTCATCTTTGGAACATTAGAAAGCAGAAGTTTAAACCTAACCCACCTCCACTGAGTGACTCTGGGCAAGTCATTTCACCCCAGTGGTCAGACTCCATGTTGCCATCTTAGTAAGGAGAATGGTAACTCACCTACAGGGCTGTTGGCACCAGTTGTAGCACACACAATGTTCCCTGTGTGGTGTCCAGCTGGTATGGAATGACTGCTTGATTTATTGTTTTTTTAGATGATTCCAAAGATCTCAACCCAAATGTCAAAAGGTAGCCAACGGAGTAATTTAAGCATGGGGTTGCTTCAGCTCTTTCTTTTTGATGCCCGCATGGCAGTGGAGGGACAGACATGAGGAAAGCCCATTACCAGGAATGCTGTTCCCTCAGGAAGCGAATCCTCACTTCAGATCCCCAGCCTCTTGCTGGCTCTTTATGAACACCTCACCCACCACTGACCAGAGGCCCAGGTCCATATGAACGGGTGACAAAACCTGCCTGACCTCCCCATCCTCCAAGTCTTTTCTGAAGCACTGCCAGGATGGAGCCATAAAAGGCTAGGCTCCCTGGCTGTAGTCTTTGTTCTTCTGGGCTGGAATGTCTCACAATGACAGGCAGTGAGGAAAAGCCCCTTCAGTGTCCCAGTGCCACCTCCCTTCAGCAGCTCCGTCAGTCTCGCCTTCCTGGGTTGCACACCCCACTGGCGGCTGGCTGGCAGATCAGTGTTCCCCAGGCTTAGAGAGAGAGACCACCTGAATTTCCACCTACTGGGTGGCCAGCTGTTGACGTTATCTCTTGGGAGAGGAAGAGACCTGGGGAAACAATAGCCAGAATGCTGCTGTGGACTTATGTTTGAGGGGTAGGCCTCTCAACTCTCAAGCCTTGGAGGTCATTAACTGAGGGCCTACTATGTGTGTAGCTTGGTGGTAGCATTTGAGTTTATGGATTTTATTATTATTCAGATGTGCTGAGGCCAGCATACCAGAAGACAACAAGGACCGCTGAAAAGATACTTTGTTCTTCAAAGTCCCAAAAGGAGGAGCCTCAGCATGGGGTGCAGGGGCCACCTGGGAAGGGCCAGTGATCAGAAGGCAGAGGGAGCCAGGAAAAACATGGCAAGAAGCTTTGTAGTGGTTTCTGTGGGGCAGGCAAGCCAAGCCAAGGATTAACTCATTTGAATAGTTTCATGGCCTCTTCAGGAAGAGAGATTCTTCTATCAATCTAGTACCTGGCCCTAGGTCACTGGGAGAGGGAGAGCTTGCTCTGGGTGTAAGAGCCTTGCATAGTCCCTTTCCTACAAAAGAAATGTCTTAGGTATTGGCTGTGGATGCATTGCTTGCAAGTAAAAGGTGACCTCTGAGGCCAACTGTCCCAAGTCAATCTCTAGGAAATGGTTACCCCTTAAGGCACAGTTTCTTCAGACATGAAAGCCTCAGGTGCTGTAGCATCCAAATAAAAGGGTATATAATAAAGCTAGGGCCTGGGTCCCTAGTGCACAAAATCTATCAGATCCCTGTCTCAAAAAGCTTTCCTTTCACCAAGGAAGGAAACAACAAACTGCTGAGTGTTTTCAACTGTGCTGAGGGATCAAACTGGAAAAGGGTGACCAGTTATCCCTGGTGATGTGAGAAAAGCCTTCAGCTCTAAGTGAGGATGAAGGTCAGAGCATCTTTTCCCTTTACTAATGCTGGTTAAAGTTGGCTAAATGCATTCAGAGCTGGAGCATGTCAAAAGCAAGGGAAACACAAAGCAATTATCGGGTTCCTGTAAGGGGAAAGGCCAGCCTGGAGAAAGGACAGAGAAGAAAGGGAAGCACCAAGGTCTGGAATTTTCCTTGAACTTCCTAATCACCTTCAAGGCCTGGTGGCTTATCTGACCATAGACCATCTGTTCTGTCCTGGAGTTAGAGTATGGTATTGGCAGAGCCCTTTGAAACCTTTGAACGCAGGGCCCCATAATGGCTGCCCCTGCCCCTCTCAGTATCAGCAGCCCCGTGCCACCTTCTGCACTCACCTTCTGGTCCCAGACCATTTGGAAACCATCTGGAAGTCATTATGAAAATCAAGCTTGGTTGCAGCACCAGCAAGTGGGGAAATCTGTAACTGGGAGATAAGAAAAGACTGAGACTTTGCTTCTGACCACAATCTCACTGGGTTCCTTTGTGGGGTCTGTCCCAGCCTTCACCTATTGCCCGCCCTCCCTGCTGTCATACAGAGAAAAGCGCCTCTAGCAGGAGTAAATTAAATGGGGGTGGGCGTGGAGTGGAGTGGAGATGGGCATCAAGGCATCAGTTGTCAGAAGGGAAAAGATGCTTCTCCGCATACAAGAAATGAAGCCTCCATGAAAAGCATCCTCCAAGAGGCTTGTTGATTGTGTGTGTCTTTCTGTCTCCCAAACTAAGGCCACTAGAGAATGATAATCAAGCCCAATTAATTACTTGTCATGTCAATTTTTTTTGAAAAGGATGAACAGTGAAATGTTTTTAAATTCTTTGCCTAATTGAAATCAGTGTTTATATGATTTGCCAGAGGTTTTTAAAAAATGTGTGTGACGGGCTGAAAAACGTTAGCTCAAGGCACAGCAGATGCAAAAACATCCAAAACCATTCATCTAATTTAATTGTCAAGTTGTGCCAAAAATGCTAACATGATATCTTTGAAGAGTAATTGGTACAAAGAATATCCTCAAAGAGAAATATTTCCACACACTCTGGCTCGTATCTTGCCCTCCTCGCATGAACCCTCTCCTGTTGGCAGAGCCCTGTGCGCTCCATCCCACCCCTCTGCACAGGCACCCAGCTCCTTCTGCAGCTTTTTCAGTCACCAAACTTGATCATCCTATGGAAATGTACTCGAATTCCTCCTTTAGATGTAGTTCAAGATATTCATGGAAGAATTCTTAATCCTCTTTTGCTACCAAATATGGTCTTTACAAGTGTCTGCTTAACTTGGTAATTTGGGAAATCATTACTTGCTCCTATTCTGACAAAAGGAGAGTGAATTTGAGGTTTGGGTGATATTTCCTGGAAGTGAGTCCAGAGGCAACTGTTAGCTTCTCCCTTAGAGAGAGGACTAAACCGTGAGGACAATGGAAGCTCCCACTCTGTGTTTACCACTCTAAAAGGATGAGAAGCAGTGGTCCCTTCATGAGCAACATCCACAGTAACTCTGGGTTAGTACAGCAGCTTTCTTTCAGCCTCCTGGACAACAGGTGATGGACTACTTACCTTCATCTTCCTGCATCTGCAGCTTCCTGTAGTGATAGATCTAGCTGTAGCCACATTCCAGAGCCCCCTCCTCAGCTCTGCTATCCTGTCTTCATATCACTTCACACGTATGAGCACACACATGTGCACATGCATACAAACACACCAGAGAAACTGGTGTGTACATATTTACTTTGTTCACTGTCTGTCAACCCTCATGGGCAAAGATTTCATTTGCTAGGTACCTGGCACACAGGAGATACTTGGTAATAATTTGTCAAGATGACAAATGAAGATTCCAGGATTCATAAAATTACCGACACAGCAGCATCCCTGTTAAGAGCAGTCAACAGGAAAGAGTGACTATCTGCTAGTCACAGCCTGGTTAGCCATTATGGGTCTTTTGCATTTCAAAAACTAGGATGATTTTTCTCTCTCAAGATACAGAAAGCTAAGGTCTACACTTTTCTCTGGCTATTCATGATGCCACAGGGATCAGCAGTGTTTTATGTTCTACAGTTGGCTGGATACCCTGTGCCACTGCTGCCAGACACAACTGAATGGCCTGTAGCCTCGCCCACCTTGTCCTCAGTCAGCCTTCACCAGCTGAGCCATCACCTGCCACTCTGGGCCACCAGTTGTTAAGGCAGAGGTAGAGACAAGCCTTGCTGGTATCTGGAGAAAGGACATTCTTGATGGTGAGAAGCAGTACACTCAAAGGCCCTGAGATGAAAATATATCTGCTGTATGTTTTTGCCATCTAAAAAGAATATTGTGAGCACAGACAGAATGGTCATGCTGAGTGAGTAAAGGAGGAGCCAGGGCAGGATGGTACAAGGGTCCTGTGGCCTCAATAAAGTAAGTGGCATAGTGAAAGTCATTTAAAGAGGTGATCAGATTTTTGCTACAAACTAACTAACATTATTTTGATGAGATTTCTCTGGCTTATTTGAGACTAGTCAAGATACACACACACACACACACACACACACAGAGAGAGAGAGAGAGAGAGAGAGAGAGAGAAGGAGAAGGAGAGAGAGAGAGAGAGAGAGAGAGAGAGAGAGAGAGAGAGAAAGAGAGAAAGGTTTTTGAAATAACCCAGAAAACAGATCCTAGAGGAGGGCCCAGGAAACCACAGCCACATAGGAGGGAAAGTAGATAGATCTGTAATGGAGAATTTGTAATTTGAAAGGAGAGGGAGGTGGTATTCAAGAAAGATAAGTCAGAAACCAGGATGGTGATACGTACCTTTAATCCAGCTCTCAGGAGGAAGATACTGGTGGATTTCTGGGTTGAAGGCCAGACTGGTTGCATGAGGGATATTGCCACTATCTCTAAACTACACAGTTACAAGAAACTCTAGTCTGGTGACAATCAGGGGGTCAGAGTTAGACATTTGCATTCTGGGATGCTGGCTGATTTCTGGTTGCTGTGGAACACATTGGTACCTTTCCACCACATGGGTCCCTGCTATGTGGCCTAGTTGGTCTAGGACAGCAGTACAGCTACACTGACCTACTCGGCAGGGCTGCTGTGCCCAAGTGTAGTTCTTCACCTGGGAGACAAAGAACAATTCTCTACTGGTAAGACTCCATCATGGCAAAATGTACCTGGCCTGCACACTTGTAATGAGCTGAATATAGATTCGACTGAGCTATAAAATAAAATAATAACTATTTTAATATACGGTATCTTCCTGCCAAGGCAGCTGAAGAGCAGGCTTGGAGCAATAAAATTAGTCCAGAGAAAAATGAAAAAACCACCAAAAGCAGCCACCTTTAAAAAGAAACAGACTAGAAGGGCCGAGGAGGGAAGCCATCACCAGGAGAGAAACCCGCCAGATAGTGATAAAACAGGAGAGAGGGAAGGGCCGGAAGGAAATTTTCCAGGCTGCTGTCTGTTATTCCACTAATCACTAAGTGACCTCATCCTGCCTGTGGCTTCATGTCCTATCCAGGAGTGATGTCTCTAGGGCCCCCAGTCAGGGCACCAGACCCACATTCATTGCCTGCTAGGAAATCTATCTCCACCCCCTCCTTTCAAATGTGCTGTCCTCCTGGAAAACCTCTGACCCCCCATCACTTCCTCACCCTCCTCCCATCAGCCTACCACCGTCTCCTTCCCTCCATCTCCCTGACTCCTCCCACCAGCTCCTACTACTGTCATCCCCCAGCAGGGTCCTTCGAAGTCCACTTCTGTCCTCTCTGCTTTCTAAAGGATCAACCTTTAAAACGAACATCACATCAAGATCTCTTTGAGAACCCTCCAACAGAATCTCATTGTATTTAGATAAAATCCAAATGATTTACCAGAGCATCCAAGTCCTACAGACTGGGGCAGACCCGCCTCTCCGACCCCACCTTGTACTACTTTACCTTATTACCAGTTACCCTTGATCTGATGTGCAAAGCCCGGCTCACCTCTGAGCCTTTGCAATGGGACAAGCACCCAGCCCGGAGTGTGTTCCCAAGATACAGACATGGTAGTTCAAGTCAGCTTCTCCTGCCAGTCCAGTTGGCTATTCCATCACCAAGTAAGTACTCCACATCATAGTATCTTGAATCCTTTTTTGTGACAGTGGTGGCCGTGGAAAATGGTCTTGATTATATACCCATATATTGTCTGCCTTCCCACAATATGCAAGTGTCATGGGAATGGGGACTTGGTTTTCCTTTGGACATCCAGTATGTAGAATATGTTCCAACACACACACACACACATACACACACACACACACACACACATATGCAAACACACACACATGCAAACACACACACATTTACACACACATGAAATTGTTGGTGTACTGAGAAATGTTAGTTAGCTAATTACCACCTCTCTAATATATGCAGGATAGCTGCTTATTTTGTTCTTAAATCAAATGGAATCTGACCCTGAGTGGGTGCTTAAACTTTTCTTCATAGTGAATGAATGAATTTGGTCCTCCGTGGAAGCTAGTTTTTCAGCTAGGAGCGTCTGTGTTTTCCCAAAGCCATACACTTACTATGTAGTGAGGCTGGGATTTCAGGCCATGCAGTCACAAGAGAGTGATTGCTCTTGACACACAGTAGAAGTTCAATGAATGGATATCATAGAATCAAAGTCAAGGGTGCCTACCTAATTCCAGAGCTAGAGGGCTCAGGCCCTAGAACATTGCCCTCAGAAATTTTTGTTCCTCCCTGGGTACAAGGATTTTTATTTGAGTCTTATGAAGAAATGTGGAATTTAAGAGAAATGTCCTGAACAGGAGACTTCACAGCAGCAGACCCCTGCCCCCATAGCCGCTTTGGTGCCGAACCTGCCTACACAGCAAGTATTTATACCCTGCCCAGCACAGCCTGGGGTGCAGGGTCTGAAATCAAATGACTATTTCTGAGGGTATTTTATTTTAAAAGCCTCTGAGTGACAAATGATTTAGCAAGTTTTCAACACTGTGCTTCATGTGGTTTTGGTTGCCAGAGGGTGACTTACAGCCGAGCCTGGGAGCTCAAACCCAAGTGAGCCTGTGAGGTTCTTCTCAGCCACATCTTCTTTATGATGTTTAGGGAAGCTTAGTGCTCCTCTTTCCTGTGGATGGGGAAAGCATACCAGCCCCATCTAACAGAAGGCAGAGTGTGCTAAGAGGGGATTGACACACAGACTTTATCTAGAGTGAGGGGAACCAAGCAGGGCAGAGAGGGTTCATTGACCCTTCAGCCTGCGGCTCATACATTCCGTCTCTTCTCAGCTGGCTTGGTGTGCCCCTTGGCCACTGAGTTCTCAACTTGGGGGTGATAAAATGTTTAGGGGGAAATAAATGCAACTACTTAATCATAAACAAATTTCCGTTTCTTTAATATTCATTCCTGATGCTTATGCTAAATAATTATTTCATGAAATATAATATGTTATAAAATAATGTTACATTACATAATCATATCATAAAGCTATATTTTTTTCTTAGCGATTTTAGTATTAAGTTTTGCCTAGAATGGCAGAAATTCTCGCCTATCCATGAAACTTCTTTCCTCTTACATAAGATAAATCTGGTGAATGGCAGTACACATTAGAGTGATGGATGGCAGAATCACCATAGGTTCCCTTTACAATCTCTTCTTTGGTTCTAGAAAAGGGACCAGCAAATGATAGCCATATCACAGGACCTGACTTTATAACTAAACATCCTTAGACATGTGCAGTGCACGGTGGCTTTTGCTCTACAGCAGAGTCAAGCAGGTATCATGGAAAGCCAATGGCAGGCAAAGCCCAAGATACTGACCTCTCATTGAGTGAGTGCTGCATGCCCATGTGACCTTCTGATGCCAATGGCTGCTCAGCACCGCCTTTGAGGCCTTACTCTTGGACATGAGAACACAGATGAGTAAAAGGAAGAAGGTATTTCTGTATAAGTGCAATATATTCTTCTGCTTGTGTTTCATTCATCAGAATTTAACTAGATGGTCACACTTGGCTTCAAGGGAAGCTGGGAAATGTAGTCATTTCTCTAATGGCTAGGAGTCCAGCTAAAAGTCCCATAGTTGAAAGCAGAGAAGGACAAGTGGGTTATATATCCCTAGCAATGTTTTTATCAAAAGGATCCTTCAAGATAGGAAAGGCCATTCTCTCTTTACAGTCTGAGAAGCTGGATCTGTTACATCTATGCAACTTCATATAAACAACACTTCTGTGTCCCGAAGAGTTAAAATACAGCATTGCATAGAAGCCAGGGCTAGAAGATATTAAGAAAGAGTGAACATTTTGTGATCTCTCTCTTGCTGCTTCTACTGTACTAAAGTAATTCATCACCACATCCATACTGCCCAAGCCTTTTCTCTTTCCTTGGCCTTTGCTCTTCTTTAAGGGCAAAATGGCATATCTCTACTGCCTGATAACCTCAAATCTCCCCTCTGTAAACTATTGGAGAAAGCCATCTTTTCTGCTGACAATAGGAAAGTGTCGAGAGGGAAGGCTGTCTCACATTCACTGTGGAGTTGCCTAGACCCAAGTAGGTGCCTAGTAAACCATACTGTACTGAACGCAGACTGTGAGCTCCTTTGAAGTAAGAACTGTGTCCCTCTCCCCCTCTATCCAACTTCTTTTATGGTCCTGGTCATGCTGTAAATATGGTGGGTAACTATGTCAGTGAAATTTTGTTCCATTCCAAGTGGCAAAAGCCCAGCATCAACTGGCTGAAGCTGAAAAGAATATTTATTGGCTAATGTTCCTCCTGAGTCCAGGCAGGCATGGGTTTGCTTGCAAGCACAGCTGGATGGATCTCAGACCTTTGCCTCCATCTCTCTATCTCTTCATCTCTCCCACCCTCACTCTAGTGCTCTCTTTGCTTCTCTCTACACAGTGACCTCAAGGAAAGCACCATTTCTCTACATTCATCATTACTTTCTGCTCAGGGATCCTGGAGGAGACGAATCCACCACTGTCAATGATTCCATTTCAGGATCAGCATTCACATATCATACATCTTATGAATGAGTTGGGTGGGACATTTGCCCATCTTTGAACCAATCACCATAACTCAAGGATTGAGTAATCTGATCAGCAAAGATTAAGTCTTGGGGTTGGGAAGAAGTAACTGGACTTCTCAAAGCTTAGGACAAAGTAGAGTGGGTCTTGGTACTAGACAGGCACTAGCAAGCAATTATACTCTTTGCTCCTTTTATTGCTGTGGTCCTTGAAGTAAAAAATAATATAGACTCTTAGGAAACATTCTCACTAGCCTGAATCCTCTTCAAGGAATAGAATTGAGATGGTCATTCCAGGACAATTATTCACTTGTTTTTTATGCTCATGGATGTTATTGTTTCTTTTTAAGGTTATAGGTACTCTGTTTTTCAAACAAGCTGACCGCTGTTCTCTTTGCATGTGCGTCCTCTCGGATAGCCAGAGCTGATTTTCAGGCCTCTGCTTTGTACACTGTTAATTTGGGATTCATGTGTTTCTTTGACCTTCTGTACATGGTTGATGGATGAGCTTTTAAGCATCTTTAAATGAATTACAATATATGCCAAACTTATATTTTTGTAATAGTTCTGCCAAAGTGGACTACAGTGGATGGCTTATTTCCACATTCCTCTGGAATGTGCATGTTCATAAAATTTTACGCCTGTCACTTGGTAATTCGCCAACATTCATTTGCTATCACATCATGATCATTTAAAAAAAAAAAAAGACAACAATGGGAAAAAATGGCTCAAACATAGGTATTAGCACAGAAAGAAATGCCTTCCAATAGCTTGTCATTTGGGATGTCTAAGCTGGAAAATGATGAGCTCCATTTAAAAAATAAAAGTGCAGCTGGAAAGAAGAGGCCAGTAAGTGTGGTGCTCACCACTAGCCTAGAGAAGTTCATCTCTCTGTGGGCAGTGTACACAGAGCAGAACACACACACACACAGACTTCTCCCAGATGATATCCTGAAACTCAATTAAGATGTAACTTGTTCTGTTAGCTGAGACTCTTGGCTTCAAGTGACAAGTACTTAACTCAAATTGGCTTAATTTCAAAAGGAGAGGAGCTAGACTTTTATAGTTTACGTAACTAGAAAGTCCAGGAGTCCATGTGACACTATCAAAATGCCCTTGTTCTCTATCACTGGGCTTTCCTCATCCCTTGGCTGGATTTGGTTTGGGTTTGGGTTTGTTTTGGTCCAATTTTAACACTGAAGGGGCTATGGGTTGATGCCATCTGGAAGCTGGCAGTTTTCATTCCATGAACAAGTGACCTTTTAGATGTTCTAATAACCACTCAGGAAATTGTTGCCCCCTCAACCCCCATACCTGTACATTTTTTAATGAAGAAGTAAGAAGAGACTGATACTGTTGGCCAAATATAGTCAAGTGTTCCCACTAATGTGGGGCATGGAATGAGACCAGAGGAAGGATGATTTCCTCCAAGGACATTGTTGGTGCTCTTATTATGGGAAGGGATGGATACAATGTAGAAAGGATAGCCCAGCATGTTGCATAATGATACCTCATTCTCTCACTACCTTCCAAATAGGGAATTTAGAGATGAAGAGTTTATAAGGTTCTTTACAAAACATGACGATTGGTACATGCAGGCATTGGTTTGGCGTTCACGTTAATCTAAACATTATTCCAAATGTTTATACATGGTTTTGGTTGAAGCAATGCTGAAGAGTCCAGATCCTGGTTTGCTCCATTGTTCTTCTTGCCTATGTCTACACCCAAGTCCATGGAAGACCTTAATTTTTTGGTCTCCTCTTCAAAAGACAAGTTGATACCTTTCAACTTGTTGGTAAACTTTTTACTGAGAACATGCCAGAATGATCTAGATGCAGAATGATCTAGAGCCACAGGAAGATTGATTGATGAGCCAACCTTTTGAGTTCCTCTTGAGGGATATGTTCCCTCCCACCATTCTGAGTCATGCTGGGAAAAGAGATTTAATGCTCTAAGAGAGGGATATTAGAGACTCTGTGGGCTAGCAGTTGACCAAGACAGTGACCTTAGTGACTGAGCCACACAATAGAATCATTCTTCATCAGCTTCTTTGGTCATATCTCTAAGCTGGCTTGTGATACTTCATCTCTGAAATTTTTCAAGTTACCTCTTATTGCATAAGGACCAACCCCAAACTTGTCTTTAGGCTTATTAGGTTCAGGAATTTCATCAAAGCTATGCTGGCTATTTGTTTCTGATCTTACTTGGTGACAGTAAGTTGCTATCTTGAGCATCTGAGATATCCCTGTCCTATCTAGTGTTCTGGTGGGGGGTGGGTGTTGAAGGCCAGGCTTTTCTTTCACATCATTTCTCCTAGATGTTCCCTTGGTCCCCTCACCTTGGGTAGTCTGGCCCCTTATATGGCAGCTTTGCACTTCTGAAGACACAAGGCAAAAGCTGCTCTTCTCAGAGATGAGCAATTTCTAGCAAACACATCAATCATGGCCACCTGAACAATGTCAAAGGGCTGAACAAACCCCCTTCTTGTAGCCATTTTAAACCATGTAATGAAACAGAGAAGAATCAACAAACTCTATTATAACATGTGCTGTTTTGGTTTGTACTGATATCACCACAGCTAAAGGGCTTCCCCGTGACAGCTTTGAATAGACATCTGACAGCCAGTTCCATTTGTGGTGCAGGAGCTCTTAGTCAACAGCCTCCTAGGTACTTATAAAAGTGCTTTCCTGTAGCAGGGGACTCCAAGAACAGAGAGGTCATACTTGGCAGAGAGATGCTTCTCTGGGTGATCTTTGGACATTGCCCAATTGGTATGGCATGAGACCTTAACCAACAATTTCCCAGGTAATGTTTGTGGTTCAAGCTGAACTCTTAGGGAACACTGCCCAAGAGCAATGGTTTCCAACTGTTCCCATAACTCATCCTGTTCTACAAAGTAATTCCCAAATCAAGCTTCTATGTTAACAGAAAGAAGTCATTCTGAGATGTTCCTGTTGGGAGGAATGGTATAATGGGATATCAGAGAAGGGTTCATGGAGTCTAGAGTAGGAACCTTTAGAGTGGTGGTTCTTGTATGCTGCCTATCAGATATTTGTGTTTATTAAGAGTAGTAAAATTTCAGTTGTGAAGTAGCAACAATGATAATTTTATGGTTGTGGGGCCACCTCAATAGAAGGAGCTGTACTAAAGGGTCACAGCTTTAAGAAGGTGGAGAAGTGATGCTTTGGAGGGACAGCATAGACTCCAATATCAGCAAGGTTACTGATGTTTTAATAGCATTGTAAGGGGTGCAAAACCCTTGAACCTGCATTGTCTCTCCTGTCTCCAGCAGCATGTCAAAGCTAGTGCTAACACTGTCCAAGTCTTGTTGACAAAGAATCTCAGACTAGACTTACATGAGTTGTTTACTCCAAGGTAGAGAGCTGAGTAGACCTAGATCAGTCTGGCTCTTATATCTGCATTCTGTTCCTAATGGGCAAAAAGTAGGGCATACTGGAAAGACAGTCCTCAAATGCAGAGTCCTGGTTGTGGGAGGGTGAGTCCGTGTGAGGATGGCTGAGCCTAATGGCTGAGTGATTAAGCACATGCTTCAATATCACCACATCTCCAGTAATGGAGATAATTTAGTGGGTAAAGTACTCACCCCCCCTAGCAGGGTGATCTGAGCTCAGTCCCCAAAACTCACGTAAATAAAACAAACTCAACAACAAAAAAGAGAATGGTAGCATGTGCCTGTAGACCCCATTGTGGACGAGTAGACATAGGTGGATCTTTGGAGCTTCTTGGTCAACCAGCTTCATCTAATCGGTGAGCCTTAGGTCATAATGAGAGACTCTGTCTTAAAAAATATGAACAACTGAGAAAAGAAACAGCGCCTATGGTGATACCTCTTTTAAAAATAAAGAAAATAATGTTCCATCTCTCTCCTTGGACATGTGTTCTGGGGCCCATGCAGCTTTGCCATAGTGTTTGTGAGTGGCTCTCCACTTGGGAGAGATATTGAGTAATATAGGTGAAGCACGCAGGAAAGGCTGACAAGGTAGCTGCTATGGCACCACTTGAAGCAGTGTGTTGCCACATGGAAGGAGTGTCCCAGGTAGACTCAACTCTGCCAGCAGGTATTCAAACCAAGGCTGTATAACACCGGACATGGACACCACCGAAGGCCTTGTATGTCAGAGAATTTCTCTGTTGCAGTCCACTTTTCTCTCTTGGAGCTGTTGAACAAAGTTTGGAGGCATCCTTAATGTTTGTGAATTAAGGATGATGCTGGCGTCTAAAAATCAGGACCAGAGATGATGCTGAGCAGCACACAGGACAGCCCTCCTTTCCCTGGCTAGCACGTCAGGAGGGTGGAGGCTGGTGGCCTTTGCTCTTGTTTTGTATTTTCAGATGATTTATAGAGTGAGAAGTCTTCTTCCATCGGGGAATATAGGAGACAGAGGTAGTCAGGATGGCAAATGCCACCCACTGCCTGCTTTCTTTAATAAATAAACAAATAAGTAAATAAATAAAGTTTTATTAGCAAATAGCCATGCCCATTTATGTACCCATAGCTGCCTTTATGATCCCTGGCTACTCAAGGCTCATAGAAAACCTCATCATCCTGTTGTTTCCCTACCCAGGATGGAGATCTGCCAAGAATTTGCCTGGTACCAGGGCAGTGGCTCCTGGTACTTCCTTGACCTAGAGAAGTTTGGGGCCCTGGGCTGAGTTCCTTCTATAGCTTATCGGAGATAATGCTCAGCCATCTTGTGCTCCTGAGGTAGCATGGTGAGACTATGTCTGGCCACTCTTGGTCTCCTGAATAGAAAGGTTACCGTACCTGATGGAGTAGTGCTCCATTCCCCCAGAGAGGAGGAGTCAACATAAAATACAGCCCATGGCCTTGCCCAGGGAAAAGTCGAAACAGGCCAGAGCTCAGGGTCATGACCTTGCTTGAAAAGAAGGATCAAAAAGAAATCAGTCTTTCTTATTCTTTGTGTACCATTGCCAAAGGGGAAAGGACCAACATAGGAAAGTTCTAATGGATAGGCTGAGAGCTTTGTCTCACAAGGCCTCTTTAGGAGCAATATGACAGGAATCTAGACCATGCTTCAAACCTAGCCAACCATTAGGGCTTAGGTCTACTTACTAGGGACTCCTTCCAGCTTCGTTTCCCAGACTGGACCTCCTGGGGACACATGTGTTGTCTAGTGTAGATAATTCGATTTCTAGCATGCAAGAAACTGACAACTTAGCTGCCAAACAGGTCTGAACAGAGGTGACGAGATAGGGCCCAGAGATTTGGCTGTGTAGGTTGGCAGTGGTGGCAGGTTGATGGTAGGATGGACTTTCTGGAGCCTGAGGTCATTGGCTTCAGTCCCAGTGTAACGTGTGGCCCTTGTGTGAGTTCATGCGTGGTACTCTCTTCACCCTTTGGCACTTTCTGCTTCATTGAGAGCTATAGAAAGCTGAGGGCTGTGGTGCAGAGTTATCCACCATGGGTGCCTCATGCAACCAGAATCAGAATCGAGGAACCACTGTGTCTTTGTAGGAAGGATCAGAGGAGGCAAAGGGCAAGCAGGTTGAAGAGGGCTGGAAGAGAGGGAGGGAAGTGTGTCAGGTTCACACCTACAGAGAGAGGCCGAGCTCACTCGGGCGGTTAAGAACTTCTCAGAGTTGTGTGCCTTGGTAAGTAAAGGATGAGGGTGTCAGGATCCTGCCTCTGTGCCCTCTGCTTTGCATTCGCCATGTTCTGAAGAAACAAAATATGAGTAATGTCTCCCCGCAAACCATCTTTCCTTTTGGTCACTTGCAAGCTGAGGCCTGATCTCTGGAGGGTCATGGAGTTAGGATGGATGGGAAGTTTGGCATGGAAAGTATTGTTTATCCCAGATCTATAACATATTCCATACTTCCAAGAGCCAGTGTGGATCTCAGAGGAGACTTTAGCCCATTATATGGTATGAGAGACATATTAAAAACATACCCCAAACATGTAAGCTCTTAGACAATAGCATTGCTAAGCAAAGCAAAATATTATGTAAAATCGGAGTCAAAGGTCACACACACAGACACTTCTCTGGAACTCTCAAAAAGTCTAGCAGAGTGACTGGACTCATTTGGTGCACATCAGATTGACTTCCGCACACTTTGGACTGTTGCATCTGCTTGGCCAGCCATTTTTACTCTGAGCCTTTTTCCACTTCTAAGGAGAAAAAGAGTTGCTAGAAATCAATGGCCAGAGCATCTCTGGAACTTTTTTTTTCTCTGAAACCACAGGTATTTGCAACCTTGGCGATCATGCTTGTGGGTGAATTGGAGGGACAGTTGGAGGTTAGGGTTTGTACAAAATGTAAGATTATCTGGACCCCTATTTTTATTTCTCTGGTTTCTCTTATTCATGCCCAAACCCCCAAGTAATTTACTGAGCACCTACTATGTGTCAGGCAGTGCTAAAAGTTACATGGTATGCAGAGCCAGGCATTGTCCTGCCTCACAGGGCAGTTGGCAAAGGCACATGGTAATCGAAGGGGTACATAGGTGTATTAAATTGGAAGTGTAAGGAGATTCTGAGGCAGAAATGAAGTCTGGGGTGATAACTCATCTTCACTGGGATTTACGATCTGGGAAAATTCCTGTCACCACAGACCCTCTCTATTGCCATATCAGTGTTACCGATGAAAACTCCAAAGCACCAAAAGGCCACACAGCCTAGTGAATACTAACACAAGAATTCGCACCCAGGTAGTCCATGTCGAAGAATCCTGGCTCTTCACCTTGGACTAAGAGGAACTGAACCTCAGAGGTCCAGGTGGAATTCCGTGATGAAGTGGTACTTGAGTCTCAATCTCAGGGATACACTGGAGTTGAGTCAGTAAAGTGGTGACATTCTAGGCAGAAGGAGCATCGGGTACAAAGGCCTAGTAAATGCATGCTCTGGTGAATACAGCAGTACAGAGTGGAGAGAGGTTGGCAAGGCCGTACGAGGTATTGAATAGAGTTCCTCTGATCTTCTCTAAGATACACGTCCTGCCTACACTACATGGCTCCATGCTGGAAGTTGCCTTTAGAGCACACCAAGTTATAGCAAGCTGTTTAGCTTTCCATGGTGACAGAGCTTATGGGGTAACTACTTCAAGCACAAATGACCTCCTCTGGGGAAGCTAGGAGAAACAAAATCTAGACTTGCACGCTGAGAAACCTGGAATGGCAGAACTAGCTAGAATGGGCTGCAGGCTAGAGGTGCAGCTTCCAGAGTATGTGAGAGGGTTGGCCTTCTCAGTGACTGTTTGCATTCTTTGGTCCATGTCTGTCAACACCGTCTCTGCTGTTCCAGAGATAGCTCCTTTAACTTTGCTCACACTGCCCGCTGTTTCAGCATGCCAAGTACCACTTCCTGTCCTCAACTCTGCTTGTTATTTGTAACTGTTACTCCACTCGACCTTTGAGGCCCTCAGTTGTATGTCAGAAGAACTTGTTATCCTCCTCTCACTGATGCCATCGTGTTTTCCTTTATATTATTATTACTTGAACACATATTTCATATTTTTTGAGACAGGGTTTCTCTGTGTAGTCTTGGCCATCCTGGAACTCTCTTTGTAGACCAGGCTAGCCTTGAACTCATAGAGATCCACCTGCCTCTGCCTCCTGAGTGCTGTCATTAAAGGAGTGTACCACTAGTACCCAGTTCTTATCTCTTAAGAGGGTACAAATGTGGGTATATGAATGTATACAACTGTGGCTCTCACGGTTGACCTAGGTTGGTACCAGGTTGCTGCAGACAGACAGGTTTTGTTCAATGTTACCCATAGATTTCACTTCCAGTCACTTGTTCAGTGGTTCTGCTTTCCTATTAGTTTGGTTGCAAGTAAAAGAAACTCCAGCCTGCAAATCCAAAGACAGGTGAGGAATCTTCATGGCTAATGGAATTAGTCTGAACTCTGCCTTTGGTGTAGTGAGACCCAGGGACTCCGGTGATAGTTAAGACCAGATTTCCCTCTACCCGATGGCTGGACTTTCCTGTGTGTGTTGGTTACTCCTTAGACTATAGCTGGTGGGCAAGATGGCTCTCAGCCATTGTCCTCCCAGCTTTGGCCCAACTTACATTGAGAAGGACTCTCTTTTCTATAGTTTGACAGAACTCTAAGCTCTGAGTCTAGGATTATACTGACTCACAGAGATTCAAGGAGTGTGGCCCTGTGATTGTCCCAGTAGTGTTGCAGATTTATCTGTGATTTAGAAGTGGAGGAGGTAGGAGCCTGGTTACCTTCCTTGTAGGTATGATGAATAGGTGCAGTGAGGCTAAAGCTATGCCTTCTACCCTGCCTAGTTGCTGTAATTTGAGGAACAGGGAGGCCAGCCTATCTGTTTTTGAAGGACCACTGTTAGCAGTGTTAGGGAATACCCACTTGGAAAGAGAATGACAAAGATTCAGATCTTGGGTGCTAACCCTCTTCTCCAAAGACCTGCCCAGGAAATCCCCACTGTGGAAGGCTTAATGAATACTTAGGAAATATGTCTGACTGGCCCCCGAAGCTTCTTCTCTACCCTGTGTGTCTCAGCCAAATGAAATGTTTGTCCTCCAGGGAGCATAGCCAGTCTCTGAGTAAGAAGCAGAGAGTTCTGGGAAATTCTACAGCCCTCTGGTTATAGGTGGGATGCTCTTAGGTGTCATGGCCCTGTGACTGGGATTCTGGAGACAGGCATTTGAACAACTATGTCAGTATTACTGGAAAGGCTGCTGTCTCTTGCCGAGACTTCTCAGTTCCAGCCTCCTGAGTGCAGATATGCTCAGCAGTTCTGAGACATGGACAGCCTATCAGAGCAGAGATGAAGTACCTAGTTAACCCTCCTTTCCACCTGACTACTCCTTTGCTGGGGCTTCATCTCCTCTATGGCCACCATGGTCCCTGATGGACTCAAGACTCAGAAAGTTAAACTACTTTTGTCACAGTCCTCCAGCAGTGAGCTGTTGGCATGGCTTATCTGATTCTAGACTTTTCCATCCTAATTATTTTTAGTGGGCTACCTAATCCACTTCCTAGATGTCTGTGACCCTCCCCTAAACTTTAACTCTCAGTTGGCCGTGTCTTTCTGGAAGACAGCTGGATTTTGCTCCTTCAGAGGGGAAGAGGGGGCTGCTGCTTCCTCCCCAGGCCTGCAAGGACTCAGCTCACTGCAGGCCCATGCCGCTCTCAATTTCAAGCTCAGCTGGGCTCAAGCTGGGCTCAGAGGGCTTCTCGGCTGAGACAACGAAAATGCATTTCTGGCATGGTTTGAATTAAATGAGAATTTCCCGTTTTTCATAAACATTTACAGTAGTTGTGGATGCAGAGTTGAAAGGTTTAGGGTTTTGGTGTTTAATTAGAAACAAATGTTCTTTATGGTCAGTCCCGTTAGCAGGGGCGGCAGGTCTCTGCTATTAGAATTACGCCTATTATTAGTGAATGTGTTTTGATATATATATATATTTTTTTTTAACATAGTACCTAGTGTTGACTTCCACAGGGTGGCTGGATGTTGAATGGAATCAGTAGATCCCTGGGGATACTTTTGTTTAGGAGCCAGTGCTCTGGACTGGTGTCAACCAATGAAAGCCCAAGAATTCTTCCCTTCTTCAACCCTTTCCTCCCTTTCTCTCCCAATCCATCCACCTCTCTTCTTGCTTTGTTTCTTCCTTCCCAGAGTCCTTGTGTGCTGAAGGTATCAAAGGCTGGATATCCAGCCTCACATTCTCTGGGGTCTGAGCAGAGGGATCTCCACAGGTGTGACTCTGAGGTGAGGCTGGCACTGCCCCTGAAACCAGGATCAATGTTCATTCGGGGCTTGGCTGAAAAGCAGTCCCTAGCAAGCAGCAGGCAAGAATCCCAATGTGGTGTTTACAGATGGCTTTGTCTTATCAGTGAGACAGACAGTTTGGAGATTTGGAGATTGTTCCCACATAATAGAAAAGGGCCAATGGTGTAGCCTGGGACCCTCAACACCCCAGGAGAGAGCTATCTATTCAGTGTACCCCGAAAACAGACTTGTGTTCTCAAGGGGCAAACTCAACCAGATTGATGGTTCCCTGGGGTCCTCCCTGTACCTCTTTCCCAAAGGCTGATGATGTAATGAAAGAAAGGAGAGGTTCCAACTCCTTTCTACCTGTTAAAGGTGTCTTGGAATTCTATGAAGCAGAGCCCTTGGCTATTAGATGAAAAAAAGGCCATCTTTGACCTCATAGACTCTGTTCGTAAGTAATGAGAGTGATCAAGGAAGTTTCAGAGCCAGGGGCTCTCTGAAACTATTTCAATCTGTCATTCTCATCTAGATGGGACAGAGAAGGGTCCCTAGACTTCATAGGTAACAAAACTCTCCTGGTGTCCTGTACCCCAGCACAGTACACTCCAGCAAAAGCAATAAATGAATGAATAAATAAGTAAATATGAAAGGATGTACAGTGGGGTCTCCCCTGTGTCTCTAGATACTGGTGATGACACTTAGATAAACCCAGGAAATGTTACTTGGTATTCCCAAGAAACCACTCACAAGAGCACCGCTCCACACTTCCTCATGGACCAGGTAGACGTTGTAGTACATGTTAAAGAACCACCTGCAGGCGTCTTCATTCCCATCCCCTCCTGCCCAGTCTTATGACTATAATCATAGTCATGGGTACCCATACTTTTTCTGTGACAGCTGGAATTCAGGGCAGAGATCTGACAATGAGGCTTGAGTTTCAAGTCACCATTTCCTAGCTGTGACCTGAGTCCAGTCACTTAACCCTCTAAAGCACTGGCTTTTCATGGGGCTCCCTAGAGGGTTCAGCAGTTATTAATATAGGACATTGAGCGCATTTTAATAATTTATTGTTGTTAGGATAAGAAAAATAGTAGAAGCTGGAAGCCCCACAGTAATAATGCAGAAGCACAATTATTAACGTGCAAAGGCCAAACAGAACAAGTCTCAGTGAGAATAATGTTTATAAATTATTCAGCTTCTCCAGAAAAGAATTAAGCTGGTCAGATTTTTAGCCTCTCATTTTAAGTCCATTTGGAGAAAATTGTGATGTAGTTTTGTTTTTAAAGGAAGAGATTATTTGAAAGCAACATGAAACGGACCCTTTATCTCCTCCCTGGAGGAGAACTCCATTCAGGGGTACTTAAATCACTGGAAATGACATGACTATGGCTGTCTGAGAGTGACGTATGAATACCGTGGGGCACACTAAGGCTTCTTTTTCTTTTTTTCTTTTCTCCCTAATTTGCTGGGTAGGGTTAGTTATACAAGACAGTTTTAATAGAACAAAGTCATAAATGACCTTTTTCATATAAGGAACATTTTCCATGATTCAGCCACTATATCTTGTTTGCAGAGCTTGTAAATATGGTAGATTAAATAGGTCCCTTTCTTTGGTGTGCATGAGTCCAGACACCTCAAAGGCAGAGAAGAATGAGGAGGAGGAAGTGGTAAGGGTAGGGGTGAGGGGCTGGAGAAGAGAGTCGAGAGAGCAATGAAAGGGAGCAGGCAGCCCCAACATGGAAATGAAGACAAAGAGTGTCTGTGGAAAAGCAGAGTACTGACTTCCTACTTGTGTTGGCCTAGGTACATTGCTATGCTACCCCAGTTCAGGTGATACTTCCAGGCCTACGTGTCAGGGAGCCTACTCTGCATGGGAAGGCCCTATCTGCAGGCAGATCTCAGGTTGCTGTGGGAATCTCTGTAGCTAGACCTAGAAAACAGACAGAAGTATGAGATGCAGCCTTGGGAATATCCAAAAGTTCACCAACAGGAAAAAGGGAAGAAGAACAAGATGAAGCAAATGTAGTGACTTATACTAATGGTTGATTTGGAACAATGACTTCAAAAGCCAGAAGTTGTGCTGCTAAATTTTGTGTCATGTGTCCTGGGTCACCATGCCTGGATTTTTGCTGAAGCATTATTGTAGATGTTTCTCTGAGGGAATGTTTGGAATGAGTGGAAAATTCAAGTTGGTGGACTTTGGTCAAAGCAAACCTGCCTTCTGTGATGTGACTGGGCCTCTTAAAATTAGTGGAGGTCCTGGCAGAACCAAGACAGAACTCACCTTCTACTGTACCCAGCTTAGAATTCAGACTCTTCTGGGGCTCCAGCAACTTGTCCTCTTAGATTTGGGACCTGCCTCCAAACCTGAACCAGTTCCTGAAATAGCTCTTTTTTCGATAGTAACATGTCCAAGGTCTGCTTCTTTGGAGATCCCTGACTAACACAAAGACTCTTCACATTGTGTTAGCTTGAACATTTGGAAATCAGGCAGACTTGTGGCTGAGACAGTCTTCATCTTGCTGTGGGTCCTTGGGCAATGAATGACCTTGTAGGAGTCAGTCACAGACTATCTTTCTGTAGCACAGGGTGTCCTATAAATCTCACCAGGCTTGAGGATTAAAGGGATAGCCTAGGTGACACCTAATTAACATATTCATTTCCATACTGATTCATGGATTACTTGTTATATGCTTACCTTGCTATTGAACTACGACCTTCTGAACCACTTGTCCTCTTAGATTTGGGACCTGCCTCCAAACCTGCCTTCTAGTGGTTTCAATTCCAGTGGAAGAGATGAAGCTAAATGAAATCATTCAAATAAGAATCTAGAGAGAAAGGACCACAATTCTATTAAAGATGACAGTGACAAAGAATGGAGATTTCAAGGAGGCCTCCTGAGTGCCAGAACATGTGAACTGTAAAGGAATGAGTAGCATAGAAGCAAGAAGGAGGGAAGGCTATCTTTACTAAAGATATTTTCCTTAGTGAGGAGGGAAGGAGCATGCATGCATGCATGCATACATGCATGCATAAGGTCAGGGAGGGCAGCAGAAGGCAGAGGTACAGAGAGCAGGTTGGGCTAGGCTGGAAGTCAAGTTGAAGTCTGTGGTCTAAACCATAGGCAATCATGGGCACAGGTTTTCTATTTTCACTTGAGAGAGGTAGAAGAAAAGTGGGGAAGAAGGAGGGAAGGAGCATGGGAGGAGGGAGGGAGGGAGGGAGGGAGGGGGGGAGGGAGGGGGGGGGGGGGGAAGGAGAAGATTGCATTTAGAAGCAGCTGCTGCTTTTCTATTCTCATTACCATTCTCATAGTAATATTTACTAGGATGCTTCAGTTTCATTGAGAGTTAGGAGGACCGTCCTGCACATGCACTGTGAAAGCTTCTAAGGATGGTAGGTCTTCATAGCTTTCTGGAAAGGACTGCATCTAGGTCACAGGCCTTACGTTTCAGGCCACTTGCTCTCTCTGACCCTCTTTAACCTCTTACTATCCCTGAGCCTCAGTTTCCCCGTCTGGAAGGTAATAGCCAGTGTAACAGCTTGCTTGGCAGGGCAGCTGGGAGCTTGGTGATATCAGAGCTTATGAATGTGGAACAGCTTTGAAAGTTACAAAAGCACAGGGAAAAAGAAAAAAAAAAGGAGGTAAGGCGATGCACGCATCTGGTTTCCATATTGTCTCAGGCATCTTGCTTCAGGAGGGCCGCCTCGGAGAGCTGCAGAGTTCCAGGTTGGGCTCAGGGGTTCAGTAGTGCAGACAAGCATCTTTAGATAATGAGAATAGCCAGGGCATAGTTCTCTGCCCTTCACCGAGTACTTCCACAAATGGAGCTCATTTCATCTGTCCCACACTGATGGGACCATAGGAGAAGCATGTCCCCTTCCTGTAGCCTTGGAACTAGACTTTATCCATTCTTTGAGTAAGCAATGTCAATTATGTGTTTGATTCATTCTCTAGAATTGTTTTGGTTTTGCTATTTCTTTACTACATTTAAAATGTTTTTATTTTAGATGTATGCATACCACAGTACATTTGTAGAGGTTAGAAGACAACTTGGGGAGTATCCTGGGGATCAAACTCAGGTCATCAGGCTTGGTGTCAGGGACCTTCAGTCACTAGGTCATCTTGTCATCCCTACTGAAGAGTTTTAAAACTACTGCTACTTTTGAGATCGACCTATGTTTTGACATACCTGCAGCATGCTAGGTGTCTTACACATCTGAGTTTGTTGCCAAACACTAAGAGTTTTCCTGTCTATATTAAATATCAACTTTCCATTTCTCTTCAAAAAATGTGGATTTTGGCCACTGAGGAGCTGCATTTTTGAAACAATGTTGGTAGGAGGGAGAAGTGATTGTCCCTATAGAATGACAGTTTGCTTCCTCTCCCTGCTTCACTTTACCTGCATGCCATTCAAGTAGGCAGGGCAAAATGGAGATCTTCCATGTGGGCTAGCCACCTGGTTTGAAAGTGGGGAAAAACAAGAAACAAAAAAATAAGTTCCAGAAAAGCCCAGTGCCTTCCAGAAGATGAACAGCTTTTCAGTACCAGGACTAGGGTAGACTGATTTGAGATAACCTGTTTCCTGGCTCAGCCCTTGCCCACTCTCAGCAGGCCACACTCTTCCCCATGAACCACCAAACATCATGATTACAACTAAGGCATCATCAGAGTGGCCATCTTTCCTCTGCCTCCGTTTCCTGGCTGAAATGTACAGCATGTAGCATATGGGATGGGTGAAGTGACAGGCAAACCAGGGTTAACTATGGAGACACATGTTGAAGAAAAGAGCCCATGTCTCCAAGGCAGAGAACCCAGATTGGACCAATGCAGTCAGCGTTCTTAATCACCTACAGCCACTGCAAACCAGCCAACCAGGAGCGCAATGCTGAAGGGCCTCAGCATCACAGGGACCATCTGGAATGTGGTTTAGCTTTGGTTTTTTTGACACAGGGTCTTGTGTAACCAGCCAGGCCTCACACTAGCTGTGTAGCACAGGATGACCTTAAACTTCTGATCTTCCTGTCTCTACTGCTCCCTGCTAAGATTCCAGGAGTGCACGGAAATCATCTTAAAATAGCAAAACAAAAAGAAAAAGCAACTATGTCTAGGAAAAAAAGCACAGGTCCTATTCAAACTGTGTGATACAGGGAAGGGAGAACTGTAGTGGGCACAGTCATACACATTGGCTGGGCACACCCAGAGGGCAAAGGGAAACCTTGGGCTATTGTGCAGGTGTTCTTTCTGGGGGTGCTGGCACTCAGGCATTGCATGGAGAATCAGAGGGACCTCTTTCTGCTGGTGAAATCAGCCGCCAGCCACTTCCTCAGCTGCAGGCCAATCAGAATTCTCCTCAGGAATCTCCCATGTTTGGCTAACACACTGAAGAGGAGCCCCTGGAGGAGTCCCTATGTGGGGTCTCCAGAGCAGAGTGAGCTCCGGATGGGACCCAGGTGAGCAACTACCTTTCTTTTCAACTCACCCCAGAGAAGCCAGGCCTGCTCTGTGACCCTAGGTCTTGGGTTCAGTATTCTGACTCTCAAGGGTTTTTGATTATTTGTGATTTGCCAACTCCTCAAGTCGCCTGAAAAAGCCAAACTGCTCCTCGGTGTGGAACCTTTGAGATTCTGGAGCTTAGCTCCTTTGCTCCTCGAGGGCGGGGTTTGCCTTCTTTCGTCCCTGTGGCTGGGGTTTTGTATGCTGCCCCGGGGAGAAGAAGCCAGAGGAGGAAGGGAGCGTTCATCTTCATTATTCTTGAAGAGGAGCTGCTGGAGCAGCACCGAGACATTTTATGAGAAAGACGACCTTAAACTGGTTTTCATTAAATGTGGCTTGATGGAGGCGAACCGGAAACATCCATTGAGCAATGGCAGCTTTTCAAAGCCCCCCTGCAGGAATGATAAGCTATAAAAACAAATGGCCCAGCAACAGAACAAAAAAACAAGGCTCCAGGAACATTTGCTGGGCTGCAAGCGTGGCCCACCAGGTCCTGCCCTGCCTCTCAGAGGCTGCACAGTCCAAAGCAAGCTGGGCTAAGGGAATAAAGGAATCAGGAGCTTCCATGGCCAGGAGGAATAGCCATAGAGGCTCAGTCCTGGGGACCGGGTGCTCTCCTGGACAATCAGCAGACACACATGGCCTTCACAGCTAACATCCTTATAAGCTGGGCGCTGTTACCAACTCTTAAGAAGTACCCCAAGTTCATTTCAAACTCTGTTTGGAAGGAAGGGCCCCAAACCACCTGCAGCTCTACCTCCTGTGAGGAAACGGTTATGAACTTGAACTGAGTTCCAGACTTCAGGAGACAGAGCTTTGGAAGTTAGTCAGAATTAGAACCTAGCCCTCTGTGTTCTACATCAGCTGAGATGGCAGAGCCAGAGCAGGACTTCACTCCCTGTGCAGCCTTCCCACTCAGTCTTCACTGGCTATCCCCAATGGTTCTTTGTTGAGCCTCAGTTTCCCCAGCTATGAAACAAAAAGAGTCACTGCACACCCTGTTGATTCTCAGCACTGTGATACTGAGAATCAACGTGCACTCTGAATAACCTCTGTGTACCAGGTACTGAAGTGAACCCTGGAAGTGTGGCAGAAGACTAGACATTAAGATCTTTCCCTTATAAGGCCTGGCTTCCCCTGGAAGAAGCAGATAACAAACAAACAAGCAAACAAATGTCAGAGAGAAACTGTGTTCCAGAAAGTGTGAGCCACTGTGGGAAAAGTGAAGCCCAGAATAAAGGGTAGGACAGAGTGACCTGAGGAATAGGGAAGGGACTCCCAGAAGGAGACTGGAAGGCAGGGTCAAGGGCAGGATGCTCCTGGAGAAGGATGGAGAGAGCAAGGACCTTTGTGAATAAGCCTGGTCTAAGAAGGAAGCACAGTGAGGAGTAATCCTGAACCAGGAGGGAACCATAGTGAGGCTAGCTGTGTGGGGGCAATTGTAAAGTGCCCTGCATGGCACTTAGCCCTCAGTAGCTTCTGTTGAAATGTTTGCTTTGTATTAACAATGGAGCAAGTGTCTCTTCCCAAGTAGAAGCTTTTCTGAGGCTCACCTTTGTGAGTTTCAGTAGCGCTAACACTCTACCTCAGGACTGTGTACTTGTTCATTCTCAGATACCTACTGAGTGCCGCTGTGCATGCACAAGGTCATGAGGGAAGGTACCAAAATAACAGGGCGGTGGGTCTTATGGCCACTCGAAGGATTCTCTAGCTCCTATGTCCTTTGGGCTTCTCTGGCAACAGTAGGGGGTCTCAGGTACCCAACCCAGCCATGGCCAAATCACAGGAGGAATTCTAGGCTGTACCTCTTATAATCCTGGTGAGAAGCCCAGCCCAGGGGCACACCTGAGTGCTACAGCTGAGTGCTGCTTGCTGCTGCTCTTGACACCTTCATCCTTGTCTCTGTAGCATTGTGCTCTGTTTCTGCTTCATGTGACATTTTCCTGAAAGGTAGCAGTATGTGATGCAAGTGTTTCTTGAGCAGCTACTGCAGGGAGCTGTTACCTCAGAGTCCACCTGGAGGACGAGCACTCCTGAGATGCTCTGGTTGAAATTCTCTGGCAGACATCACTCTGCCCCACACATCTGATTGCCCCAAGTGCCACCTGTGACTACACTCAGCAGCCTAGGCCTCCTGTGGTTCTGCAGGAATGTGTCTCATTGCTCCATCCTAATTCCTCCATTACAGAGTAACTGGATCTGCCTCTTAGAAGAAGCCCTCTGGCTGTTTGCAGTATGGATAAGAGAGACTCTGATGTAATGGATCTTGCTAAGAAACCCTGGAAGGAGACCAGGAGAGAGATGTGGCCATTGTGCCTGTGAAGCTAGACTGCAGGCTCCTCCTAGGTTTGCAAAGATACTCTAAAGATAGAAGCACAGACTGGGGAGATGATTCAGTGGCTACCAGCGCTTGCTCTACAAGCATGGGATCAATCTTTGGCACCCATCTAGAAAGCTGGGCATGACTGCACCTGTGTCTGTAACTCCAGCACTGTTAGGAATGGAGATACAAGGATTACAAAGGTTTATTGGCTTCCAGCCCAGTCCCAGGTTCAGTGAGAGACTGTGTCTTAAAGTAATAAGGTAGAGAATGATAGAGCAGACACCCAACAGTCTCTTCTGGTCTTCACACAGGCATAACAGTATACATCTGCTAATTCATGTATATTTATATCAAATGCACACACACATACACACACACACACACACACACACACAGAGAGAGAGAGAGAGAGAGAGAGAGAGAGAGAGAGAGAGAGAGAGAGAGAGACCTGGTATTATTGATTCTATAGAAAAAGAAGAGGCATTCAGATGGCCAAGAGAAAACAATCCACCATACAGGTGAAGGTATAATTTTACACCTGAGAAGAGCAGGAGCCACAACAAGTGACATGACAGTAACAACACCAGTATACATATTACTAACACATACATATTACATAGATGTAAAATTTCATATCTGATATTCTCATCCATAAGTCCCTAGATAAGAAAGCAAAACTTTATGCAACGTTTCTTCATCTTTTTACTGAAGAAGGTAGTGAGTCCTAGCTCCCAGGGTTTCTTGAGGACGAAGTGAGGTAACCGCCTCAGCACATTGTCTGACATATGATGGACAGCATCCACTACCATGGCGATTTGTCTTACATTATAACTGTGGCAGTATCCCTTCCGCCCTTCCTCTCTTCCTTCCTTCCTCCCTTCCTCCCTTTCTCCCTTCCTCCCTTCCTTGCTTCCTTCCTTCAATCCCTTCTTCCTTCCTTCCTTTCTTCCTTCCTTCTTTCCTTGGTATGAGCCTCAGATGTGACTTCTTTATTTAATTTATCCACATTACACTGTATTTTTTAAGAAATACAGGGAGCTAGCATTTGTCTATAGTCCAGAATTCAGCTTTATCTTAAATGGCTCTGACAAATGGGAGGAAAACAAATAATATCTCAGGGGACAAGTCACAGATGAATGTCCCTTCCCCTTTGGTACTGAGGTGGGGGAGCCAGTGGCATAATAGGTGGAGGAAGGATTGTCCTTTTTACAGCCAGAGCAAAGGGTAGAAATGTGTAGAATCTGGTATGGGGTCAGGGAGAGAAAGACAAACGGCACATCAGTCACCAATAAAAGACTGTCATTGAGGCCTAATAAACCCAGTGGACATTCGTGCATGAGTGTCAAGGTGGCCTTTCTTCTGTCTGGTGAGCAGTCACCCACCCACACAGGACCATCTTGAAGCTCAGAGGGGAGAAGAGCTGAAAAAGGGAAAAGTGAGACCAGAAGTTAGGAAGACTGCCTTAAGTGCTTGGAACACGAGAAAGGAAAGCCCCAGAGAGGAAGGTGAGACCCAAGGGCCCATATCATTCTAAAGAAATTTCCCATCTATGGCTCCTGCTGCCAGCCAGCTAGATGAGTACCACCCTGGACTTTCCTGGTCACCACCATTACATTAGGCTGGTACGTGAATCATTCATTGGCAGCCAGTCTCCTAGATGGGCCTGTGACCTCACCTCGATGAGCAGATGGACTGGGGAGCCATGCTCTTGTCCTTGAGATTATAAGTGGAAGAGCAGGAGTAGAGTGGATTGGCTTCCAGAGGTGGGTTGCCCGAATTGAGAAGGGTAACCAAGCAGCCACCACTTAAAGGCTGAAATCATGAGTGAGCAGCAAGTGTGAACCAGAAGAGGCTCCACAGGGAGAAGCCAACAGCATGCAGAGCCAATAAACACAATCAGGGACAAGGGCTTTTTTGTTGGCCAACCTCCTAACACTTGTCCAGCCCCTAAAGGACTGACCAAACGCTCCCCAAGACCACCACTGTTGTGATAAAGCCCAAGCAATGTCTCAGTTTTCAGAACCAAGGAGACACACAGGGAACAGTTAACCACCCACCCTGCTCCATCATCTGCATGACCCACCTCCATCAGCTTCATTAGGAAAGGGGACCTGGAGGAAGGTCAGCCCATAGCCACTGAGGCAGCCAGGCCTTGTTTGTGCCACTGGAGCTGTGCTGGGATGACCTGGACACTGGCTCATCTTTATGAGAACATTCCCCCTCGTGGGAGCCTTTTCTCTTCATCAGGATGTTTTTCTTGATGTCCCGCCTAACATTCTCATTTTTTATTTCTTCCTATGAGTCCTCGCTCTGGCCCTCTGTATCGCTGGCTGATATAAACCCTGTCTGCCTGCAGTTCTCCCTCCCAGTTCAGACATTTCACTGTTTAAGTGTGGCCAGCCTTTTGCTGCTGTCTTCCTCCCAGACCACTCCCACAAGGCCCTGTTGTTGTTTCAGCCTTGCTCTTCCACTCCCCTCAGAGAGGGGACCTCAGGGACCTCAGGGACAGATGCAAGAATTCATTAGACACAGTGGGTCCAGGAAGGGGGAGGACAGCCAGAAAACAGGACTCTTGGGTTGGTAGAAAAACAACAGAAGCTTTGAGCAAATGTATGTTCTAGAAAACAAGACCTATGGTCCAGCCCAGAAGAGATCCCTGTGAAGAATCTTCTTCTCTGAGGACCAGACTCTGAATACTGTGTGAGAGGACTAGATGATATTCTAAGTGCATAGAGAGGGGACAGGAGATGCTGGCTACAGTGGAATCTATGAGAAAGCTTGGCTGAGGAATCTTGGAGCATCCCTTTGCATATAAAGCAGAGACATCTGGTCTACTTTAGGGCAGCTATGGAGGTCTCCTTGAAGTATACACAAACTTCAATGGAAAAGGTGACCCAAAATGTTTCTCCAAAAGGAGAAACCATGGTGGGGGAAAGCCTTCCAGGCTCTTCCTTTTCCCTTGAGAGGATAGTTGCACCACCTTCTTGGCAGGTGGAGATTCTTGGAGGAAATTCAGGGCTAGGTGTTACAGAGTTGCACGTTCAAAATGAGAGAAACAGAGGGAGTTGGGGATCCTGACAGTATTAGTATCTATAACTAAACACTCCACTCTTGTGACACACAGTGGAAGCAGTTTTAAAGCACGAAGAGTTGGTCTTGACCCATAGTTTCAGAGGTTTCAGTCTGGCATGGGGGGAAGGTATAACAGAGCCACTTACCTAGTGGCAACCAGGAAACACAGACAGACATATATACAGACACAGACAGACAGACATATATACAGACACACAGACACACAGACACACAGAATGCATGTCCTCACTGATTCTTTCTATTTTTATTCCATGCCCTCATCCAGTCTATGAGACAAAGAACAGTTCCCCTGCTCTTTCATTAATCCCATCTGAAACCACCTTTACAGACATATCCAGAAATGTCTGCCTTGCAGGAACCTCCAAAAGTGAGCTTTTAAATGCCTAAGTGCGTATTGAGTCAATCAAGTTGAAAGTCAAGATGAACTCCACAGTCTTATAGGTAGAGTGAGAAACTCTAGCTACAGATCCTCTGAACTCTAGCACCCTGACCTCCCAGCTTTTTCCACAGAGCCTCCAACGAGCTTCTGTTGGATGATCTCAGAATTGGAGCTCAAGGAGTGGTGACCTTTGCTACAGCCTTAAAGAAAAGAATAACAAACTCACATCTCCAGGGTCCAGGGAAGGAGCCAGGCTTTGCACATTTGGTTTCATATCTTGGCTCCACTGCAGACAAGCCCTGGTCTTAATCCAAGTCTCTATTTAAAACTTGATCCTGGATTAAATTCTCAGATTTTTTTTTAAGCCTCAATTTCCCAGATTCTAGAATGGGTTTTCCCAATATTAACTAGGCAGAATTGCTCAGAGGGTTAAAGACGATGTGTTGCATCCGTTTTCACAGTGCCTGGAGCATGGGAGATGCTTGATAAAGAGGATTTTGGCAGAATTTGCAAACGTCCTTAAGATTCTTTCAAGTCTGGTTACTCGACCTCGAATGTCTTGGACTGAAGCGATTCAAGCACATTGACTTGGCACATGACCACAAAGGCTTATCTATTTTCAACATTTGTGAAACTAACCAGGGCAAAAAGATTCCTACTTGGATTGTTATATGGAACCTAATGACAGTCCTGTCTGGCTCTCTAGACAACTCATCTTATGTAGACACCCAGGCTCACAATGTTTGGACTGTGTGGATGGTGTGTGCTGAGAAATGGAGAGTTTCATGCAGAAGAAGGCAATGTAAAAGTTGTGCAAGCCGCTCTTGATGAAATGTTAAACTGTCCCTTGAACTCTCTCTGCCAAAAATAATCAGATGCACAAGCGAGATAAGCACTAAGAACTAGGGTGGTCATTCCTAGCTTTGACTTGTGATGGGAAGCCGATGGCTTCTCCTCCAAGGTCCCACCGGATTCTTGTCATGAACGGTGTGAGCTCCAATCACCAGCAAGAACCAGTGGTACAACTTGAGTGTATAGGGCCTCCCATAATGCTGTGATGTTGCTGGGTCCTAAGAATGACCAGACTGTTTTATGGCTGGCTCCAGGCCTTTGGAAAAGGCAAATTATTTGCCATCTTGCTTTTAAAAACATGGAATTTAAAGTCTGGGCCAAAAAAAATTACCAATTGCACATAGCTTGCATAATGGGTGGTGGGTCTGGGAAGTTGATATTTTGAAAACTGGATGATTTCACAGCTGATGTTCTGAATATATTCATATTCCCCCCTCCTCTTTCTCTTCCCTTGCTCCCTCGAAAATGGAGAGCTTTATTAAGTAGGAAGACTAGAGCTGAACTCAAACTTTGAACCTAATTTTTCAGGATTTCTGAAATTCCCATTAGGAAAAAATAAATAAAATCTGCACACAGTTGCACCTCTAGCTTGCTCCACAGGGATTAGAAACTTAGAGCAGCGATGATCCTAGGGTGGTTGTTATTTGAGGGACTGGCAGTCTTTGAGAAAAAGAGACAGTCAAGTCTACCAGTTCTGCCTTGGGTATCTCCCAGGAATGGCATGAGCTTTGCATAAGCAAGTAGACCATGGGGTGCCAGGCCCAACAGATCCAGTTCTTAAAGGAACAAAGACATGTCTTTCCCAGAGAAGAGGATTTTGATTTTAAAAGCAGCTATTCATGGTACATTCATTGTGTGAGTTCAGCTTGGAGTGTCACTCCCAGGAGAAAAGGAGAAAGAATGGCAAAGCTGGCCGGTGCCTTCAGGATCCTCCAGTTTCCTCTCCCCTTCTCCAGATGGGGAGTTGAAGATTCTAAGAAAGCACATTCTGGGCTTGTGCACACAGGCAGTAACCAAGCTTATATCTGAGCTACTTTCTTAAAGCAGAAAGGCTCTTCCCCACCACCCAACTGTCTGTCTTAGGCTCCATCGGTCCAGTTCCCTAGCTTCCAATCTGAATCATTCTCCCCGTATCAGGTTATCACCCAGAGGCAGAGTTCGAAATGACTGATTGACCTGGGGCCTCACTCGGTGCTATGATGAACCACACCCCAGGCCCTCATGTATACTTTAAAAGCATCATCACAGGCGTGAGGATCAGCCTATCCCAACCCTGGGCTCCAAGAGCAGCCTGGGTAGGACATGACTTCAGGTAGGCTGCAATGGGGTCTACCTCACAGAACATCGACTTGGAAATGTTGCTATCTGAGACTTCCCAACATGATCTGGGGATCCCAATCAAATCTTCTTCTCTTTCTGTGTCTGAGTGTCTTTGTTTATAAGTCACAGAATTCAACCAATCTTTCCAGAAGAAAATTCCAGGAAACACAGGTTCCACAGTACCAGGAAGAGCTTACCCACGAGCAAATATTTGCACAGGATATATTAAATCAGTGTTATTTGTAGTAAGTGATCTTTATTATCCAAATAAACATTCTTTAACTGCAAATTATTTTTTAATCTCTTTTTAAAGAAATAAATTCTAGTCTCAGGGATTGAACCCAGACTTTGCACGTGCTAGACAAGCTCTGAAGCAGAAATACACCCAAACTTCAAGAATTTGTTGTTCTTTAAAAAAAATTAAAACCCTATAATCATATACTTTTGTCCATTCTGTACTAAACAAAATTAAACATACTGGTTTGTTGTAGGGCTTAGTAAAGCCCTACATATAAAACTACATGTGGGAAGAGCCACAAGCACGGGGTCAACCTTGTTTGATGAAGACTTTCCACTCTTGTTATCAGTGGAATTCTTTACATATTTTTTTCTCTGATTATGTTGGGTTTCTTTTTGTTTTTTGTGTTTTTTTTTAGATGCAGAAAATTACATAATTAACTCTGAGGTCTCTGGCCATAATTTGAGAGACATTTCCTACTTAAAGACTCCTTCCAGCACTCCATCCATAACTGTGTGGATCTTTTAAAGCACTGTTGGCTTCGTTTAATTGTTAAACATTAATTTGGTGTTGAGGAAATCTTCAAAGAAGGGATGGAAGGAAACGAGAGGACAAAATATTAGTAGCTAAATGCAAAGCAGTAGTTTCTGACTAAGCTTGCTGCTGAAGTGGAAGAGACACAAACAGTTATTCTGGGATTATATAGGTTTCACGGACTTAAAATGACCCACAAGTAGCCAGGGGTGGGCTCGCTACCTTCTCTTTATTTTTGGCCCAAGGAGACAGGAAGAAAAACAGGGTCTTGTTTTTCTCAATTAGAAAATGTTCTTTTCCATGATAGCTTCCAAAAATGTTCATTAAAGAATGCAATGATCTTCAACAAAGACCAAAATTAAAACGGAAAAATCCCATTTTGCCAGCTGCATCGCTCATATATACAGCTCGTTAGCTCAGCAAACTAACCCAGTTCACAGTGTGTGTGTGTGTGTGTGTGTGCGTGTGTGTGTGTCGGGGGCAGGAGGTGGGGGTGCTGGCCCAGCATCTTCCAGGCCAGCAGGGTTGTTGAGACTGGAGATGTGTGGTGTTGTCATGGTGACCGCTGTCAACAAAGGTTACCCCTGGTGGAACCTCTTTGGCCTCATGACCCCCACACAGAGTTGGAATAATAGACTCTGTAAGTGGCTTCTGCTCTGCAAATAGAGACAGGGCTGGAAATCAATTATTAATGAGCTGGGTGACATTGACATTCACCCACATTTAATAAGCACAGCCTGGTGACAGGGCGAGAGCTGAGGTTTGCTCAGCAGTCTCATGGGCTGGTGGGGAATTCAGAAAGGAAGAAAAGACTAAAGACAAAAACCCAAAAGAGAAGAGGTGATGGCCCACAGCCATTCAACAGTGGACTTGTTTAGATTCCCTGCCTGACACTTCTTTTCCATCTTAAATAACCTTAAGAGACTTGGCATACTGACCATACAGAGTATGTCCTCCCACTGTCTTCCCCAAGACCCCAAAGGGACAAGCAGGTTGGTGGAGGCTGTTATCCATGTTCTGATGGACCAGTAGCCCCACCTACATTTGTGGTTCAAATTCCCTTTGGTCTGGGCATTTGGACTTCTTTGCAGAACAGTAAAATGCTAATGAGGCTAAGAGCAGGCAGGGAGGGGGCTGAGACATTTGTCCCCAAGGCCTGTGTTCTCCTCGGATTTTGGTTTCCAAGGCTTTCTGTGGAAATTGCTCTTTCTGTTTAATTTGCTTACAATGCAGCCTGTGATTTCTTTATATCTGAGATGGAACAACCTTGCTTTGATCCAGAGTTAGGTGTCACTCTAAAGACTCTTAGTGCTACTGCCTTTGTTAGAGAAGGACTCAACTCTGTATTTAAAATGTGACTCAGCTCTAGAATGAGTGCAGGGGACAGAGATACCAATCACCTTCTAGAAGCCTTCACATTGGTAAACTAAGGTCTAGACAGAGGAGCTAGCTTCTGTTGAGACTACTCAATTCAGTGCCCTTGGCTAAAAGCATTACCAACCCAGACATGGTCCCATCTCAGGCTAGTATTGCTCTTTTTGATATTCTAGATGCTTTCTGGAGTCTGTCTCTTCAGGGGGCAACCATCTACCTCCACCTCTGTTCTTTCAACGGCCTTGTCACTTCCAGACACTGATTGTTAATGGCACTCAGAATGGCAGCAAGGAGTGATTTCTCCAGGAAATGTGACCGACTGGCCACAGGGTCTGCAGTGAGTTATGGCGTCAGCGGGACCCAGCTGCCTCCCAGCATGAGGACAGAGGGGCCAAGGTGCAGTGTAGAGACTGGACTCAATTAGAGGCTTGACTTGGGAACAGCCCGTCTCGCATCTCTCTTTTTAATCTGGACTCTTTGCCTTTTGATATTCTAGACGCTTCTCTTTTGCCCTCTGTCAGCATAGAATTCTTGAGAGTGACTGATATTTCAGGTCAATAATTATATGTGGCAAAAGTTCTTAAGCAATGGATTAAGATGCCTCTAGTTTCAAGGCAAGAGCTTGGGTCTTCGAAGCCCCTTCCTGTTGTACAGAAGGGTGCGGGGGGAGGGCATCAGCATGCCTCAACATCTAGCACTACCCCCACTTCTAACAGGGTCTGTTAATATCTGAGCAAGAGGATAGTGAACTCCCATACAGCCATTTCCCATAAACCCCTGTATAGCATAGTCCCTCACTAGCAAGAACTTGATATCCAGCACTGACAAACTCCTGCTGCAAATTGCAGCTTTTATATTGTATACTTTCTCAGCCTATGACTTAACCGCCTTCAGCATACTCTGGCCTCAGTCTAATTCTAGACCCCAGATGGACTTAGTTCAAGACATTGGCATGTATTTCCTATGCACACACATACAGATTCGGGCACAGTGCAGGGGCACAGTTGTGGCCTGAGAAGAAGGGTTCCTGTTCGCACACAGTGCATAGTCATTCTGGCTGGGAATCCATATCTAGCTATATCTGGGAAGTGCCAAGGTGGTAGGTTTGAGGTATAGTGGGAAAGCGCACTGGTCTCTGAACTTAGGTTAGCAATAGGGAAAGGCCACGTGGAAGAGGTGTGGCCATCTCATACTGCTCTTCAAATACAATCCTGGCCTGCATACCCACCCTCTTTCTCACCACTCCAGCTTTTCTGCTCACCTACTCTTTCCCTTTTTTTTTTTTTTAACCCAATCTACCTTTTGGCTCCTTTGCCTCTTCTTGCCTGGGGCAGCAGGTGCATGGGTTGGTTTGGGAATGAAGTGACTTTGTCATGGAGGACAGTGGTGAGGATTGATGTCATCGAATACATCAAGAGGGCAGCTCCGCGCCTAATGCTGGGCACTCAGCAAACTGTTGCTCCCCAGATGATACTTAAGTATTATTAGATGGGAAAGGGTACTTAGAGAGCCTTTGGAGAGATGAGTTCTTGACCCCAGGTTCCAGAATGATCCAGTGCCACATGCCCCTCTTAGACTTAGCCTCTATTGCCAGGAGCTTTAAAATCTGGCCACTCCTGTCTGTAATGCATTTGCACAGATTACTGTCATTTCCTGTGAGAGATGACTGACTGCTTAAAAACAACCTCTTCTAATGAAAGGAGGATACTTTGGTTACCCTTAGTCCTTCCTGGCTTTGAAGGCTGGCCAGCCTCAGTGGTGGGCAGGATGCTCTGACTCTGACCGCAGGACTCCCAGGACTTTGCTCCGGGCATAGAGGATTCAGGAAGGTGATGTAGGGAGCCCTGTGTCAACAGAGTTGCTGTCTTCCTCTGCTACTCATGGGATCCCAGGACTTCACTTTGGGTGGGGATCCTACAAGAAGTTCATTGGAGTGTTTTAGAACAAATGGGGAAAGGAATCTGTTAACTGACAAGGTCTCTAGAGTGAGGCAGGAACCTGATACCTTTTCTTGCCTGGAGATAAGAGCCCAGCTTTCAAGGGCTGGGCATGTGAGTTGGATACTGGCCACCTCCCACATGTCTTTGAACCACTGTCACTATCTAGGCCCTGCATGCTCTAATGTCTCAAGTGGAGATATAGTATGTCCTTAGCATTGGGAAGAACTGAATTAGCCCACATACATAGAAAGCAACAATTGACACTTAGCTTAAACTCAAGTAATATTGTCATTAGCATTATATCTTTGAGATAGCCTTAGACAGAAAGGTTTCTTTGCTTGTTTCAGGGCCAGGAGGGATGCACTGGGTTTTTTACCCCAGGACTCGCCCATACCTAACATACACTAAGATCCCTTGTTTTAGGCAATGAAAGGAAGGATGAGAGCTATGTATCAGATTGTCTGATCACAAAGCTCAGAAGTAGAGCTGGAGGGGCCCTGACTAAGGCATTGAAAAGTTAAGCAACATACTCAGACCACTCTATGTGTTACTGTGTGAAAACTAAGACAGGATGCAGGTCCAGGCAGGATAGGAAATCAGCCCCCTGTTCTTCCCTTTCATGTGGGGGGCTCTCCTAGTCAGTTACTTTGAAATGACCCTCATTATCTCTCAACCACAAAGGAGCTCTGGAAAGCCAGAGATACATAGGATGATAGAGGACAAACTAAAGATCTCCTGTGGCCCTGGAGTCTGGGCCTAAAGTTACCCTGGATGCAGACTATCAGTGTGCAAAGCTGAAGACAACATCTTATCTGCCCAGCCCCTTTACTATCATGATTGATTACTGAAATTCCCAAACCTTTCAGATGGACAAGAAACACTCCCTTCACCAGCATGCCATATACCCCGAAACTCTTCAAGTAGGTTAAAGATGGAATGATAGAGAAGAATTGCCTCTCATTCTTACCTTGGTGGCTTAGGAAAGAGCCTGCCACCACACAAGGGAGGGCAGCCATGGGGTGGGGCGGGGGGCTTAAGCTCTGCTGAACCTTTCACTAACAAGTTACAATCAAAGTGAGTTACCTCCTTCCGTGACTTGATGGTGAACAAAGGTGATGTGTGTGTGTGTGTGTGTGTGTGTGTGTGTGTATGTGTGTGTAACTGGCTACCCTTTTTCATCATGGAGAGCTCTCTGCGTTATGACATTCTGCTAGCAGGAAACTGGCATTAAAAAATGGCAGCAAAGACTCAAATGTACCTCAGGCAAAGACAGTGGGCTGAACAAATATGAATGCTCAGGTGACAAGGGCACAATGGCTTGACACAGGGAGGGACCAATTTTTACTTCTCTAGAAGTGGCCCCAATTATAAGATCAGGAACTCTTGGGGGTGACATGCTTGAGGTGGCACAGGTTTCTACATGACCTGAAGCTCCCATCAGTTCTCTGGAAGCAATGCTAGTATCCCATGAGAATCCCATCCTCTGGAGAATCTCAGCTCCTTAAAAACATCTTTGCCAGCAGCACCGGTGTGGATTATCCACTTAATAAGCAGGTCTTTCCTCCTGCTTCCCTGCATATTGTTCTCGCCCTCTCCCCCCTCATCCTTCCTCTTCCCTCCCTCTCCCCCCTCATCTTCCCTCCCCCTCCCCCTCCTTCTCCCTCTCCCTTCTCCCTCTCTTTCCTCTGCCTATGCCTCTCTATCAAGGCAAAAATCTCATCATCAAAGGAATACTGGGCAGGGACTCGGGAAAAATCAGAGACAGGATCGAGTCAGAAATGCAACATAATGAAGTTCCCCTAGCACAGACTTCAAAAGGTCAGTCGGGCTCTGGAGCCTCAAGCGATGACCTCACAATCAAACTATTCCTTCAGTGTTTCTGTCTGATCCAAATTGTGCACACGTGTGTGCCAGAAAGGTGTTCTGGTGGGAGGAAAGCCCACCCCCACCTCCAGGTGCTGCCTGCAGCAATTGGGTTTCAGAACTCTCCTCCTGCTTGGATTTGATTTTCCAGAGAGTATTAGCCAAGTCCCTGTGAGAAGTGCTGTTTCCAGCATCCTTTCCCTCCAGGTTCTCCTGGATTTGAGGCCCCCATCCGGTGAAGGGAGATAGATGGTATGGGTCTTGATGGCAATTATCCTGAAGGTCTTTGCTCCTCAAATGTAGGCATACTTCTTGAAAGTTTTTTTCCCTAGGCTCTGACTGCAGGAAGATAAACCTAGGGAGAGATGGAGCTGTTCTAGAATATGCATGCCTCTTAGGAAGCACCTGTGTCTTTCTCCAGACCCAGAGCGCTGGAGTTTGCAGAAACCAAGAAGACACTGGTCGGGTGCTTGGAAACACACAACAGGCCACAACTCAGTCTGGATTGTCAATGTCTTTTATTTTATCAGCTTGTACCACACTTGCTCACAAAGTAGCTGTGACTCCTTTCTCACTGTCATGGCAGAACAGAGCCGTGATGGAGATCCTAAGGTCTGAAGAAGTGGGAATGGTGGCTCTCTGTCCCATTCCTAGCTTGCTGAGTTCTGGCTCATAGCATATACCTGTAAGTCTCTTAAGTCTCCGACTAGCTGGCTTTGGATCCACTTAGATGGCAGAAGGAGGACAGGGTGTTAGTTGCAGGAAAAGCACACTCTTGTTGAAGCAGTAATTCCTGGAGTGGAGTGCCCTCAGGGGGATGATATTGTTAATGTTGTCGCCCTTTCTGCGATGATCTCATCCCCTAGAAACTCATAGGCTCTGGCAACTCTTGAAGAGAAGATGCTACTGCTGACAAATCATCACTGACCTCTAAAGCAGAAGGACTCCTCTTGTCTAAGGTAGCCTAGACCTGACTTTACCAAAAACGGAAACTGACGCCCACTGAAGAGAAAGTTCTCCTCCCAGACCACACAGTGAGCTCATGGCCATATTGGCATGAAGTTAGCCTTCAAGGCCAGGACACTTGAATCATAATAGGCAGCCACATTGAGTTTTGTGTGCCAGCAGTCAGTGGCCTTGGCACCCATTGGGGAGCAGCAAGGGAGGCATGTGACTCAGCAGTTTCACCCTCTAAAGAGCATGTTCCTTGTTGGTTCTTAAGTGCAGCTGATTGTGGGTGATTATTCACGTAAATTACACCTGTCGCTCCCTGCACAATGCCAGGCCTGAGTAACTCGATCTCCTTGAAAGAGGAACCTGTTTTGTTTTTCAAAGGGTGATTATAAATTAGATATGAATGCAGGCTTAAGAGCCTGGCAGACATTCTACCAAGGAATCTTTTATCTTCTGTATATTTGCTGAGCAACCTTTGCAGAAGTTAGTTAGGCCACTCCTGGAATTGGAACACAACCTTGAGGCTTAAGACTTCTAAGATATTTGAGCCAGGGCTACGCAGAGAAAATATAATATGGCCAAGTCTCTTTCCTTGAGGACTTTCCATAAGCCCCAACTGACTTACTGTTTAAGGAGTCAAAACATGAATTATGCTACAAAGGCATGCTACCAGCTCACTGGAGGTCCACTCACATCTCATAGCAAGATGCAAGGATATCTGGGGTCCAGAACGCAGGCGAGCTAGAGTTTCCTCCTGTTTTCAAGAATGAAATGTTTGTGGCTGATGTGATCTGGCAGAGACAGAAAAAGGGGGAAAAGCCAGAGAATCCAAATGCATAATTGAAGGGTAGACATGCCTTGATTGTAAAGGAGATAGGATCCTGTTGGCTCAGGCCCAGGAACTCCCACCTTCTGGTCGACCTCATCATCCAGACACCAGGCTTATAGACTTCAAAGATCAGCTCTGGCTTCTGCTCCATGCGTATGAGTTCCTTACTGCAAGTGCAGCCTTGGATGCAGCCTTTCCAAGATTCACTTCTCTCATCTCTTAACCAAAAGCAGCACTTCTCAGCAGGCTCTGTCTCATCCCCACTCCAACCACCAGGGACATGTAATAAGATCTGGAGACATTTTTGGTAATTACAGCAGGGTGATATCTATGTGGTTAGTGGCTGGGGGCATTGTTAAATGTCCTGCCACTCACAGAACGGTCCCTTACTTTACAAAGAGTTATAAAGCAGAACCAGTGAGTTGGCTCAGCAGATAAGGTGGCTTACTGCTAAGCTGTGGACCAGAGTTCAATCCCTCGGACCCCGTGGGAAGAGAGGATCAACCTTCACACTAACCTTCACACTAGCTGGTGACTCATATACTCCGCCTCCGCCCCCACACACAACGTAAATGTAAAACCTTAAGAAGAATTATCAAACAAAGAACTCTCATCTCTCCTCCAAATCAGAAGCACTGAGGCTGAGAACCCTACCTGGACTACAAGGGGCCAGACTTGGTTCATTATCGTATGTGCGCTATGGAGTACCAAGTCTGCACATGTTATACATGCCAACAAACATCTGTAGGACAAATAACACATGAACGATGACTAGGTGAATAACTGAATTTTATACACCCTTCTATACGAAGTGCAAAGATTTCTTTTGTCAAATGAACTATGGGTGTCCAGTGCCTAGCACTGTGCTCAGCACATAGTAGGACTCAGAGAATGGTAGCTCAGAGCCATGCCAGGAAATTCACCTGACTTTGCTTCATGCTCGTTTTAAATAAGAATTCACTTGTTTTCATCCTTTGCCAAGATAATAGGCAGTCTGTGCAGGCAAAAAGCCCAGTGGGGCTTTTACAAATATTGATTTACAAAGAATCTGTTTCATCTTGTGTTTTTCAAATAGGTAAGCCAAGGGCCACTTGCTTGTGCCTTCATTTCCTTTCCTCTGGCAGACTTCTCCTAGGCAGGGTTTTGTTTCTCTAAAATTATTGTTTCATTGCTTTGTTGTTCAGAAGAAACCTGTTGGTTAATATTAATGCATTTTTATCTTGGGCCACTTCCTTCCGGTTCCCTTTTTTCCCCAATCTGCCATAATTTTGTACAGCATCCTTTCTAATATCCCAACTGCTGACAGGACCCTTTCATGTACATATTACCCTCAAGCCTCAGGAAGTCTGTGGGCGGGCGACCTATCATCTCCATTTGACAGATAAGGAAACTGAGGCTCAGCAAAATAATTTCCAGGGAGTGAGTGAGTCAGATGCTTCTGGCTGTACCTTATGTGCCTCCTAGATTTTGGAAAGTTTAGGGATGGAGGTCAAAGAAAGGCTTTCCAAAACCCACTAGGAAGTGATGCTCTCTAGATTTTCTCTAGTGCCTGAAAATCATTTGCAATTGAATCTGTTCTGAAGCCACTTAGGGAAGGGTTTATATTCAGTAAGGTCAAGGGGAGATCCCTGGCTGGAGTCTTATTCTTTTTCTAATCATTGCATCCCTCCATGGCTTTCAACATCAGATTACCTCATCAGAATTGGAGGTGACACAGTATCATCACAATGACTAATAAAGATCAAGGAAACAAATAGGGTTGTGGTTGAGCAGGATTCCTATGAGAATTTATCTACCTCTCCTTCCTTTTCTTCCCCAACTCCCAAGTCTAGAGTTGGCAAATTGGCACGTTTATTCTGAGTTAGTGGCACATATGAATTCATGATAGAAACAAACATATTATAGGCTTGTATTTTTTTAAGGCTCTCTTACTCTAGAACTATCCATGAAAGTCATTGATATGTTCAGTGTCTGCTACTGCTTTCAAGTCTTCTGTGTGTCAACTAGATTTTCTCTCTGTTTGTCTCACATATAAGGCTCTTGAAGCCCAGAAAAGGCCAGATTCTGGTTCAAAGTTATACAACTAACCATCAGCAAGACTCACACAAAGCTCACCCTCCATTGTGTTAAACCACCCAAAGACATTTAGTGTTCACAAAATAAGCCAGAACTGTACTGCCTAGTGACACCATATCCAGGACAGAACCATGGTGACCAAAATCTCTTCCTCCCGGGAGGTATAGTGACATGTGTACTCTTGCTGGCCCTGAGTACTTCAGCTGTGTCAGCTAGTGTCCCTGGGAAGAGGATGACCTTACTGCTTCCAACTGGGAACAGCTGATCAGCACCAAGGGAGGCCAGGGAGGCTCCAACTGCACCCCACAGAAGTACAAGTGTCTGAATTGTGTGCCCAGCTTCCCCGAAGACCATGTCCTGGGCTGTCTCCTCAAGCTTCATGAATTGCTGCTTGCCAGAATCCACTGTGTGGGATACTTTCCTGTTGGCTTATCTTCAGGGGTTTCCTAGGGACAAGAGTACTTCATGGTTTAGAGACCACACGGGCTGATATCTTAAGACAAACCTGTTGGAGCTTTCATATTGCAAACACAACAGCTGCCTGTAACAAATATTGACTTTGGGTGAAAATTCTATCACAGATGGCTACTCTTGAGAGAGCCCTGACCCAGGCCTCTGAGCACATGCTGTGTAACTGGGTAACTGGAGTGTGGAACAAGGGGAGATGCCTCTTGACTCCCAAATGACCTTTAGTCACAGGGGCTCCAGCAATACCAGCATCTAAGCACCTTGAAGCTTCAGTCTTGTTGGGGGCAGAGTAACAAGACCCCATGGACTTCCATGGAGGTTCCCCAGAGCTGCCGTAACACCACAGGCCACATGGCTTCACATGCTCGTCCCATTTCACTTTCCTGTTGCTGAGATAAATACCATAACCAAAAGCAACTTGGGGAGGAAAGAGTTATGTGGCTTTACAAGTTCATCTTCTAGAGAATCCAAGGCAGGAACTGAAGTAGGAGAGCTGCTTACTAGCTTGATCTCCTGGTTTGCTCAGCCACCATTCTTATATAGTTCTGCCCGACCTGTCTAGACATTGCACAGCTCACAATGGGCTAGGCCTTCCTACAAATTACCAATCAAGAGAATGCCCCATTGACATGCTCCCAGGCCGATCTGATTCCTTCTTCCCAGGTATATCTAGGTTTGTGTCAGGTTAACAAGATCTAACTAGCACAAAAAATGCCAAAATATATTTGGGGACCAGAGTCCAATATCAAAGTGCAAGCATGGCTATGCTCTCTTTAAAGGCTCCGGAGGAAGACCCTTCCCAGCATTCTTTAGTGTTCTCTGCCTTGCAGGTGCCTCATTCCAGTTGGCTCACCATTTGGTGTGTCAGGAATCCTGTGACTCTGTTCATATTTCCTCTCCCTTCTTATGTGCCCCAGTTGCTTAAGATTTGTCCTAATCCAGCATGGCAGTATGGAATGACCTCTGTCTATGTATCCTATTTCTAAATAACGTTGCACATATAGATTCATGGTCAGCAAAGATCAATGCCTATTGAATTAGATAATCAATTGGAGGAAGGAACCAGTGAATGAGAACGTCAGCAGAAAACAAGAAGTGATTGATTGTCTACCACCACCATTCAATAGAGAGCGTGCTGGGACACTAGACTAGACTGAAAAGACTTGAAGTGTGGTGTTTGTCCCTTAGGGAGAAGCTATCTAGCCTCCTAACTCTTTGGTTCAATCTCCATATGGCCTAGGTAGACCTTCCAAAACCGTACATTTTCCCACTTTTCAGTGGTATCCCCTCTGCCCTAAAGGAAGCATCCCACCTCCATAATGCAGCCAAAAGGCCTAATGTGGACTTGCTTTGGTTGCATCTTCTCCTTGTCTACCACATCAGTGAGAAGACTCCCCTGCCCAGCTGTCTCTGGTCCTGCCTTTACTCTGTGCTGCTTCTGGCCTTTCTTTCCTTTCCTCAGGGCTCCAGCTCATTAACTCTTTCATTTCAGCCTAGGTGTTTGGCCAGAGTCTTTTCTGACACTCTGGCTATAGCACCCCATTTCTGTGGCATCTATCTCTGTGGCCACCCAGTTAGTTCATATTTCATGCAATATGGCAGTTTCTTGTATATTCCTCTTCGGCCCCAATTTCTGCAAATCTCAAATATTAGGGACTATGTATTACTGACTCCCTAGCTCTGCTTCATGGCTTGAAAAAGAAATACCTGCTATATTGAATAATCACTTTTATTTAAATGGAAAGGGAAGGGGGCAGGGCAGTTTTGAAAGTAGAAAGCAAACATAACAACAGTATCCCAGCTGTCTTCCTCATCTTGTGGAAACTGGGGACTTTTCTGCTTTTCTGCTGAAGTTCCCTAACACCCAGTTCAACCAGTGACACATTCCTGGAAACACTGTTCAGAGACGATCCAGGCAATAGGATTTGGCTGGGATTGAGGTGGGGGGTCAGTAAGGCATTTGCTACAGGAGTCTTATTTCCCATCAGACATGTCTAGTACAGGCCACACTGAAGACCATGAGGCATAGCTTATGGCCTCTTTCTGAGTTTTCAGCTCCATTTTGTTCTTAAAGACTGAGAAAGTGGACCACCTGACCTAAGACCTTGTACTTTGGCCCATGTGTGATGAAATGCCTTACCCACTAAAGAATTAAAAGCTATCATTTCCCTTCTCATTTTTCATTGTGTTTAGCCAAAACAAGCTGTGAAATAATGTAAAATATATCATTTTGTTGACACCTTTCCCAGGTGAGTCAGTGAGCCTGCTCCAGTTTACAACTAAAATTGGAAGCCAACCTTCCAAAAATTTAGGACAACTACTCCTTCTTGTGGCTTAAATGTCTATGTATAATTAACTTAAGATTTCTCCCTGAGGCATCTTTTTTGTACCTGGCACAGAAATATCCTTGAAAGTTTACCTAACAGCTGGAGCCATGACCCCACCCCCTACTGAAACTTTGTGAAGCAAAGTTGGTCTATGCCAACAGAAAGAACCCAAGAGAATGCAGAAAGCTGCCAACAGAGCTGTCTGCTGGAGTGCCACAGGTGGGAGGCACATAATTTACAGTTTAAAGGAAGCTTGTGCTTCCTCTGTTCCTGTCCTTCCTGACCTCTCTACTCTGCACACACTTTCTCGAAGGTGACAAGGTTCGTGACCAGCCAATAGATACCCTGAGTTTGAACACCCCAGGCTGATGCTTTCTGTATTCTGATCAAGCTGGTCCATATGATTAGAGGCAAAGGTTATAAGGATTGCTGCTAATTGGGCTTATATGCTCAGCAAGCAGCTATATATAGCAGGTATATTAGCTACTTGCTTTGTTGCTGTGACAAAATGCCTGACTATAAGCACATAAAGGGAAGAAAAGTTATATTGGCTTACAGTTTGAAGAATACAAGTCCATCATGATGGGTGAGGTGGGAGTGGGAGGCAGCTGGCCACACTGCATCAGAATCAGGAAGCAGTGAGCATTGGACTCTGGTACTCATCTCCCTCTTTATTTTTATGCAGTTCTGGATTTCAGCCACAGAATGGACTCACCACATTTAGTATACATCTTCCCATCACAGTTAATCCCTCACAGGTGTGCTCAGAGGCGTTCCTTCATGGTGACTCTAGAGTTTGTCAGATAGACAATATTAGTGATGCTAGAAGGCTAGAAGAATCCATATGTTTATATTCTCACCCAAACTAGAAAGGGGAAGAGATAACAGGAGATGAGCAGACACAGTTGGACCCTTGTCGCACTGTCATAATTAAGGACCAGAGCAACAGCAAACTCTCCCGGTCAGAATATTGAAAGCCTTGGCACTCAGCATTAAGACTAGTAGGGACATGGTAAACAGTCATCAAATGGTTGTTATCACCAACAGACTCAGCTCTCTCCATAGTCTATGCTTTGTAGATTCCTTAGAAGCACTACAGTGAGTGACACGCACACAGTCTGTCTCCAGGAAGGGCACCTCAGGCAGGCAGGCATCAGCCAAATAATAACAGATATGTAATGTCTTCCCCCCTGTAAGGCCAGAGTTGCTTGACAGACATTGTCAAGGGAGGGCTAGGAAAGGGTTTGGCAGAGACCAGGAACCACAGTGAAGAAGGAGCTTTGAAGAAATGGCACTGAAGATGGACTCTATGGATAAGCAGAGAATGGCCAAGTAAAGAGCCAGGACCACAGTGCTCAAGTCCAAGGAACTGTGTGCACAGGCCCAATGGGCCTCCTGTTCATTGACTGGTGCCCAAGCAGAGGATTAATGTCTCTGTTGAGGGTAGAAATACTGCCCACTCTCAGGGCTGGCTTCTAAGGAAGGAGTTGCTGGAGGACTTCAGCATCCAGCTGCACTGGACAGCAAGGGCTCTAAGGTCACTCTTAAGAATTGCTGGTATCAGGCAACCACTCTGCCAGGCTTCATTCCCTTAGTCTCTGGGTGACTTCCATCCTGGATGCTGAGCCTGTCTTAGAAGAATAACATCAAGCCTCTGCCCACCAGGGTATTAGAACTTAATAAGGAACCTTCTAGCTAGTTTGTGCATCATGAATGTACAACTTCCTTCTCTTTGCTCGTCAAAGTGACCAACGACAAAAGCTGTGTAGAAATTCCATCTCAGAGACGTTAAGTGTCAACCATTAGTGATAACAGGAAGCCCAATAATGATGAGAGAAAAGGCCCATCCAAGTGTCCTGTTGTTAATGTGCCCTCGTTATGCTTGGAGCCTTGAAGTCCCAGGACAATTCTAGAGTTCACTTAGATTCCTGACCTGGAATAGGGATGGGAGATGAAGACTACAGCCCTGGGTCCCTGCGTTTCTTGTGCAGACCTCCAAGGTCAGACTTTGTCACGGGACTTAAATGTAAATTCAAACCAGAGAGCATGCCTGCTTTTTGGCACTATGAGAGTGTGACTGGCCTTAGAGTCCTTGGAAATAGCCTCTGCCTTCAGCGCACTCCCCATTCTTCTGTGTGTGCTGGGGCACCATTGTTTTCCTTCTCAGTGGCCCACTGGGCAGTGAGTAGTTCCCCATATGAAGCAAGTCTGTACATGTAAGGATTTTCAGAGATGTCAGGAACCACCAGTTTCTTTGTGCATTTCATACAATGTAGTTACCTATGGAAATCACATAGTGGGTATGCCAGAAACACTATTGCGGAGCTCCCAGACTTGAGGGTAATATTTCTTGCTTCTATCCATGCCTGTAGCACAAGACCATGAACACTGCAGGTGCCTGCCTCTAAAGTATTATTCTATAGCACCTCAGCCAGTTCTTCCTATGAACATAAAGACATTTTAATGATATATTGTGTGGGAACTGAATGGCAGCTGTAATGCCAGTGGGCTCAATACAGCGTCCCATGAAGGTACCATTCTGTTTTATATAAAGTAGCTATGCATGAAACGGGCACGTGATGGATGAGAAATACCATGAATACCAGTGGGATTTTTGTTGTTTTCCCTAAGCACTTCTAGACTGTCTATGAAGGAAGTGGGGGCAGGATTCTGCATAACGGGTGGAAAAGAAGGAGTAATCCAGCAGCAGACATCCTCGTCATAGCTGAGGGAGGTTCTCAAGTGGAACAAGGCAAGCTTGGGAGATACACTTCATCTTTAAAGGCAGACCCTCCCTTGGTAATCTTTTTAGTATCCTACCCCTTCAAAGATAACTTGGACCCCAAAGCCCCCATATAGCCAGAAGGCATGTGGATATCCCATCAATTGTATGGAAGCAATAGATTGGAATGCTCCAGATAGTTCATTCAATCCTAGGATGATAAATGCTCAATCATTGCATTCCTCCTAAATGAAATTAAGATGTTAAGATATATTGCTTGGGGCTTCTGCATGGGATTTCAAAAGTTGACTTTCCAACAGGAAAATATATTGCTTCGGGGTCTCTGGGAAAGGGAGACACAGGATCTATGCTAAGCAAAACATTTGACAGTTTGGAAGAGCACTTCAGACATGTTCATTTTTTTCATATCTAAAAGTGATTAATCATCCAGGATACTATGAAGTCAAAAGACCATAATGCAGAGTCCTGTGGGGAAAGGCAGAGACCTATGCCTTGATCCCCTGCAGCAGAGGCTTTTAAAGGATGCTCTAGGTGACCTGTGACTACTTACTGATTGAAATCTGCCTGAAGATAGCATCCAGACAAAAACCCTGGAAAGGGAAATTCACAGGACTTGTCAGTCAATACTATATGAAAACAGGACTCATGTGCTTCCAGTGCACACAAGGAAGGACCAAAGACTTACTTTCTCCTTGAAAACTCTTCCCACCTTCCTTGCAGATCAGTTCAGAGGCTTAAGGTGCTACTTTAAGCTGGGAGTTGGGGGTTGCCATGGCTGAGAACAAAGCTCACAGCACCATCCTACCACCTGTGAGCAGTGCTTTTTCTGCATTGAAAGTGGGTAGGAGACAAATAATAATGATATTGATCTCTTCAGAGTATAAGGGCTGCTAAAAATCAGGTTGAATGAGTGGTTCATTCTCAACTTGGATACTTAGCATGACTTTAAGGACATAATCACATGTCCCCTATGATGATTTGCTTAAAATAGTGGCTGACATGCCTCTAAATACAGATTGCATGATGTTGGAGCTGTTTTAGCATGAATAGAGAAACAGGAGGACCCCCACATGTGGGAAAGGGAAGATGCCCACAGGAGGGAAGAGAAGGGGAAAGCAGGAAAGGAAAGGGCCATGGGTTAAGTTTTGTGCTTTTCATAAACACAGCTAATAGACAATATAAAATCCAGATTGAGTGTGCTTTTTTAGCTCATTCCAGAATACGTTTTGCTTTCAGCTCTGCACAACAGACGGAGATAGCATTTGTCCTGTCCCTGTAATTATTGAAGGTGAAGATTATTAGGGCTTAGAGAATACCTTTAAAACCCGGCCGCCTGGCTTGTTTCAGGCCTGTATTTATTTCTCTTTTCCTTCCCACCTACCAAAAAGCTCCCCCTCCCCCAGAGAAGGCTACTTCCTTTTGTTGGAGGAAATTCTTGGTGGTTGCTTAGAAAACAGAAAGCAATTTGCAATAAATTGAAATCAAAGTCCAATTAATCCAATGTGAAATTTCTATCTGCCAGAAGTGAATGATTTTTTAGGATAAATTTCACAAGGGTGACAATGATGGCTGTGTTCATAGTGGTGAGGTAGCCTGCCTTCAGCTGGCCGTCACTGGCGGCATGCACGAGCATTTAGAAATTAAACAGAACCAGATTGAACTTGCTGCATTAGCTGTTGCCACATTGGAACACTAATGGGCTTACTGACCACAACCTACACAGACCAGAGTATGTCAACAGCCAAAGAACCAACCTCAGGGCTGTTTGTGCCCTGCCCCTAGTTGTTAGAGCTTCATGCTTTGCAGCTAACTTGTCCTGCTGTTTTGTCCTCTCCCCTACCCTATCTTAAAGATGGTAGCAGGCCTCCCAGGCTCAGTCTGTATGGCCACTGGGCCCAGGTGAGATGTATGCTGTGCACTTCAGTCTTCTGTAGCTCCTGCATAGCTAGTCACTTCTGACATACACTCCGGAAATGACCCAGCTCCAAGCAAACTCGAAGAACCTCTTGATTCCCTGCTCATCTGGAAAAGTGAAGTTCTCCCCCTACTCTTTCCTCCAGCGAGGAAACATGCTACACAGGGTTTGCACCTTCAAGGGTTGCATTGAAGCAAAGGCTTTCACTCTTGTCTTAGAAGCAAGCTCAGACTACTCCATCTCAGGACAGCTCAATCAAGTAAGTATAGGATTGCAGGATGTTGGTGACGAAGAGGTTAAATTGCTCAAAAGGCTGGATCTGTGGTTTCCTGCCCACACTTGTTCTGGCCTAAGGCAGTGCTTGGTAGTTTGGGGAGGGGGATAAGGAGGTCTTGCCTGGACCCAGGTGGCCGACAGACAAACCATGTTATTAAGAAGCAGGGATAGCAAAACCTTGATCTTCAAACAGAGACCCCTAATTAGTCACTAGCCCAATAGTAAATGGCATTCCACCTCAGCAAGGTGGGAAGGGCGCTTTCAAATCCCAGAAACTAATTGCCATGAGTGGCTCCATAGGGATCCTGATGGAAAGACTTGTCATTTGAACCACTTCTGGTTGGTAAACTTAAGATATGAAACTGTTCCTTCATACTTTAAATTCTCCAAAAGGCTTATCCAGCCCTCCTACTTCCTTGCTGAAGATGACAACCATCTTTCTGTCTAGTTTAGGGAAAGTTCTCCCTTATGTACCTATGACAAGCCCATCCTAACACAGAATCCTTGTAAAGGGGTTAAAACATGTCTTCATTCTCATCTGACTTTGAAAAAACTCTATCTCAAGAACAAGCCTGTACTGGAGGGAATGGGGATTTATCACGGAGTCTTTATAGAGAATTTATAGTGAGTCTTCCTTTTCAGAGCCTGCTAAGTATACAGACCCTTCTGAGACTCTAAGAGGGGCTCTAATGTCATCTCTGTATGGCTGTATATTTTTTGTCAAGTTTTAAACCTTCTACTGTTTCTGTGTGTGTGTGTGTGTATGTGTGTGTGTGTGTATGTGTGTGTGTTCTTTAAAAGGAGCTTCCCAAATGGCATGAACTTGGAAGCACACAAAATGAAGGTGAGCTTTGCAGTATTCTTGTATTTCATTTGATCCATTTTGAATCTCATGTTCTTGCCTCTTTTGGAGATACATAGCCCCTGCTCAGTCTCCTCTCTTGGTCCTACTTGGCACTTGTAAATGGAAAAGCAGACTTATCCAGCCCACACACAGAATTCTAGGTTTCCTCTCAATTCACACTTGAACTGGAAGAATGCTTTCAGAGCTTGGGACCAGGAGATCCTGGCTCTCTCCTCTTTGAGGGCTGCCCAGCCCAGATTACACCAAGCTCAGAGAACCAAAAAATCCAAACCAGAGAGGTCCGGGAGCTCTATGTGTATAGGTTTATGTCAGTGTCTTATAAGATCTAGGATCCTGGTACTGAGGCACTCTCCAGTTCTGATTCTGTTATTCAGAAACAAGAGTAGTTGAATCAGATTTCCTAAAGATCATCAAGTCTAACTTTTTAACTCAATTCTAAGACCCTCAGGTAAGCTTCAGTGGGTCCTGAAAAAACATGTTTCACGTTAACATCCCCAGCAAGCTATGTCACAGGGCCATGGGTCATAGCAGGACCCATGGCCATTTTCTCCTGAAGATCAAGAGAAAAGGCCAGCCAAGAACTATTGCTCAGCAGTAATGCCTTGGTTGTGAATAGGCTGGGTGGGGCAGGAAGATGGTAGTTCTGTACACAGGCTTAGGATATTTGCACATAGGATTCCATACTCGGTGATGAAAGCTTATGGTTTCCCCCCTATGGGTAACTTAATAGCTTCCTGCAACTAGGAGGGTGTGGAAGTATGGCCCCACCCAAACAAACTTCTCCAGGATTCCCAGGGACAGTTCCCTTCTCTCCAGAGCACAGGAGTTCTGTTTGCTGAATCAGCCCCCCATCTCCAATGTCATTGGCAGCACCCCTCAAAGACTCCCAAAGCATTGTTTTGACCTGTGTGTTTTCCCGATTGGAGATGTTAGAAAATCCATGCCAAACTCTGGGTTATTTAAACTAGTTCAGAAAAGAAAGGCTCCCATCAGTTTTGACAACAAACAAAACGAGGTTTTGTTCTATCTGTTATGTTTAAAAGATTCCAGTTTCAAACTGAACACAATGTGTGGTTATTCTGTCGGCGATTTATATAGCCACAGGGGCGCCACAGTTACACACTGCATACATCATTGTATTTTTGAAATGTACTTAATGAACTTTTTTTTCTTTTCTAGTAACTACTTCATTGCCTTAAATGAATGCATTCCAATAGAATTTGTAACAAATGACCACTTTGTGTTTGCGTTAATGCCAAACACGTTTAACAAATTTTTAACAAGGAACCCTGGCAAAATGCCAAACTCCTAGAGGGACATGGGAGGAATGCTATAAATTTAAACTAGATTTTACCTTTTCACTTAGCTCAGCAAGTGTCTTAGGTGCCTTGCTATCTCTGCACAGCAGCCTGTCTAGTTCATGTCAGATCGCTGTATGTTTTCATTATGTTTGGTACTCGGGATTTTACCTACTTCCAGGGACTTTTAAGCCTAGGCAGCTGTATGTTAAGTAACATGAAACAGCATAGAAATAAATCTTTATTTCTGCAAAATTTTTCCTATCTTCTGTGGTGGGTTGGTAAATGCATGTATGCACATCGGTCTCTACCAAAGTATTTCAAAATACAGTGGTTCCACAGTCAGCCAATATCGAGGATCCTCACCTGGGGCTCACTGTGCTTTTCCTTGAGATATTTTAGTAATATCTGCAGTCGTTTCATTGCCATGACTGGGAGTGTGAATGTGCTATTGGTATCTAACTGTGAGAGGCCAGGGAGACTGCAAGCTGTCCTCGGTTGAGGTCAGTGCCCCATAGCAAAGAACTGGTCAGCCACAGATGTCCATAGTTTTGAGACTGAAGAGAACTGGACTACAGTCTTTCAAATGTAGGCAGACTAAGACCTTGTTTTTTGTTTTTTTTTTTTAAGAAAAAAAAAAAAGACAACAGAGCTCATTACTATTCAACCAGTGTGTTAATATTAGATGGAGCACCTCCTGCTGGTACTGAAGGGAGGACTTTGGTGTTTTTTCTTCTCATCCAGTCTGCTTTTGTGAAGAAGGTAACTCAGTTCACAATACTCTGACCCCAAATGTAAACCAACCATGGTGGCATCAGAACTTGCTGGTGGTCAATGAAGTATTGCACCCAGCATGACCATATCAGGTGCTGCCTCCTGAGAGAAGGCCACTGCCGGATCTCAGGTTCTTGGGTCCAAGGCAAGCCTACTATGTAGCATGGTGTTGCTCACCTGATTTTTTTTTGGGGGGGGGATAAAAGCCTCATGTTGCAATGGCCAGGCATTTATCAACATGTGTAATAGAGAAGTGTTGGTCCCACTAAAGTATTAAAACAAAACTTTCTGGAGTAATATGTATGCATATATTCATCCATAAAGATGTACTTAGAGATTGTTTACCACAGAAAGGTATTAGTGAAATGCTACCAATGTTAGAGACAGATTACACAAGTTGGAATGATAAGAGACAAAGACCAAGGTTTTAGAAATTCTGGCCTAAGAAGAAAAAATAATACTGAAGAGTCAAAAAGATGTAGGTTCAAAGGAGGGAATTTGACCCAAACACTCAGTTCCTCTCAGCTCAGTTTCCTCGCAGGGAGGGGCTGCTACCCAAGCAAGTCAATGTGTGGTACCCTCAGACTTGTTTGAGATCATTAATTCAGAGGTACTGGAACAGGCAGCCTGCCCCGAACATGAGCCATTAATACTCCTGACCACAATAATAATTACAAAAATAAATCCTAAGGAGACACAGCCCTGTATGCGGCCATTTCCAGGTATAGGTTGCATAACCATCTGAATGCCTTCATTTAAAATATGGGTGAGTCACACTCAGCGGGAAGACGGCAGAGATGAAATGCAGAATCCCTCTGCTGCTGCCTCCTGCAGCTCTGTCATCCTAACAGCTTCAAAATGGGGCTGGCAGGCTGGCCCTGCCCCCATCCTCACAGCCCTTTGGGTTCTGAAGTGTTACATTTTATTGCCCTGTGGAGCTGTAGGAGGCCTCTCTCAAGGTAAAATGTTGCTTTCCACTCATATTTTTGAGTTATGGCTTCAAGGTGGTTTGTGCCTATCAAGAAAATTAAATGATTTAACATAATTTGTTGCCACTTTGATCACAACAATAATAGATAAATCTTCATGAAGAAAACTAGAAATCCATTCCGTCCCATTTAAAAGACGGTAAGTCATAATACAGATGTAGTAGTTCTGCATATATATATGTATATGTATATGTATATGTATATGTATATGTATATGTATATGTATATGTATATGTATATGTATATGTATGTATATAACTGAGTTGGGCTTTCCTGTGCACAGTCACTCAGAGGAACTTTTCTGTAGGATGCCCAAGGCCCTGAAGGAACCCTCTCCTCTGCCATGGTTAATTAGTCTATCAGGGGCTGGCCTTTTATATGGGCACCATGTGTAACACGTTAGTGCATCCATGGCTGTTGTGAATGGGTGTCTGTTTTTGTACCTGGGGCACACTGCACACATTTGGGACGCACATGGAACGGAGTGGACATTAACCCAGATGTCAAAAATAGCCTGCATTTTACTACTGTTATTAAACAGTTTCCCCTTTAACCCCTCTGTGTTTACCAAAGACCCCTTTCTCTCAGCCTGTTTCTGCAAATCACTATGGAGAGGGCAGGAGAAGAAAGCCATAACCAGGCAGGTGTCTTTATTCCAAAGAAAAACAGTCTGAAGGCACATTTATGGCTAGCTGTCCTGGGGGTATCAGTCCTGGGCCAGAATCTCCCTGCTGTGCCCGACTATCCCCTTTCTCTCCTGCACCCTACCTAGAGTCAAGCCAAAGGCTGCTGTACCACCAAACAGGGATTTTTTCTTCCCAAGAAGGAGTTAGCTTTGCATTCTAATATGATACCAGTTCCACATTCTTTGGTTAAAAATGTCTAAAAAAATAAAATCTACTAGAGAAAAATTTAAATACCTTCTATGATAGACATCAATAATAATATCGATGCTTAATAATAATTCTGCTATGCGTACACTTGCAGATGTTTGTCTTTACTTCTGCTTGGGTACTTGGGTGCAAAAACGAGCTCCGAGTATATAAATAAGACGTCAATCTGCCTTTTTTTTCTCTCCCCCTATCTCCTATCCAAAATCAGAGCTATCTGCTTCCTGGTTGTCCATAATCAATGAATAAAATGTATACTTCCTGACCATAGATGCTTGCTCCCTCAGGGCACAAAGATTGAAAACCTTGCTCATGTGTCAGTTTGTATGTCTGCATATGTCTGTCTCCCCATGAGAGTACAGGTTCAATGAGCATGTGAGCTTTGTCTGTGTTCTTCATTATCACTGTCACCAGTGCCAGGCACATTGCCCATGTGCACCTCCATAGAGAAAGAGGACAGAATCACCCAAAGGTATGGTTGAGACAGAGGTTTGTATTGTAGATATGAGGCCACAGTACAGACAGAGGCATGTGGAAGAGTCTGGAGCAGAGAGAAAAAGAAGTAGGCTAAATATGACCAGCATAATGGACTGGGCCATGGTGGATGGGTGGATGCTGGGGCCGGGCAGGTAAGGAGAGAGGAAGGAGGGAGAGGAAAGAGAGACAGAGAAACAATGAGAAAAAGAGACAGAGCAAAAAACAGCATGTAGCCAAAATAGCAGGGTTATCTAAGAGGGAGAAGCTGTGGGAGGGAAGCTCCAAGCTGGAGAACTCTGGGTAGGGGTCATGTTGAGGAGCCAGGGTGGCTGCATGGACTCTGTAACAGGTATTTGTGATGTTGAGAGAGCCTGGATACCAGCATGCGCATGCGCTTTGGTATGCTAATGAGCTCCCTGACAGAAGTCCAGAAGGTCTCTTCTGCTTTCCGTATAGCTTTTCATACAACCCAAATCAAAGCAGCCATTAGAGGACTCGAAAGGGGGAGACTCTTGGAGTAGTGGGCTCCAGACTCCTTCAGCTTGCTAGCTGACTCCTCTTGCTTGTGGGCCTAGGCCTGAGGTTCTTCCTGCTTGCTGGCTGTCAGCTGTGCTGTGGAGAGGCTCATTGCCTAAGGCATCAGTTCTCAACCTGTGGGTCATGACCCCTTTTAGGAGTTGAGCGACCCTTTCACAGGGGTCACATAATCAGAGATCCTGCATATCAGATATTTACATTACAATTCATAACAGGAGCAAAATTACTGTTACAAAGTAGCAATGGAATAATTTTACAGCTGCAGGTCACCACAATATGAGGAACTGGTAAAGGGTCGCAGCATTGGACAGGATGAGAATCACTCTTAAAGGAAGCTGTCGTTCCTCAGGCCCATGGCTCTCTTCTCTCAGCACAGGTTTCACACAGGAATTTCTCTTTTGTAAGGTTGACAGAAGAAAAAGATATGCTAATGAAGGGTCCCTGTCCTGAAGCTACTTCTGTTTGGGCAAACTTCCTGAATATTCGTCTAAACCAAACTGTTTAGTAGCTCTAGTTGGGTTACTATTATCATGGTCTACTGTAGTTCACTCCAAAACCCAGGGGTTAGGATGGAAAGGCTTGTTCCAGGGGAGGCTGGGTAGGGAAGACATTTTAGAACTTACTCTAATCTTTAGTATCTGTGGAATGAAAGAGAAATCACCCTGTTCCAGGAACTGCATAAAACTTGGGGTGCAGGATGAGAAAGAGCAGCCTGCCCTCGCCCTCACTGAGCTTACCATCTGGGCTATAAGTGACCAGGGAGATAAAATGGCAAGCTGTGTCTATAACGCTGAGTTTCTTAGTAGTCGAATGTTTAAAGTGACAAGAAGCGAGTAGAGTTTAGGGCAGTGGATTTTACTGGAATCAGTACATCCAAAGTATTTTGACATGAAGTCAGTATCATCTGAAATTGTTCCTGAGATAGTGTACATTCCTTTTTCCACATTAAATCTTCAAAATCTGGTACACATTTCACACTTTAAGCATGTCTCAATTTGAATTAGACATGTTTTGAACGTTCAGTGGCCACATGAGGCCAGCCACTACCATACTGGGCAAGGCAAGTACAGGCAATTCACAGTAAGGGGGCCATACAGGAGACTTCCTGGCTTGCACACCATCTAAGCTGAGAATGAGGAGTAAAGAGGGATCAGTCCACTGGAGAAATGATCTAAGTGTATATGGACAATCAGGAGAAGAGCCATGTAGTGTTGCCAAAGGCTACAGCATGGAGAAACTGAAAGGCAGAGCATCAGGGCAGACAGAACCTACAGGAGACCTTGCCAGCCTGGCCACAGGTCCTCCATCTTGCCAAATACAGCAGGATTGCAAAGAGCTATGAACAAGGTCGGCACACCAGAAACAGCTGTGCATCAGAGTGGCAATCACTAGGACAGTAGAGCTGTCAACTGCCCCAGAGCACAGAGCTGGCACTTGCAAGAGACTACTGGAGAGGTTAGGGGCAGCTACTTGGGGCATCCATGTGACGGAGGATCAGCCAAGTTGGGAATAGTCTTACAGTGGGGAGTGGCCTGGTCGCCGTTGTTGGAAGGCTGGATCCCATTTTAAATGTTTTGAAAGTACATTCTCGCTTGTGTCTCAAGGAGTGGTGATCTCTATTTGTAACTGCTGGCAATGTTCTGTCAAGTTTCGTTTGGTTTATTTCCTCCAGACTCATCTAAGCCTCTTGGTGAATAGGCTATTTTGTTGAAGGGTGGCAACATTTTAAAAAATAATCATTTTATTTGCAAACTAAACTGTTTACATGGTAGACTGTTAAAGATAGTTCTCTGACTATATCCATGAGACTGGTTATTTTTGTTGTCTTTCCAATGAAAAAAATCAAGAAGCATTGCAGGGCCTCAAAGATATAGCCGAAGACGTATTTGGCATAAGGGCTCTGAGGTAGTCCTCACTAAATGTGTTAACAGGTACGAGACTTGTTCTTTCTGCTGTTTACATCTTTTTTTTTTCTAATTGGCATTTAAAAATCAATATTTAAACCATCAGGAATTGTTTAATTATTAATTATCATGATTAATAAATAATTGAGATGTTCTATGTTTATATTACAGAATTGATAAATAACAAATCAATATTAATTAAATCATTGCAATTTAATTTAATTATCTATTATCAATTATTACCTTTCCCCAAGCAGAACACTGTGGTCTCGAGACTTGTGTTCTGCTCTGTGACCTGGTACCCAGCTGGAAACCTATCTCACAACTGAATAAACAATTGTTCTCTGCTACTTTATCTTGGAAAAGTATCAAGGACATTGGACATCAACCATAATTATTATTCACTTAGTTCCCCATCTGTAAAGAAAACAACCTGTGCGTTTTAATACTACCTCAGGTTTCCCTTTCTCTTTTCATTATATGGCCTTTTAATACATTGGTCAGCCCTTTAAAGGGATGATTAAGGAATGCTTAGCACACGAAAGAATGAGAGCTATGCAGAGCTCATGAAGCAGAAAGCGTGCTCAGACTTACAATTTTCATACAAAGTTTGCAGAGATTTTATTTGCCAGGGTGAGTAATATGATCTGCCCTAGAAACTCCCTAAATTTCTGGCTCTGCAAAAGTCATTTGTGTGTGTGTGTGTGTGTGTGTGTGTGTGTGTGTGTGCCCTGATTCAAGTTTTTTAACCAGACTCCTCGAAGTATGATTTAGCTGAGTTCATCCAAGCCTTTCCTTCTATCAACACTGCTTAAGGATGCCCCGAAATGGATGCTTATCTGAGCACACCAAGAGATCTTTGACTTTCTCATCAGCAGGTGGGACTTGGGCAGACCTGTGCATCAACTGCCAAACCAGACATACAAGGGTAGATATCAAAAGCGATGTGTAGGGCAAGCCATGGTGGGACACGCTCACAGGGATCATAAATTCAATCAGCCCAGGCCATAATGCAAGAACCTGTCTCAGAAAGTAAAAATGAGATAAAAAGTGTGGGTGCATGCATGCGTGTGTGTGTGTGTGCGTGTGTGCCTGGTGCATACTTGCACTCTCCCTTGCCTGCCACAGTCTTCAGATACCCACACTGTGTCTGTACACTGGAAACAACCAGCCTTCCAAGGGCGTCTGAACGATCATGACACAGTTGAGCATGCACATAGAAGATGGCCACAGCTGCAGCTTCAGTAGCCGTATGATATATGCCACCACATTTTGCTTATCCACTCATTTGTTGACAGACACTTTGGGCTGTTGTGAATAATGACACTTGGAGTGCTTGTGCACGTGGAGAGTCTGTTTGAGCTCAGATTTTTGGGTTTCTTTGCTTGTATACATATGAATGGAACTGCCAGCTCCTACAGTCACGGCATGCTTTACAGTTCTTTGAAATTGTTGCTGTCACATGTTTATAAGTGACTGTTAAAGCTTTTGGCACATTGACTGCCTTTCCGATTCTAATCTCTCTGAGTTGAGTTAAAAGAAAAGCAAAACCGTAATCATTGTGGAAAATGTGACTCCAACCAATGAGAGTGATCGTGATGAGGGTAGGGAGAGGGTAGGAGAGCCTTTGCCCTGGGATGGCAGATATCACCATCAGTGTCTTTCCCTGTTAAATCATGTGCTTTCTCGTTGCAGCTGTCAGAAGGGTTGGCTAAAAGGATAGCTCAGCACTGCAGCAATATCCTGATAATCTATTGCAGCCTGACTCTCTTCAGTGTCCACCAGCAGCCGCAGCAGCAGGTCCGAAAAGAAGGGGAGTTTTCGCCTTCACTTTCCTGCTCGATTCTGTTCTCCTCGATTGTCCGGCTTTGGGTGTAAGGGAAAGACAGAGTATGAAGAAGGAGAAAAATGACAGCCCCTTCCTTTCCTACCGAGGATTTGGACCTTTACGAAGTGAGCATCTCTGAGGAAAGCTGCGTAATGAGCGTTGTATTCCTGTTGCTTCGTCTCTTGGATACATGGGCACTGCATGGGATTCAGAGTGTGGATTCAGCTTCGTTTGGACAGCTAGCTCTGTCTCCCATTGTCCTGCGGGTCAGTCTAAGTGGTCCTAACACATTAGGTTACCAGACAATCTAAGCTCGCAGTGAACAAGTGCTGCTGGTGGTGTTTGTATACCACGGTGCATGGAGTGTTTGACAAAGAAAACAAAAGACCAAAAATCGAGAGCCTTCACCCTCCTCCGTTTCTTTAATCTGTGGGTTAAGGAGCCACATTGAATGGTATTATCAGTAGTTACCTCTGGGCCAGGTTGGAAATGAAATCAATTTTTTTAAACCACTAATAACTTGCCAAGAAATCGCCTTATGAGAACATGGTGTGTGTCTCTGACAGTGCATGGCACATCTAAATTGGTCATTCATAATTTTATTTGTCCTGCTCATGTACCAGAGAATGACAAAAGCCTGAGGCACCTGCATATCCACTCCACATGCTCCTTGAACCCTTCGGCTGGGACATGACCTAGCCTCAGGCTCTTCTCCTTCTCATACATGCAGGTCTCCATGCCGAAGCTGAGGTTCATTCATGTTTCAAGAGCCAAATGCCGTGCAAGCAGTGTGAGCCTGGGTCTTTTGTAAATGAAGGGTCATTTCTCATTCTTTTTTTGTTTTTGTTTTTGTTTTGTTTTGTTTTTGGTTTTTTTTGTTGTTTTAAGAAAATGTCTCCAACATGAATTTCAAAGCATTTTCAGCATCAGACATGAAAACATTGATGAATGAAGAATAATCACAAAAGCTGTATGTCTGTAAATAGCATTATACAACCTGTGTGGATACAGAGTCCTTATCTTAGAGCACATGCCAGGGGAAGAGACCTCACTCCAAGGTCTTTTGCATACAGTGACAAGGTACTAAGGAGAATTCAACTCCTGCTGCTTCCTCTGAAGATTAAAAAGTATTAGTCCTTACAACTTCGTAAAAAACACAACTGAGCCTGGTAAATGTGCAGCTCTTGTACTGACCCATTTTCTTGTCAATGGGAGAAACCCTCCCACCCACCTGCATTCCTAAAGGACAAACAATGAATTTAAGCATGAGTGGCCTTAATAAATACCATTGTCTTTCTTTGCTGCTGTGGAAAGGGTTCTAAGCAGAAGTTGCTGAAATCTTGCATTGACTCTAATCATTATTACTTTCCAAAATGTTGGTGCAATTAACTCTGGACCTCTCTCATGAGCCATAGAGATATTTAAAAGACAAACCCCTTATTTGCTGGGGAAAGGAAACTGTCCCTGGGCTGCACCCTTTATTCCTGGTGCACCGGGGGTAATGCATTCAAGTCGGTTTCTTGCTTTGGACTTCATTCTTGTCAGTAAATAGTGACCTGTGTAAAGCTTATGTTTACATAAATGATCCAAATACATTCATGTTTAAAAAGTTTGTCCTTTAACTATAAAAAGGATTTTGGTCTTTGTTACAGAAGGGAGCAGACTTCTTTGCAAGTTTATTTAGTACAATTTGGCAGAGGGTTGCAGTGAAAACCCAAGCCACAGACCAGTCCCTTGGTAAGGTGTGGATGTGGTCAGAGAAGTCCTCACATCCTCCAGCCACCAGGTCCTGGCCTGAACTCTGCAACTAAATACTTGAAATTGGTAGTAGGGGAACCAGTATGCTAAGCAGGGTCGGTGAAATAGCAGCAAACTGATCAGCTCTGTGTAGTTAGCTGTCTTTACACTCGTGCCAATTTTGACACAGCTGATGTTTGGGGATCATTTCTTCTCCCCACTTTTGTGGGTTGAAAGTATTACCGATCTTACTTTCATGCAAGCATAGCACTCCGTCCCTGCAAAATCAAATTCTATCTAGGACAGCGTCTTTCCCCATTTTGTGTAACATTCTCCGATAATTGCGGGGTCACAACAAAAACATCCCTTTCCACGCATTGAAAATAGTGTCTGGGTTTACAACAAACACTGTGTTGTTCAGCAGATATTTCCTTTGTGAAACCTTTAGCAGGTTCCCTTCTAATCATAGTGTAGTTGAAATTAAACAAACAAACAAACAAACAAACAAAAAGTTTGGGCTAACAATTTAGGAGAAGTTGGTCTAAGTCTTACCTTGTGCAAAAGCAGGCTTGTATTTATACCCTATTTGATTTCTATATACAGTCTCAATTTTGTATTTAATGATTTTTGTGTATTAAGTATGCACGTTCACAGCGTGTCAACTTTCATTTGGAAGTGGGTTTTGTTTTTTAAACAGTGTTTATGATGAGCCCTTAAGCGTATTGACATAAGCTCTCGCTGCACTGTCTTTGTGTAGAGCGCTGTTTGAATGCTGCCAAGGGTCCGTGTATCTAATTCCCCGAGACCCTTGTTTGATAGTGCTTCTTGTAATATTTCTTCAAGTGAGTGGCATGTGGGTTGTGATATTGATCCATGTGATTATGGACATCGATATGAAAAAAAATTAAAAAAATAAAAATAAATAAATAAAATTAAGGAACCCTCGAAACTACCAACGGGCATGTATCAGCCAGTCATTGTAACCTCGTGTCTAGTAGAAATAACCATGTACAAGATATGTACAGCTCATAACTTTGTTATTGTGTGTATGAGGAGTACTTTGTGCCGATTGTCTTATTTATATTCATCAAATAAACCTTGTTTCTTTCCGAAGTGAGTTCATCCCATCTTTCACAAATATGGCATAGAACTGTTTCTAACTCTTGCAGGGGCAGGAGTGGGAATCCTGGTTACAGTTTGAAGAACATATAGGCCAAAAGAAGAAAAGGAGAGGGGGAAGAGAGGAAGGAAAGTCATTGTCTCCCTTAACTTGAAAGGCCAAGATGGACAGCTGGACATACAAATTCAGTTCAGGAAGTTAGATCAAGGGCCAGCTCCTCCATATTCCGGAACTCTCCCGTTCCTGTATTTTTACCTGCACCCTCCATGTTCCCTGTCTTTCTTCTTCCTCTTCTGCCTCTCCTCATTCCTCCCTTTCCTCCCTCTCCTCCTTTGCATCCCTTACTGTGCTGGTGGCTTTAGTGTCTGCTGCATTCTCTCCTTGGTAACAGAGATGTCTCTGAGCATTCGGGGTTTCAAGAGAAGACCTTTACCTTTTCAGTATCTACAGGTGTCTCCAGGAGGGAAAGACACTTCAGCTCTGTTTAGATCTTGAATCCTTCCTTTTGTGTGGGAGCTGAGAGGGTGAGGCTATGCAGTGGACAGGCAGCTGAATTGCCTGTAGGAAGGAAGTTCCTAATGGGAAAGCATGATTGCCTTCTAGGAAAGAGATGGAAAATGTAGGAAGAAAAAATAATGACCAGCACTGCCACCACTGGAATGTACACAGTCACCCATGTGCAGACACAGTGCCCTTTGCATCTTGAATTGGACCATAGACAGACCATGCCTCTTCACAAAGATAGCTTCTTGCTATATCTCCATTTTAAGCCTGCAGAACCAGGTCCTGCTTCTTCTAAAGCTTTGAGTTACATTATCACAATGAAAATTCCACTTCTTACCAAGAGTGAAATCATTGAGTGGTTGCTAGAAAAAGCTGTGTTTTACCAGACAGAGAAACTGAGGCTGGGTCATAAATGACTGATCTAGACAGATGTGATAAACTTATAGCCATCCAAGACAGGAATTTGTATCCCTGGGAGGCTGTTTGGGAAGGAGAAAAGAAGACTAAGGTCTTCCTCCAGTTGATCCTTGACAACATGGGAAATACCTTTGGCTTCCACACTTTAGGTTGATGGGTTTGACAGTCAGGTTCTTTGCGAGCCTGTTTGTTCTTTTTATTTTATTGTCTTTGTAGAAAGAAATTTCTGTCAGAAAAGTATTTCTTACATCATAGACTTGCTGAAGCAACCAGCACTTATTCAGGACCACTTATGGTCCAGCTGGCCAGCGGGAACCCCTACATCTTAACCAATGAACCCAGCCCCTGGGTGAGAAAGACACTCTGAATCTCCAACTCCTGGAGGCCTCTAGATTTAGAAACACTTGTGGTTGGGCCTTCGAGTTTCCCATGACTGCCTCTACCATCTGTGAACTGCTCTTACAGAGGACCAGATCCTGGATCCAGATCCACAGTCCTACTGGTGATAGTAAATATAGATAGTAAATAATTGAACCATGCTGAGGTTTGCCTAGGATCTAGGCTGTGAAACTGAGCATCTATTCTGACCCACTCTGGCCATAGCTCTGTGAGGTAAGTACTATCCTGATCCACATTTCACCTTAGACAGAAGAAGGCCTGCAGACATGACCAGATACAGTACTGATAGAGTACTTATTACTTAGTGCCACATCGTGCTAAATGCTATGCCTATGCGAACTTACTTATCCTCACCACAATTCCATAAGGCAGGTGCTTTTATGATTTCATTTTAGAGACTAGTAAAAAGTCACAGAACTAATGTGTATTGCTCAGGGTTTCCCAGGCTTGAACACAGTGCTAGCAAGAGCCCTTGATTAGGAGGGGGTACATTGATCCCCAAGTCAAGTCTCTATCAGAAAGGGAAACTGACAATATTCAACAGGAGGTCCTAAGCCTAAACCTAGGGTCTCTCTTGTTCTGATTTGGAAGACTTCTAAAATATCCCCAACGGAATAGCCACAAACCATTTCTAGAGCCCACTTTGGTCTCTGGCTTTTAGGAAGCCCTCACAGCAGTGTAGAGGTCTAGTGGTGTAGTGTAGCATAAACTGTATTTGTAAGAGGACCCGTTACACAGAGCTTACACATGGCCCCATGGCCACAGATATTCGGTTTTCTTGAGTGTTAAGATGATAACTTCATGATGCATATGTCACTCCTTGCAATAACACTACATGTTAGAGATGAAGTGCACGCTTTATTCAGATTCCCTTGGTGTTAGCCTCATGTCTCTTTTCTGTTTTCATCTAGTGGACCACGCTAATTTAACTGTCATGCTGCCTAAGTTCATATCACTGAGACTGTCCTTTATGACCTTGACTGCTTTGGAGGTCACTAGATGAGTATATTGTAGGGTTCTTTCTGTTGGGGTTTAGCTATTCTCTTTTGTTCAGACTTAGTCTGGAGAACTCAGGGCCTACTGGGAGGAAGGCCACAGAGTTGATAAATAGCCATCTTTAGAGCAGCTTATCAAGGAGGGCCCATACTTGCAACATGACTTAACACAGTTGATACTGGCCTTGCCCTGTTGGCCAGGTCAATGTTTGTCATTCTTTTGCCACCAAGGTCGTTATTGTCCTCCCACTGTGTTGGACTTTTAAAGCATAGAATCTAGGGGCAGAGAAACAGCTAGGTAAGCATGGGGACCTGAGTTTGGATCCCCAGCAGCCAGGTAAAAAGCTGGGTGTTAATGGCACCTTAACACCAGCATTGGGAAGCAGAAACAAGAGGATCTCAGGTCTTGCTGACCCACAGTTCTAGCCATCTATGAGCTCTGCATTCAGTGAGAGATCCTGCCTCAAAAAATAAAACAGAGTGATAGAGAGGAAGATGCCTGAGGCAACTTATGGCCTTCTTACAGGCTTATGCACATCCACACGAACATATATGTGTACCATATGTACAGGGTACAGAGATAAAACGATTAACTCTCTGCCTTAGAATGTTTTGGTGGCGATGTGGAAGGTTCAGTAGCTAGAGGGTTATTTTTTAAATTCCAGTGTTTTAGGAGCAATATCTTTCTACCAATGGCTTCATTGCTTGGCTAGATTTTCACTTTTGGGAGAAGGCACATCTCCTACCTCCAGTCCTCTCTCCACTTAGATCATGTGTGTATCTATGACAGAAACAGCCAGTGTAAGAGGAGTAGACCCCTTTCTGACAGCAGAGTAGAGCCAGAATTTCTAGTTTAAAAACACCGAATCTGCTAGAGCCTTCCTCCTCTTCCTCCTCCTCCTCCTCCTCCTCCTCTTCCTCCTTCTCCTCTTCTTCTAGGACAAAAAAGTGTCATGAATAACAGTAAATTCACAAGTGAGCATTGTGGCACACACCTGTATCCAAAGTACTTGGAATGTTGAGGCAAGGAGTTTGTAAGCTCAAGCCACACATGGGCTATATAATTAAACAAACACACATATGCATACTCATACACATAATACAATTTTTTTCCTGGGCACTCTTAGTCCTACAGGTAAGAACTCAGATATTATACATCTCTGTGATGGGGGAAGATTCATTATCTTTTTGCTAAGGATGGAGTCCCCTGCTCAAGGTATAAACCATTGAAAAGGGTCTTTATAATAAACACCAAATAAGAACAAGAACAGAGTGCCAGGAGGCAGACAACAAATGCAAATAGTGAAGAGGAAAGTTCATAGCAAAGTGTATTGCATTAGACTGCAACTTCCAGAGAAGACCACATCTCAGTTTAACCGCGTGAGACCAGCAAACCGAATGGTTGCTCCAGAGTCGCTACTGTGTTGCTATTTTTTTTTTTTTTTTGTATTTGCTTTAGGAGAAAGTATGTCGCATTATGACTGAATCTAGCCTCTATTCTGGTTAGAGCCAACAAGAACAACGTAACTCCTTACTGGCGCCATGGAGTATGAAGGGAGTACTCTAAACAGTGTTAGGGGTGTGCTTGGAGTAGTAGGGTGTCTTCCTGTTTAGTTGCTAAGGAGCTACTGAGGTATCTACCCACCATCAGAGGGACTGTAGCAAATAGATGACTCCAGACCAATTGCTCTACAGAGGAAACTGTTGCCACGTGCCATAATATGACAACATCTCATATAATCTTGGACAGAAAGGAACCTTCCATCTCATTTACTCAGGTAAACCTCAGAAAAAGTCAAGATCCACCTGAGGGCATAAGAATCTGAATCCTTAGCCCAGAAACCATTTACAAGTTAGGCTTATTTTGTGAAAATTCATCATGTAACAACATACTTCTCCACCTTTTGAGTATGTTTTTCCTCATGTAAAAGGTTTGCCCTAAGAAATGTTAATGCCAGTATGCACGTTTTCATACCACAGATGTCAGAAAAGCAGGTAGTAAATCTAAGCTTCAAGCATTTCTTGTTTGACCTGCAGAGTTGCAACCTGAAACTGGAAGAACTGGGAATTAAGGCTGCATCTTCTGGTAGTGATGGACTGGTAAGCATGGGACCATAGGTTCAGTCCCCAGTAATTGAAAACCTGAGGCACTACCCAGATTAAACAGAATTAAAGACGCATAACCACAGCGTCCTGTATGATTCTTGATGGGACTGTGGACCACCTATTGAGACAGGCATCAGAATTTGAAAAGGACTTGAGATTGGATGGCACTATTGTATCAAGATGGTTTCCTTATTTGAATATTACTGATACAGAGATGGTCGTGTTTAGGAGAAATGTCTGGTGGGGAGTTTAGAATGTTTGTTAGCTTATGGTTTCTTGGCTCAAGGAGTTGATAATAAGGTATGTATATACTGACATAAAAGGGAGAAAGCCTAAGGCTCTGGTGCAGTGACATTCAAAAGGACACATAGATGCTCTCCCAGCTTTTCAGTGAGTTTGAAGTTGCTTCAAAATAAACTGTTTTAAAATTAATTTTGGAAAGAGTAGTCATGGAGGGCTCTGAGTCTAGGAGGGTGGGAAGCCATGTCCATCCCTCCATTGTCCTCCCTGTCCTCTAGAATTTGACACCTGGCCAAGCCCACCCATTGTGTTGCCTGCCTGCATCTGAGTGGGCCTGAGTTTACAACCCTCTTTAGAATTCCAATTCTACTGCATGCCAAACAATTCAGCGCTGGCCTACCCTGTGGAGTAGCTGCTGGTTTGCTTTTTTTCTTTTTACTTTTTGGTTTTGTTTTGGTTTTTTCTTTTTTCATCCTAAAATTATCACTCAGACCTATCAGTTGTTTTATTACAAAAAATAATCATAATAAAAGAGTCAAATGAACAGTTCACACAATGCCAGCTACAATGTTAGGTCATGAACAAAGATGGAGATAATAGCTATTATTAGCAGTAATAGATCATAAATAATAACATGCAGTGAAATTACGTTGCTGGTCACTGGCTCACTCCCAGCCGTTCTCTCCCAAGAGCTGCTGGAGCTGGTCCTTGTTCACATGCCATTTGCCACGTCAGGGTTTTCCTCAACCATGCTTAATAACCAGTTTCCAGATCTGGATATTGGGGGCTGTAAATTTCCCTGGTGACTGTTGCCAATGACAGGGAAGGAAAGACTCGTGTAATTACCACTTGTACTACCACAGAGCACATGAACTCAAGTCAAGAGCAAGGATTTGGAACAATAAAACACTGAGGTTGAAACAAGTAGGGGGGGAAATCTGCTCGACTTACATGATAAGGAATGTGAGCTTGCTTGGCGAAACAATGGCAATAGGCTTGATAGCGGAGTGCTACACATATTATTGGGTGCTGTACACTTCCTTTCTCTGGCGCAGATGTTCACACATCTGTAAGATTAGCTCTGGGTTGCTTGGCAACCAGTACCTGCAGCCATAGTCTGTGATGTGATTGGTTGATTTTATAGTCTAGTTGCTCTGAGCCTAGGAGCTGGGGAAGTTCCGAGCACAGCTGTTTGCAAATGGTACTATACTGTGAGATACCCTTCACAGAAGCTACTTTCAAGTATTCCACAGAAATAGCCCCAAAGAAGGGTTAAGATCTGTGTGATATTTTGACACCTCAGCCCCATGTCAAAATGCTCAAGGGCATCCTTGTCAATGTTCTGAACTTGAGCTCTAAACCCTGTCTAGTGATGATCTGGCTTCTGACCACCATATTGTTAGTTTAAAAGAAAAGTTTGAAGCACACATGTAAGGAATCCTCCTGCCTCAGGACTTCTCCAGTGTTTCATTTCCTGGACAGAAGACAATGTCTGGGCTTTATAAGTTAGAAAGTTGTTCTTGTGCAGACTCAGGCGTCATTTGTGTGTGTGTGTGTGTGTGTGTGTGTGTGTGTGTGTGTGTGTGTCTGACAAAACCAAGGAGGGATAAGAAAGTGATAGAGACAAAAGTAGAATTTCTTTGGGTGACAAGTTGGAGGACTCCGACACTTTAAGAAGTTATGGAAGGCAAAGGAGAATTTCTCCAAAAGTTAGATGAAGGTTTTCAGAGAGTGAAATTCAACAGATCCAGGAGTGGCCACCATGAATTCTGAAAACAAACCCTTGAGCATGGCATGCAGCCACTTATAAAGAGAGTCTCCCACATAGCAAATCAAATAGGACCATATTTTCCCACCAATAGAAATGAGCTCTTTGAAATCTCACTAGACAAACTAGACAAACTCAAACTAGATGAAATCAAAACATAGTGGTTGATTGTAAATCAAGTCATAAAGATTGAAGTAATCAGAAAAGGAGAAAACATCATTCCAGGTGTCTGGGGGGCCAGGGCCTGTGCAGAACTGAACAGAAGAGACCAGGAGTGTTACTGTCAGCCATGGACATATGTCCTATTCATATGCCCTTAGAGATGCTTGCTTGAAGCAGGGCTTCCTTCTGGCCCACCTGGAAGTCTTCTCTTCTCCTCACCTGGGCCATATAATGTCACCTACAGTTCAAACTGTACAGCCCCAAGACTAGAAAGTATTTAAAGACTGAAATTGAGCTCAAAGCTGAATAGTTGGATTCTAGATTTTACACAATTTGAAAATAGTTTCTATTCATCTTTTCTGTCCCAACATCTGAGAAATTGAAAAATGTTCCCTAATGCTTTTTGTGGTACAGATTATCTCTAAAGAAAAACAAACAAACAAACAAACAAACAAACAAAAACCATGGGGCTAGAGAGATAGCTTGGCTAGTAATATGCTTGCCACATAAGTGTGAGGACTTGATTTCAGTTCCTCACATCTCACCCAAAAGCCAGGGGCAGTAAACGGTTTGTAACCCCACCCTTAGGAGATAAGAACTCACTGCTGCCTAGCCTAGAAGAATTAACTAGCCTCAGGTCCAGGTAAGAGACTTTTCTCAAAACAAAATAACAGTAACAACAAACCTACTAACCGACTAACTAACTAAAGACAACAATAACAACAACAAACCCAAGGTGACCCTGAAGAACAAATAACACCCTAAGTCGACCTCTGGCCTTCATACACAAGTACATACATATGCTTCACACATGTATGAACATGCACATGCATGTACACATGTAAGTATACACACCCAAAAGAAAAGAATATGGCATGCTAGTTTATTCCTGTAATCCTGCCACTCAGGAGGCTGAAGCAAGATGGTCACAAGTTGAAGTCAGTATGGGTTCCTTGGAAATATCCTCTCTTGAGCCTGGAGTTTCAACCGGAACTTCAAGTCATCTCATTGACCAATGCTCATCAAAGAAGCGTCTTTCTGCAGGACGTGGTAATTAACATAGAGACACACCCTGGACAGTGTGAAGAGAGTGAGAGTCTTCAGAGCACACTGCCCTTGTCAAATCTCTTCCCCATAAGTCTCAGAGATCTACATGGAAGTAGAAAGAACACTGGAGCCAGAGTCGGTGATTGACTCCAAGGAAACAGTGTCTCCCAAATACAACAGGACTGATAACACAAATGAGTTTACAGAGATTGTGGCAGCACAAGACCTTCACAGACACAATCCTAGGACTAAAAGGGAAGTGGATTATCAAATCCCACCCCTCACCAAGAAGCTGTTTGCAGTTGATAGCCACTGGGAGAGAGGAGTTCAGTTTTCTTCAGTGAAATGTCATCGGGTGTTTCAAGCCCACTGCGAGGCAGGCAGTATGCTCAAGGATAGGTAGTCTGCACAAACCAAGTCTCATGTTTGGTTTTTACTTATATTTGTATGTTTTGTGTGTGTGCATGGGGGAGGGGGGTTGATTTTAGTTTTTATTTTTAAGAGAGAGAAAGAAGAGGTTCGAAATGTAGGAGACAATCTGAAAGGGAGTTGGGGAAAGATATAATCAAAATGTACAATATGAAATTCTCAAAAAAAGGTAAATAAAAAATATTTTAAAATGGAGAGGGAATGAGGAGGAGGAGGAGGAGGAGGAGGAGGAGCAGAGAGAGAGAAGGAGGAGACAGGGGAGGTGGAGGGGAGGAAAAAGAGAGGGGGAGACGTAAAGGATAGGGAGAGGTAGAGGGAAAGAGACCCTGTTTTTAAACAAAAGGGTAGATGTGAGAGATGGAGAGTGGAACCCACAAGCAAGAAGGAGTTCTCTGTGCCCCCGGCCCCTAGCCCTCCAAAACTATTAGCAGGTGAAATAAAAGACTTCAGGTCTAGGTGAAGCAGATACCCAATTAGGGGGAAGACATTACGTAGAGAATTCGCCTGCTTCTCTGCTTTGTTTTCAGCCGATCCTTTAGGAAAACCTTATTTCGGTTTGGATATTGGTATTAAAGCATCTCATACAAATCCAGGCAGCTGCAACCGTAGACGCCCTGATGAAAAGCCAGTCAGTCTGTGCATTCGATTGGAATTTCAGAAGATAATTGTTTCATTCCCAGGTCTGTCCCTGGCTCACCATTTGACCTCAGACTAATTGCTTAATCTCTCTTGGCTTCAGATCTTCTACTTTGAAAGTGAGAATAATAATAACTCCCAACTACCTATCTCATCCGGGTACTGAGTGGATTAATAGGGTCATGTTTGCAAAGTCCTGGGAAACTCTCAAGAAAGAAAATGTCCCTGCGCCTTGGCAACTCTGGTTGGTAATATTCTAGGCTGGGTAGGGCTGAGCTCAGTAAGCCATTACTACAAAGGGATGCAGCATCTTCATCCTCATAGCTAAGGAATGGTTCCTTCTGAAAGCAGGGTTTTCATCACCCCAAAACCTCTGGTGTGTTTGTTGGTGCAACAAGAGGGAACTGCTGTGGTAAACCACACTTGTACCTCTGTTTCAACAATACACACAATTCTTCATAGCCTTTTTGCCCTAGCAATGCATAGGCTGATTTGAGGACTTTGTGTGTGTCACACAGACCAGGGCTGAGATATCTCTCTGCTACTTCCTGGGTGGGTGACCCCAGCATATCACCTGATCTCCCTGTATCTCCTTGACATCTAGCAAGAACATGTGACAATCTGTTAGGAGAGATATAGACTGTGTAACAGTCTCTGCATCTCTTTCTTAGTGCTGCCAGGTGTGATGATCACTGGTTGGTCCTTACTCAATCCAAGCCCCCTCCCCATCAGAACATGTGCTTATCAAGAGCCTGGCTACCCTACAGCCATCCACTAACAACAGGCTCTTTTTTATGGACCCTCCAGATTTACAAAAATGATAAACCAAAAGGAAAACAAAACAAAAACTGTGTTGGGGATTTGTACAAATTTCCATAGTCCATTTTTCTGTCATGACTGACTTAAGCCTGATCTCTTGACTTTCCAGGTAAAGTACTATACTAACTAAGAACAAGACGTATGCCAAGTGTTGTGCTAAACACTGAGAGTATGCTTTCTTGTTCCATCATTACAAAAGCCCAGTGGGTATCTTGAGTAATCCCATTTACAGAGCCAAAGTTTGGTGAGGTTAAAGAAGCCAACCGGTGCCACCCAGTGATTTCAAGGAAAGCCTGGATTCCAGTTCTTACCTGACCCTAGAGTTCTGCTATGTGCAATGCTGTCTGATAGGAAAAAGGTACACATTATCTGTGTATTTTATATCATGTTTTACATCTTTTAGTTCAGAGACAGCTCATGAAGGCTTTGACTTAATGAATGGATTAACCCTGGGTAGACATTGTGGAGAAATGGCAATAGGTTGTAGGCGGGGCTTACTTGGAAGAACGGGATCACTTTGAAGGCATATCTTTGTGGACTATATTACACTCTGCTCCTTCTTGTATTCCCTGCTCTCCATTTCCTTCCTGTTCACCATGGTCTTACTGCTGTGATGATCCCAAGCACATGGACCAAACCTTCAAAACCCAGGAACTAAAGCCGATCTTATCTCCCTTAGGTTGTTCACATAAGGCATTATGTCACAGCCATGAGGAAAGTAAACACCATATGCAAGTTTGGCAAAGGTAATGAATTCCAAAGGCACATTCAGGTATGTGCTGGAAATTTAACATTAGATTTTTGATTTGCCAAAGAGTTTGCCCCTCAAAGAGCCCATTTCTGGAACAGTCTGAGGTCCAAGCTTTCACTTTATTATATATGACATGTATATTTACATACATTCTGTGCAAATAAATGAATGTGTGAATATGTTCTCTACCAGAGGGGAAGAAGTTTTCTTATGTAGGGAAGATATGTAAATTCCAGAAGGACATGTACTGTATCTGATTTTTGCTTGCGCTTGTAGAACTTCCTGTCACACATAGTATCTCCTCCCCAGCGCTGCTGTTGTATGCATTAGTGTTCACTGGATGCAGTTTCCTCCATCATGTTCTGCCTCAAGATAATGTGTTGACAGCCTCATATTAAGAAAATCCCCTTTAGTGTCTGTCTGTGAGGCTAGTCTGAACCCTCAGAGGAAACAGGTAGCTTTCATTTAACCCTAAACCTGATTCTGCCAATGGTAATGCCCCTAAAACAAACTAACATGGTGAGAACATTTCCAGTCATAGATGTTAAAGCCAACTCAAACCAATTTTGTAGTCTTAGCACAGCTGGATCCATAGGCTGTAACAGGTCAAAGGTAAGGTCTCATTTTCTTTACACATTTGAATAGACACACTGTGCTCACCTCCGAAGCTACCTTTCATTTTGCAGTGTTCTTCACCTCAGGGTCTCCTCGTTTACAGTTAGCCAGGGTACAAGCCTCAAAGTAGATGTGGTTCCCATCCCACTATTGCCAGCTCCCAAACTACTGACTCTCTCTCTTGACCTAATCAGCCACCAAAGAGGCTTGATTGTGGGCCAGGCCTAAGTCAAATGCTAATGTTTGAGCTTGATGGAGTCCTCTCCCCCAATCACCTGGCTGGGAGGAAGGGACTCTCTGGGAGCTTCATTCAGGAGAGGCAGGAATGGTATGTGACGTTGTCCAGGTTAGATGCTTCATCTTCCTCGGTATCGCAATAAGTTACTTCTCATCCCTGGTTAGGAACAAACCAGCTCCCGCTCTCTGTATTGTTACCCACATACCTCACTGTGTGGCACTGGAAAGGCTTATTCCCATTGTCATTAGTGTGTGTGCCTGGTTAGTCACTGGACTTTGAGTCCTGGGGAGGAGAACACTGGTCCATTTTTCTGCGTCACCAGTGTTTACTGTTATCCTCATGCGTAGCAGAAAGAGAATGAATAACCTGCGAATCAAGAGCCTACTTTGGGTGACTTTGGTCAGAGCCATACAGATGAAGATTCTATACCACGGGCAGTGGTCCATGTCATGAAAGTGTGACAAGCAGAAGCAAACTGAAAAATAGTGTTTCGTGATGCTACCACACACCTGGCACCAGAGGAAGATGGTTTAATTCACTGCAGTGAATACATTGTCATGTGCAAGCAAGACTCTGGTTTGCCAGACATCAGTGCTTGCCATCTATAGCCACAAAGAAGGCAACAGATGGACTTTCTTTCCATTACTCTTCTCCAAGAATTGTCTTGGTACCCATCTTCTTCCTTCATCCCTTTCATCTATCTTTTCTGATCCTCTGGGTGTAGCTATTCCACCCCCCCTTCCTCCACTGTTCTCCTTCCTCCTCCCTTTTCTCTCCTTTCCTTCTGATTTTGCTCACTGCTTCAGCTCCGAGGAGTTACAGCTCTTGCAGCTCCTTAAGTGAGTTACTTTGATCATTTCTTTCAGCTCGCTTTGCTCCCCTGAAATGTCAGAATGACCAAGCCTCTTGCTAATTTAATGGTTGGGGTCAAAGACATTCTGTAGGTAAAATGTTCCTCACAGATAAAAATGTTTCTGGAAAAAAAGTGAGAGACAAACCTATTTTTACTACATAGGTATAAATTGTATCTTTGGAAATTTTCTAGGGTTTTCCAGCCAGCCAAGGAAGACTCTAATGTTGAACTTGCACTATAATCCTTTTTAGCCATGTACCTTCTAGCATTGCTATTTACCTAGGACCTCAATCCAGTGGGCTTAGCAACACACAGCAACATTCAGAGTGCGTGCATGTGCCCACTTTGGTGAGCTTTAGTACTATCACGCATGTGAGATGTCCTGCAATTCATTCCACCTTTGGCATCTAATCACTTCACAGTTATGTTTTTATGTGCATTGGTGTTTTGCTTGCACGTGTGTCTCTGTGAAGGTGTCAGATTCCCTGGAATAGGAATTAAACAGTTGTGTGCTCCAATGTGGGTGCTAGGAATTGAACCTAGGTCCTATGGAAGAGCAGCCAGTGCTCTTAACTGCTGAGCCATCTCTCCAGTTCTCAGTCATTACTGATGGACTAAAATGGACAGACCATCAAGATCTGGCCAAGCCAGTCCTAGGGCAACAAGGGGATGAATGATGTCCCATCAGTGCTTGGTAAGTGAGTGGGAAAAGATATGAAATACGTGTTGAATTAGCCAATGTTAAATACATGAATGAATAATGAATGGCCGTCCGTGGTGCCTATGGCCATTTCTTTCCGTCTGTTTTAAGCTGCCCTTTGATTTATTTTTTGTAGCCATAATACAATCCCAACAAGCTGACTCTAAATTTATTATTTGCTTTTATGTTCTGCTGGTGACTTTTGAAATAGGGGCTGACATGCTATGCCTTGAATCCCGTTTTCAAATAGTTAAGGAATATTTTCAAACCTCCCTGAGTGGAGTAGGCAAGACAAGAGAGGGATGGCGCTTATGTCCCAGCTAATCTCTGTTATGACAAATCTGTATGACTAAGGAGTGAGGGCCATGGGGGTAGGACCATGCCCCTTGGCTGAGTAGAAGAGGGTCGTCCACAGATGACACATGACTGGAGCCATCGAGTTCCTGTATATACTTGGTAGATATATGTACCCACTGGACTAGGTAAATGTAATCCTTTGCAATTTTTCATTTCACTTCCTTGAGTTCTGTGGTATTACCAAGGAGCAACTGGTTTTCTTCTGGGTGAAGTGGAAATCTTTGCTTAATTCAAAACCACTTACATTAAATACATGCAGCTACACGGGGATCTTTTGTAAGAGAGAATGTTATTCATGCTTTTCAAAATCAATGAATCGTCACTTGACCTTAACGGATATGTGTAGATCACTGCAATTGGGAGTTAAACTGAGTGAGGAAAAGCAGCTTTTACTTGAAACCCAATTGTTTATTGATATATGTTTGGGAAGTTATAACAGAGTCACGTTTTTGAGTAGGACACTGGCAAAGTATGTAAAATTAAAATGACCCACAATACTGTCTGCTACTTAAAACTATGTGAAGTCCCCAATAGGAGGCTGGAAATATTCACATAGACTAACAATTCACATAGACTAAGATATAATAACTCAAGTTAAAATTTGGTTAATCATGCAATTGGGGTGGTAAATAATAACATCCTGGGAACATTTTAAAATACAGCCAACTTCCTGGCTATTTTCATAATGGTGAGGTCAAGAAGACCAGATATCTGACCTAAATGTTGCTAGTATGTGGTCGTCTTTTAGTATTATTTTGTACTGTTGATTTGGTAACCAAAACTAAAGGTCATGTCTGAAGAGACGCTCATGGGAACATGAGGACTTGAGTTCGGTCTCCAAAGCCCATTTAAAACCCAGGCACCAGACACCTGGAATCCTAGCACCAAAGAAGTAGAGATAGGCAGGCCCTGGGGCTCACTGACCAGCCAGCCTAGCCTAATAGGCAAGCTCTAGATTCAATGAGAGACTCTTTCTAAAACATTGAGGTGAAAATTGATTGAGGAAGACACATATCATCTCTGGCCCCTGCATGATTGGACTCAAATCCACATGCACATGAACACACCTGTGTATATGACATCACACACATTTTTAAAATGTACAACTTAAATCAGGCAGCTCCGTGATAGGAGCACTTACTACTCTTGAAGAGGACCTCGGTTCTGTTCCCAGCACATCAGACATCTCATAACTGCCAAGAACTTTAGTTCCAGGGCATCCGATGCCCTCTGGCCTCCTAGACACCTCTACATACATGATGAACAAAAACTCATCCAGGTACACACAAATACTTAAAAATAAAAATAATACTTTTTAAAAAAAATTGAATGTCACATCTGTTTATAAGAATGTAAATTGGTGTGACCAGTACAGACAACAATATGGATGCTACTGAAAAACAACTAATAATTGTCTTAGTTACTTTTCTATTATTGTGAAGAGACACTGACTGAAGCAACTTACAGAAGACAGGGTTTATTGGGACTTAATGTTTCAGAGAATTAGACAATGTCATGGTGGGAACATGTCAACAGGCATTCAGTTGAAGCAGTTCCACTAAGTTTACATGCTTATTTGCAAGTAGGAAGCAGAAAGAGCTAACTGGAGATTGTGTGGGATTTTGAGACCTCAACATCATCCCCTAAGGACACAGTTCTTCCAACAAAGCCATACATTGCAATCCTTCCCAAACAGTTCCGCCAACAGATACCAAACTATTCAAATTTATGAGCCTTTGGGAGTTATTCTCATTCAAACCACCATGAATATGATTCAGTAAACACACACACACACATGCACACGCATACATGCACATGTGTACACACGCTGAAATCAATGACTAGAAGAGATAGCTGAACTCAAAGTTCAGAGCAGCAAAAGTAGCCATGATACAGAATCAAGCTAGGTAGTCATCAACAGATAAATTGTAAAAGAAAAATGTCATACAGAGTGGGGAAGTAGCGAATGATAAAGAACTCGCTTAGCATGTGTGAGGCTCCGGGTCTAATTCCTACCATTGTACAATAAATACATAAGAAAGAAAGAAAATATGGCACGTGTGTACAATGAAATGCCTTTCTGTCTTAAGAAATATTGTCATTTAGTACAAGATGAACCTAGAGAACATTGTGTGAACTGAAATAAGCCAGCTACAAAAAGACAAATAGTCCATGATCTTAATTACATATGTATTGTTCTTTTTTTTTTAAATCAAATTCTAGAAGTACCATAGAGAATAATGGTCGTAAGTTCTTATAATTTGGGTCTGGAAATGTCTTCAAAGGCTTGAGAGTTGAAGACATGATCTCCCATGCAGCAGTGTTCTGAGGTGAGTGGACTCGTGAGAGCTGTGATTCCACCAGTGTATTAATCTCTTACGTTCACAGCTGAGTGGACTACAAGGAAGTTGTGGAAACTGTAAGTGGTGAGGCCTTACGGGAGGAAGTAAGCCATCAGTGGTCTGCCTTTGACTACTGTATCTTGTCCAGCCCTCCTCCCTAGCAGCTGCTGTTATGGGAGCAGCTTTACACTGCCACATCCTCCCTGAGATGGTGTTCTACCTCATCCTGGGCCTAAAGCAACCCACCCATCCAAATAGCCTAAGTGGATCCTTCTCTTTAGTTTTCAGATAGTTCATCCTAATGATGAAAAGTTCACTCACATACTAGGGTTGAGGAGAGAGGAACCTGGGGAGATGTCAATCAAAGGATACAGAATTTCAATTATACAAGAGAAAAATTCAAGGGATGTACTGTATAACATGTTGATTATAGTTAATAACATATTTTATCCTTGAGAATTGATGATGATAGATCATGTTAGAGTTCTTAGGCTGAGATTATAACATGGTGGAGAACACCTGCCTAGCATGACTAAAGCCCTGGGTTAGATACTCAGCGGACACAAAAGGAAACAAAGACGTTCTCTGCATAGGAAAGAATGATAGCTATGTAGCTCTTAAGTGGCTTGGTTTAGCCATAATGCATTTGCACGCCAAACTTGTATGCAGTTACTTTTCTCTTACTGTAAAGAAATACCAACTTAAAACTTGGTCAATTAAAAATGAATAAAATGTATGCCTATTATTTAAAGATAATGTCTTGGGGATGGAACTGGAGGGGAGAGTAGCTTACACTCATCAGCACTGGGAAATGTCTTTTCTTTCTCAGGCAGAGCCTGTTTTAGCATTCACTTCAAGGTGTCTCCAGGTTAGCTGTCAGCTTGACAGGGAGTCCTGAGAAGGCAGAGTCTGGAAGGGACAGATTTGATCCATATAAAAATCTAGTTAGAACCAAGTCTGCCCTGTGCCAGCTCTTCCCTAAAGGATTCTGATACTTCTTGCAGCTAGTACCACAGCATGTTCAAGTCCAATAAAGGGGAAAGAAACTCTGTGTGTCTAGATTTACCTTCTAGAGAGAGGAACTTACTTAGCTAAATGGTAAAGAAGCCTGCTACTACACTCCTGGGAATAGCAGTGTGTTGAGTTTGAAGGAAGACTTTGGACTGGATAAGGAGACTAACCCTGACTTCCAAAGCCTTACTGCACAAATTTAGACCGCCAATGCTAACAACTGCAAAACAGATTAATAATAAAATAGAACAAAAGCAAAACCCAGCCTTCTGTTCTGTCTAAGAAATCCAGCTTCTCTCTGGTAGAGAAAAGGACTATCTGCTCCCAGGAAATGGTCAGTCTGGGCTTTTCTCAACCCAGTCAGTAATTGCTTAGTGGCTCCTGTTAAATGCAGAGCTGATTGCCTTGAGTGGCCTTCCAGAATAGCCATGATGTCCGCCTTTCAGAAGCAAATGCCAACCCAGAGGACAAACTCATAGGCCATGTGATGAGAGGGTAAAGTAGAATGTCATCTCTCTGTAGAGGAAAATTATTTCTCTTATTGGACTCTCTCCACTTCAGGGAAAGGGGCTGAGAGGAAAGCTGGAAAATGTATAGGAGCTGGGGAGACACCTTCTAGGGGCTAGCTTTGTCTATGATGCTACAAGTAGATGAACTCAGGCCAACACCATAGTGAGAACAATCCTGCATTCATATTTCAGAGCATGTGTCAGTCATGGGAAATAACAGAGCTGAGCAAGACAAAGACTCCTGCCTTCTTGCATTTACATTCTAGTGCAGGCAAACGGAAAGTAGTCAAATATGCATGTGAATTAAATAAAGTCATTTTTGATCTGAAGGAACAGAGACTATCATTCCTATAGCAGGGACAGGGGTGGGGAGTCATGGAGACAGAGACAGTGACTGCAAGACAGTGAGCTCATCCAGGTGGCAAGGGAACACTATCTCATGCCTGTGGCAGAGCAGACACAAAGAACACACCCCAAGGAGCCAGAGTTGGCCCATAAGGTTTGACGCGGCCCTAAAGAACTAAGCAAGGTAGAGACTGGAGGCACATGGTGAGAGCAGGGACTCGTGCTTGTGAGGAAGGACCCCCATTTCCGGCTGTATCCTGAGAGCAAGGAAGAAAGGTAAGAACTGGGGGGAGGGGCGATGCTGAATCTGGATCAGGATGTGTTACTCTTCCTGGTGGAAGGAACTGAGAGTTCTGGCTTCCAAGCTGATTTGATATTCCCTATTCAGTGTAGAGTGAATCAGAAACTGCTAAGATTCCAAGTCCTGCCACTAAAACTTGGGCCTTGGGGCTCTGTGACCTCCTTTAGCTTTTCCCTTTCTCCTCTCACAGCTAATAGGATCTGCTTCGTGGGAGTGTGAGGGACCAAAGTAAGACTAAGAGCTGGGGAAAGTCTCTGAGAGAATTCTCATCCACTGCTTGTCCTTATCCCAGCATTTACCTGTCCCATCCTTAGAGAATCCCCCCATCGCGTACCAGGCCACAAAATGCTGAAATTGCCTGCCATGTGTGTTCTTTTTCAGCATCCCATCCCATCTTCTTCAGAATGTCACTTAGGGACCTTGCCACCACCAATGCTGAAATCACAGCATCTGCCATTTTTGAGCAGCCACCACCAGCAGAAGTTGGGCCAAGGCCTTCTGTACATTCTCAGTGAATACAACAGCTTCACTCTACTCCTTTGCTTAGTTCTGCTTTACATGGAGGACACCGAGACTCCCAGGGAGGGACATGAGGCTACTGCAGAGTCACTCAACAAGAGCCAGAACCAGCTCCGCCCCAAATCACCTTTATTTTCTTTCTGACCCTGCTATCCTTTAAAGACCAACAATAACAAACAAATAACAACAGTTGATACCGGATCAAAATATCCACATGGGACCATCAGAAAGTACCACTTAGTGAAAGAAGATGCTGCCTCCGAGTGCTGAGATTAAATCCGTGTGCCACCATGGACAACAATTGAGATTGCTTGAGATTCTTAAGGCATTTCCTTGAGTCTGCCCAGAAAGCAAAAATGCCCCCTTACTTCAAGAGAGCCTTTGTCCCCCACAGGCTAGTGGCCAGTGGTAGTATTCTGTGATGGGATTACTTTGACTGTGGCCATGTGGTGCTGGGGAAGCCCCTCCAGCCCCTTCCGGCCTCTTTGTCCTTTTTCTAGTGTTCCATCTGCAGGGCCCTCACACAGCCCTGCTGCTCTTGACTCTGAAGCAAAGAGGTAAACATCTTGGGGGCTTTATTAGTTTATTTCAGAAGATGGAGCCTGTTTGTCCCTAGGGCCCAGCCCTCTTTTATGGCCTCCAGGCCCTCTTGACAAATTCTAGTGACTGGAGAGAAAACCCCGCTTTCTACAGCAGATCATTAAAACACCCACCATAAACCCAGGGCCATAAAACATTATTTGCCAGGCATAAAAAGAGGGTAGATTTTCCCAGAATGACAACCCAGGCCCTGCTTTCTCCCGCTGGGAAAGGAGGCACACGGATGCCGTCGTTCATAAATTCCTTATCTTGCACTGTGCTTTGGGAAAAGAACCCTGTTGGGAAAGCAGCCAAAAAAATATTGATTTATTTGTTCCTCAGAGTCCAAAGCATTTTTAATGAGAGAGGCATGGCGATGCCCTGCCCGTGTGTCTTCAGATGACTTAATCAGAGAACACACGCCCCAGTGCAGCCATAGTTTGCCAGAAGATGAGGGACTTCCACAAACTGGAGGCTCTCCTTTGGGAGCCTTCCCAAGTGGACAGACATTGATTTCTCCCTTTTTCATCTGTTGGTTTCCCAATTAAGCCAGCTAGCACCCACCAAGGAGCTGCTTCTTAGAATACAGGCTAGCTTTCCAGGGTACTCGCCCTTGGCCCCTCACTAAAGACTCAAAGGGGATTTTGTTCAGGTCTGAAGGACAGGACTGAGGTCTTCAGTACTTGGAGCTCAGGGTTCCAGTAGCATAGCTCTCTGCAACCATTATTAAAACCACCAGCTCCAAAGCTCTCATCCCTTTATGTGAAGTCATTGGGACTAGATAAGTTTGCTGGAAATCTTGCCAATTTTTTTTTCTTGAATGATAAAATATAGTATATGATTCAAATAGCAATCCTGATGTCTAGGGAAATAGCTAATAATCAAGTATGTTGTATTTCTTCAGTTGGAAGGGTGAACATTCTCTGGCAGTGAAATAAGCAACAGTTAGAATGGTCTAGTCAACATTTGCATACTACAAAGGGGGTTTGCAAAAAAAAAAAATCCTCCATTTTCAGAGCTGATTTTTTTTTTCTAGAAAAGTCAGTGTCTAACAACATTGAGTGCTTAGCCCAGACTTGGTGTTTCTGTTGTCATCTTGGTGCCGTCTTACAACTCTCTAGCTGTAAAAGCCACTCACTCTAGTCCCCTCTAAGTGCCCTCCTGTGTGTGCTGTCTACTTTCTGTTTGGTTTTGTTTGTGGTGTGTGTGTGTGTGTGTGTTTCAGAAGATATGGAAGTGCAGAGGGGTCTTGTGAACATCTACAAAGTAGCAGGGGAGGATATCTAGGACTGCAGACTCCATCTTCCACAAGAGGATCAAGGGATGAACCATTGAAGCTGGATCTAACCCAAAAAGGCAACCATAGAGAAGCAAGCAATTCTTCAGGTAACTCAGGCAACAGCTAAGTAAAATAAAGGAAATACTTGCTTTGACTGTAAATGGATTTTGTCTTCTGTCCTGTCCATTTATGTGGCCTGCCTCTGGAATCCAGGGCACTTGGGAGTCAGGGAGCTTCCCTGCCCTTTGTGTAGCTCTGTTCACAGCTACTCCCTGCTTGTTTTCAACAGCCACTGGTGAGTTGTATCCTGGAGATGAGGTAGCCCAAGACAGAGCTGGGATGCCTGCCTGGGGACACCTGGGCTAGGGGTGGAGGGGCATGGGAATTTCTTTGCAGCTGCAGCTACAGAGCTGAATAGCTGGAAAGAAAGCAAAGAGAGGAGAGAGAGCCTGGAAGCAATTCTCCTGATTGGGGGGAAAAAAGCCCTCACTTTTCCCCCCTCAAGTGTGCAGATCTAAAGCTACATGGAAAATTGTGGAATGTCTGAGATCGATAAGGGACGTAAGCCTAGAGAGAGCTGGAGGGGAAAAAAAGCCCAAGGTTTTGAGAACTTCTGGCTTTTCTTGGGACTACAAGCATTCTTAGCAAAAGAAATCCAGTGGGGAAATGGTCCAAATCCATCCATCTTTCCCAGTTTGCACTTCCAACAAATGAACAGTGAAGGGAGGCAATCAGTCAGTAGGTACATATGTGGCTGGGTCAGTGGTGGAGCAGTAACATCTCTAGTGCTGAACTTGTGGCTTATGCATACTCTAGGGTGGGCTGCTGGGGATGGGGTGAGGCACAGGGTAGCAAACCAAGAGCAAACAGGGTGTCGGCACCAAGAGCTTAGGTCAAAGGCAAACCAGTGGATGAAGACAACTGACTCTTATGAGTGAGTGGGGTATGTGTGTGTGGTGTGGTACATGTGTGGTGTGTGTATATCTGGTGTATGTATGTGTTGTGTGTATAGTGTGTCTGTGTTGTGTGTACATGTAGAGTGTGTGTGGAGTGTGTATGTGGTATGTGTGGGGGTGGGGAGTGGCAGTGTGTGTGTGTGTTTGTAGTGTGTGTAGTGTGGTGTGTGTTTATCTTTTACCCTTGAACACTGGAAGATGGGACAGACGAAGAAACGAATTGCCCTATTCTCTGAGACACCGTTTGAGCATGGCACCATGGCATGCTGGAGGATGGGGTGGTGCATAGCCATCAACTCTGTCCAATCGAAGTCTTAACAATGTCAGCTATCTAGAAGTGTCTAGAATTTGAGGAGTCTGGATCCCCTGGTTCACCTAAACTTCACAGTCTTCTCACCTGAGAGCAGCCACCTAGATCCGTACCTGCAGCATGACCTCTACTCTTGCCTGGCCGCGTTGGTGTGAGGAGCAATCCTGTCTAGCAAACATCTAGGACAACAGGGACTTTGCAGGATGCGCGAGCCCACCTTACTCTCCAAGCCCAGGCTTTAACTGCTCTCTCCAGGGCATAAGAAGGAGACATCTTGACAAGGATCCGTGTCAGTGAGGTCGTTTCTGTAGAGGCCCCAGTAAATGCAGTTTGGGAAAGTTGAGCCAAGGGGTCTGGTTTGGAAAGTTGGGGTTCAGCCTCTCAACCGGGTCGATGACTTTGGAAGAAGCTGAGCCAGTCAGGAGGCGGGCAGGCAACAGCAGCGGAATGGACTTCTTTCAACAGATGCCTGGGGGATGGGAAGCCTTGAGGAGGGGGCCCAAGGGGGAGCGTACCCCGCCTCCCGGCACCCCGGCCCGTAGTACAGCTTTAAAATCCTGTGAAGTTTGTCATAGGACAGCCTCACCACGCATGCGCATAGGCAAAGTTGACTTTTTTCTCCCCCCCCCCCACCTCCCTTTGCCTCTCCAGCCGCGTTTGGTTCTGCAACTTTAAAAATATTTTTTTTTTCGCTGAGAACACCAAGGGAAAGAGGAGTCTGGAGAGAGGGAAGGCGAAAGTGAGGGAGCTGATCAGGAGGGCCGGGGGGTGGGGGGGACACGCGGTCCCCACGCTGGGGCAGTCAGTCTGTGGGGCACCGCATCGCGTGGAAAGTTGCTGCAGGCTCCGAGGCACCGCCTCCGCCGCCGGAGTCCGGTTCGTGCGGCCGCCGCTTCGCAAGCTCCTTCCGCGGCCTCCGCCGGGCCCCACGACCGCCCCTCGGACCCCGGCCGCGACCGAGGAGGTGGGCAGCCTTGGCCGCCATGGACCTCTGGAGTTGAGTCTCCGCCGCGGAGCTCCGCGCCCTCCGTCCTCTTGCTCTGTTCGCCCTGGAAAGGCAGGGGGTGGAAAGAAGGAGGTTAACCCGAAGAAAGAAAGAAAGAAAGAAGAAGGGGACCAGAAGGGGGAAGCCAACGTTCCCCACGGGCTAGCTGTCCATCAACGGCTCAAGCCACCAAGCGGCAGAAAGTTCAGGGCTGCCTTGAACCCATTTTTTTTTTTTTTGCGCCCGCTTTTTGCCAGATTCTAAAATGAAAGGACAAAATTTGGCGCTGACTCTTGAAGCTCTGATGGCGACTTGTGCGATTTCAGCCTCATCACTCGGAGAAAAAACCATGCGTGCCTGATTGTTCTGTGGCCCCAAAGCTGCTGCTGCTGCTGCGGCGGCGGCTACTGCTGCTGCGTGTGTGTCTGTGTGCGAGCGTGTCTCCGTGTCTCTGTGTGTGTGTCTGTGTGTCTGTGTGTTTGGGTGTGTGTCTGTGTATACACAGACGTCCACTAGCTAACTCAGCTGCAGGAGCAGCCCCGGGAAGCAGACGTTTCGGTCTCAGACCCGGAGAGGAGGAGCTGACAATCAGGAGGCGTGAGCCACCAGGAGTCTGCAGAATTCGTGGTGTGAATGAACTGGGGGCATCTTGGGCACAGGGATTGCCCCCTCCTCCTTCCCCGCCTCGGGCCACAGTTGAGTAGTGGGGCATTTTTTTCACCTTCTTGTGAAGAATTTTTTTTATTATTTGTTGTAAAGTCTTTTGCACAATCACGCCCACATTTGGGGTTGGAAAGCCCTAATTACCGCCGTCGCTGATGGACGTTAGAGAGGGAGCGCCTCGCCGCGGAACAGTCGCCTGCGCGCCCTCGTCGGACCTGCGGCTCCTGCACTGTGTCCCCGCTCGGCCCTGCGCTTGCTGCTCGCCCGCGCGCGCCGGCGCCCTCTCGGTTCCTGGGCTCGTTTCCACGCTATACCAGCTCCGCAGCCTGAGCCCAGGCTCCAGTGCTCGCTTCCGCTCCGGGTCGTTGCGCCCACCCGACGCGCCCAGGAGGACTTCGCAACCCTGCTTTGGATCGTCCCCCCAGGCTTAACCCCGACGCTTCGCTTGAATTCCTCGGCCTCCTTCGCTCGGGTGGCGACTTCCTCTCCGCGCCCCCTCCCCCTCGCCATGAAGGTAAGTGTTCTGTGCGCACGGACGCTCCCTACTTTTTTTTCTTTTCAAAGTTAACTGAACTCTTTCAGATTATCCCTATCCCCTCCATTTCTCTAACTGCCTACAGAAAACTAAACTCTAGTATCGCTGGCAGGGACTCCTATCTTTTCGTCCCTTACCCTGGGGACACTGTCTCTGCGTCCTTGGAGACTTTTTGCACCGGCTATTCTTCAAACCTTTTCAACTATGGAGAAGAGCGGGGACAGGAAAGATAGCTCGGGTCATAGATGGCGTTCTTTTTTACTTCGAAAGCCCGGAGTGTAGTTTTACTATGTGTATTTCAGAGACTGGATAATGATTCGATTCATCAAGTATATATCAAACGCTCATTTCTGCGGCACGCGGAGACTGTGTGGTTGGAGATCTGAGGCTGGATGAGGACTGGGTTAGGAGAAACGGCTGCGAGACTAGGGAAACTAGGGGCCACCTACCCTAGAGCAATGCACTCCCCACCCCCAACCTCAGATCAGGGCCCAGTTCCCGGCTCTCCAGGTCGAGTAACCCGAGCGTTCCCGGCCCCTGTGCCTTTAAGAGTGCCTGGCGGGGGGCCAGAGCGCACCCCGCGCTGGGAGCGGGGTCGCGTTATTAGCTTTATTAGAGGCCTCTGGGTGAGCTCAGGTCCTTTACTGCAGCATTGGGGGCGGGGAGTAGTGGTCCTAGTGGCTTTAATCCTACCCCCTGAGTGGAGTCAGCCTAGTGCTTTAGAGACTCTAGGGCCTCTGCGTTGCGAGAGCGGGCGGGGGTTAGTTTGTGAACTCGTGTTTGTTTTAATTGTCAGTTGTATGTTAAAGCCGAGTCACACACTCTGAGGGTCACCGAGAGTTCACTTTTACAAAAAAGTTAACGTTTCGTCTTGGAATATAACTAGCAATTTTCTAAACAACGTTTCCTCTGGTTGCCCTCCATGTCTCGATAACAATTTCCATTTATACTTCATATCTCTCGGTTCGAGCTTTCTAGTAGGGTGTAAGATGAAAATCGGAACGAAGCTGTTTCTTAAAAGCAAACAACCTTCTTTCTTCAAAGACAGGGTTTAAAACTCTGGTGCTTCTAAGGCCCTGTTTTATCCTCTATGCCCTGTCCGAGACACGGCTCCGTGGTCGTTCTTTAAATGGACAATTCGCTCTAGGCAAATAACTTGGGCCCGGCGATGAGGTCGCACCTCCTTGAGTCTCTGCTGTCTTGACAACGTTAGCACACCTTAGTCAGATTTGGTTTGAAGACATTTTCCAACAGACGAAGGTTTTTGTTTGTTTGTTTGTTTGTTTGGTTGGTTGGTTGGTTGGTTGGTTGGGTTTGGGTTTTTTTTGGGGGGGGAGGTTGGAGGAGACTGTGTCGTAAGTACCCAGCGACTAAGGAATGGCGGAAAGTAGGGTATGGGTGTGCGCATTGGGACCCTTGTTCTGCTTTGGGGGCTCGGGGAGCTAGAGATATGTCTTTGACAAGCCGACTTTAGTCTTCTTGGCGGTTCGGCTCTAGATCCTCCGAAGGAGGCCCAGACCGAGACCCTGGTCTTCCTTTCCAGAGCGCTCCTGTGCACAAGGGGCGCGCTACGTGCCGGCAAAACTCTGAGCTTTAACACGGCCTTTCTAACCGGCCGCGCGGTGCCGGCTGCCCCCTATTGGCCATCTGCAAGTAAGGACCTTCTGAGTTCCAGTCCTTCATCTTGAACCCCTGGTGACAACTCAGCTCCACTCTCCCACCAAGACCCTTCTAAGTTCTCTGCCAGGGGACAGTCTGAGTTGTCCTGAGCTTTGAATAGAAAAGAGATATAAGTGTAACCCAGCAAAAAGGCCTTGGGCAATTTGGACAAAAGGACCTTTTCTGGTCAGTGGTGAGGGAGTGTCACTGTAGGAGGCCTCGGGTGTGGCCCTGGTTGTCTCACCAATTCTTTCTGTGTTCCTGGATGCTTGTTGCGGTTCCCTCTCTCAGCCTCTGCTTCTTCATCTATTAAACACAGAAACAAAGACAGTGATTTCGTCTTCGTTTATGAACTTCATCTATTTAAAAAAAACCCTGTAAAGATTGTGGACTGAACTGATCTTTAATTTCTCACTCTCTCGGGGCTGCACAACTCAGTTTTAGACAGATGACTCTGTGCTCAGTTAGGCAAGGTAATTGTGTGTGGGCCCTGGAGAGTCCTAAGGTACATCACTGAGGCTTAGGAAAAGGTAGAAAAGTTTATTTCCTGGACTATTACTGTTCTCTGAACTCCTGGCAATTCTAGGTCACTCGGGAACTTTTCAGGTTTCTTACTCAGACTGCAGCTCCAGACAACCTCCGGTTTATCTCACTGGCTATTTCTTCCTGCTGCATGTGCCCTGGCCACACGTTTTCATGGAGTGGGGCAGTTACAGTTCAGCTGGGACCAGGCCCGGAAAAAAAATGGGGAGCAACAGTTCCCTTTATCTACTCCCCCTTAAGCAGACACCCTACTGGTCATTTCTTCAAGGTCTTCTTTCTGCCGTTCTTGAAGCCGGAGAACCAAGTTTGTGCCAGTGACGGAGTTTCCCTCTCTCAAGTTTCTCCATCCGTCTTATCTTCTTGGTTCAGAGAAAGAGCAGACTGGAGAACACTGTTCAGTTTCCATCTCTTCAAGAACAGAGATCTGGGAGTTTCCCATCTTCCTTTTCGCCACCGGGAGCCTGGGTCACCCTCTTCTTCCGCCTAGTTGGCATCTCTCATTTCCACTCCCAGACGTGGGCCCTAAATGTAGAGTCTAGCAGAAAGAAGGAAATGACCCGACTGTGAAGTAGAGCCACTGCCACCTACTTCCCGACCCCCTGACTCTCGAGAAAGACTGTGTGCCTAGCCTCTCTGGTGTTTGCCTTAAAGGACCGCCTGTTTCTGCACTTGGGAGCGGAACACTTTTGCGTGTGTCCTGTAGCTATCTAGATCGAGGGAGTCGTCTTTCCTTACTAACTTCCCTTTCCCTCGTGTTGGCACCTAAGAGCAGCGCTACAGCCTGCACCTTTCGTCTAGTCCACCCTGAAGGCTTTGGGAGTTCCTTTATGGGGAAGCAGCACCATCCAGATTGAGCTGCTCTGGCTTCAAGACCCGCAAATGCTTTTCCTTCACTTCACCCACCCCTGCGCTGCACCTCTTAAAAGCCCGCACCCTCCACTGTACGCCCGGCAAGGACGGATGCTCCGGCTTCTCAGTCTGCTTTCTCCGAGCCCCTATTGGAAAACATTTGGCTCTTTCTCAGGATAATTTTGACCAGAACTTTTCTTTTAACCCTGTTGCGGCAGTTTCCCGAAAGTTCTCCTTCCACATCGTTTTCTTCGCTTCGGATCTCTCCGAAACTCACCGGGTCGGATGTTTTACACTCTAGAGTGGCGGTGTTCTTTAGTGAGTCCCTTGAAATCGTTCAGATTTGTGGGGCTGCGACTGACTGGAGAGGAAAGAAAACCTAGGTGTTTCCAGGCAAGTGCAGGGGGTCCAAGGCACATGCTGCTCTCGGGGCTCTCCGGTGGATCTCCATGGGACACCCCTAATCTGTAACGGAGGAGACCGGAGCTGAGTAAACCCGGTGCCTCCACTCTCTGTTGGCCGGGTTCTGGGAACTGGTGGATTTGCCCTGGGGGCGTCGGGTCGGTATAGGGTTCGGTTTGTGTGGTTTCGGCTCTAACAAAGAGATTCCCTGTAATCCGCCGAATCTGTTATCAATTTCTCCACCACCCGCGCCCCGCCCCGCGCGCCCCGCCCGCCGTGAAGCTCCAAAAGTTAGTGAGACCCGCCGCGATTTGAGAGCCCTTCGCAACGTGTGTGTCTGTGCATACGTGTGTGTAAGTGTGCACGAGGGTGTGTATGGATGTGGTGTGTGTGTGTGTGTGTGTGTGCGCGCACACACACACACACACATTAGTGCATGGTTTTAGCCTCCACTGGGGACTCTAGCCTTTGCAGCCTGGGCCGCGCGCAAAGAAAGACCCTGAAGCCCACCCCTCCCCTGGAGGAAACTTGACACTTCAGGCGGGGGTAGGGAAGGAGACTGAACCTTCTTTCTCTTAGACTGGGGAAACTCCAGATTTCCATTCTCTCCAGGATGCGTCCCCAGCTTTGCAGTGCTTTGGGGACGGCCGAGCTGAGGCTCAGATCACTGGTTAGCTGGCACTGGGAAGCACATAAGCTCCTCTTCCAGGAGCCCGGAGGTGTCCAAGCCAAAGGGGTGGCTCGGAAAGGAAAGCTACGGCCTGCTCCAGGGCCCCTTAGCGTTTCTACTGCGTACAGGGTCCCCTTCATCCCTTTTACGGAGCTGGTCTCAGCAGGGCCTTCGCCTGGAAGAGGTTCACCTTTCTTGCCTTTCCAAAAGAAGGGACTCCCTCAGGGGCTCCGGGCATCACAGAGTTACACTTATCAGAGACGTAAAGGGGAACGTTGGAAACCTGCTCCTCCTACCCATACTCTTCTCTCCGCCGCCGCCTGCAGGTGGAAAAGTCTCCAGTGGGATCAGCCTGAGAACTTTCTGCCCCCGAATATCTTCAGGAAGGAAACTTCTCCGCCCGGCTCCCTGCGCCCTGGAGGCCAGGGGCACTGATGATGCTTGGGAACTGGCTCCGTTTGGGGACCTGTCGCCTCGGCCCGTTTGCCAACCTTTTGGAACTGAATGAACTGAGCCTGACTAGGGCCAGAGAGGCTAAACTGGAGGCAGGGTGGCAGTGTACTTCAAGACACTGGCCCGCAGTGGTGCGATGAAAACATGGGGACAACTCCAAGAGAAACAACAGGCTCTCCGTGGTTTTCGCCCCGCCCCCCAGCCGCTGCTGGACGTGGGGGCCAGAGGGAGAGTTAAAAATTCAGAATAATGGGGTCCAAGGGAAGGAAAGGGTAGGGGAAAGATCCTCTTAAAGGAACTGAAGCGGATACTTCTTTCTACCCGAGACCTACACCTCCTCTCAGACAGATAGGAGGCTGCTAGCAGGAGGGGGCAGGCTTTCCGGGTTCCCTGGGGTGGGAGAGCCGACCCTCTTCCCATTCATTATCCCTTACCCCCCAACTCCATCTACTCCCCGCCCCAACTGGCTGAAGCAGATCCTAAAGGAAATCCAGGCTGCTCTTCCCCATCTGGAAGTGGCTTTCTCAAAATCGGCCCGTAAACTGATTATAAAACATACGATGTTAATTCGGAGCTGCATTTCCCAGCTGGGCACTCGCGCGCCGCGCTGGTCCCTGGGGCCTCGCCCCCACCCCCTGCCCTTCCCTCCCGCGTCCTGCCCCCACCCCCACCCCCGCGCCGGCCACCCCGCCTCCTCGGCAGCCTCCGGCAGTGCGCTCCACTCGCCTTCGCGCTCCTCTCGCCCATGGAATTAATTCTGGCTCCACTTGTTGCTCCGGCCCAGGTCCGGGAGAGGACGAGGGTGGCGGCGGGCTCCTGAGTGAATTTTCTGGGAGGGACAGAGCTCAGCGGGAAGCTAGAGGCAAGCGAGGGGGTGCGGGACTAGAAGTTGCAGGAAGTCTGGTACCCGGGTTTTGACTGAACAGCATTGAGACTTGTTTGTAATCGCTGGCGTGCCCTGCGCGCAGTATCCTAGCGAAATAAGATTTCCTGGTGAGGTTGCGTGGGTGGATTAATTTGGAAAAAGAAACTGCCTATATCTTGCCATCAAAAACCTCACGGAGGAGAAGCGCAGTCAATCAACCTCGGATGTTCCGTTGTTTAAACTTGTATGCTTGAAAATTATCTGAAGGCAATAAACATCTGCTCCTTTTTTCCCTCTCCAGAAGCCCATTGGAATATTAAGCCCGGGAGTGGCTTTGGGGATCGCTGGAGGTGCCATGTCTTCCAAGTTCTTCCTAATGGCTTTGGCCACATTTTTCTCCTTCGCCCAGGTTGTAATAGAAGCTAATTCTTGGTGGTAAGTTGATTCTGTGTGCCTATTCTTCCTTTTGTAAAAAGTACACTTGCGTTATGCTATAACATTGAAAGCCGGAGAGAGAGCATGGGTACCTTCATCTAATATAGATGGGTATGTGTTCTATGAGCTTTTAAAATATGAATTTTCTTGTAACCCACTCATTTTGTAAATCATACACTCAGTTCCACGACGAAACCCGAATATATAAATCTCAGCCTTTTTCTATGAGGCCCTTGTTGAGACGTGGGCTTGCAGTAACATCGTGTACTAAAAGGGAAGTGCATTTCTTTAATAATTGTAAGCATATCTATAAAGTTTACTTTTGCCATCCCCTACCTACCAGGTAAAATAACAATGAGTTTACTTTTTATTTTTCTGTCGTTTGAGGTTATTAACCCACAGTGTCTGAAGCAGCAGAGTCCTAAAAGACATCTAACCCCCAAATAAAGAGTATTTGCACTTGAAATTTGATCAAAGGGAGGTGAACTTGAAATAGTCAAATGTCCCTAAATAAGGATTTCTCTCTGGACTGCAGTGTATCCAGGGGATCTTGTGTGGCAGCGTTCTGGATATTTTCTCCCTGGTAACGGAGTAGCATTTTTTTTTTTTCTGACTGTCAAATGTGACTTCTGGTCACTGAATTTCCTAGCTTGGATACTCCACATTCACTTAAGAATCCCCTTTAACGTGTCTGAGATCATGGGGTATTTTCTTCAGTCTGTACAGACATCCCCATCTGTACTTCCATTCCTCAGAAGCTACTGCTATCTCCTACCTAATTATCCCTACTTTTGAGGAGGTTCTTGAGTTTTTGAGGAGGATCCATTTACCTTGTAGGCATCTAGTCACTTTCTCTAAAGCCAACGGCTGGTCTCTTAAAATCTCCACTTTCCCTTTTTCTCGGTGACTCTCAGAAATACTGGGTCAGGTATGTGGTGACTGGAGAAGAAGGCAATGAAAACTCTGACTAAGGGAGCCAGATGGCCGGGTAGGGACTGCACAATACCTCTGTTTTCTGCAGAGTTTAAACAGAGGAGTTCTATGAAGCCCTTCTCCTACTTTGTCATGCAGACAAACAGGAGAGAAAAGGCATCTGTTTGCTTCAAGCCCTGTATGGCTGACATGTTTTCAGGGAGGAGGGAGCTACCTCTAGAGTTCACGTAAATCTTGAATGAACATCTCCCCCTCCCCTTTGCAGGTCGCTAGGTATGAATAACCCTGTTCAGATGTCAGAAGTATATATCATAGGTGCACAGCCTCTCTGCAGCCAACTGGCAGGACTTTCTCAAGGACAGAAGAAACTCTGCCACTTGTATCAGGACCACATGCAGTACATTGGAGAAGGCGCGAAGACAGGCATCAAGGAATGCCAGTACCAATTTCGGCATCGGAGATGGAACTGCAGCACAGTGGACAATACTTCTGTCTTTGGCAGGGTGATGCAAATAGGTAGGACACGTTTGGATGCTAATCAACTTTGTCTGCATGGGCCTTTACTTTTGCTTGAATGCTTGAGCTGTCTGCTTTACAGCCTGGGTGATGGCTTAATGACTGTGTCATTTTCCAGGATAATATTAATTCTGATTCCCACTTCTGATTGTAGTTTTTAACTCCTTGAAACGGATCAGCAGGAGGACGCCAGATCCCATCATTCCCTGGGACACTTTGTTTTTTGTAAAATGTATTTCATTTAAAGTAGAAGCAGGATACTTGCTTTGATTGATCAAAAGTAGATGGGGCAAAGCCGAGCTATTTAAACCCTTTTAAATCTGAAAACCCTTCTTATGGTTGTAAGTGTCTTAAGCCACAATCCAAATGGCCCAAGCTGTCATCTTTCAGAACGCTGGCAATGCCGGCAGTAAGGTTTTAATTTTCCTAATATAGACATTTCCTGAGGCTACAGAGATATATAAAGTTAAAAGCTTTATTTTTAGTCCCAGAAAGAATTTTAATAAGAAGTGATACAATTTGTGTGTGTGAGTTTTGACAACTGCCAGAAATATACACACTTGGGCTTTCAACCTAGAAACTTTGAAATAACAACTTTAAGTGTTTTGTGTACAGCTTGAGTTTTAATTTCAAATATGTTGTTGAGTTTGTTGTTGCATTCAGGGAGGAGATAGCATTTAAACTGGACCAAAAGGGAAAAAAAAATTGAAAACTCAGTTTGTCTGTGGTTTTCTGCAGTAGTCTGGGATCCTACTTGACAGATGGGCCCTGTGTGATTTCTAGTGTGAATATTTTAGGTCTCTTTAGTTTTATGCAAACAAGCCCTTATAATTAATATGACTGCAGTGACTCCAAAAGTAAGAGGCAATTTATCAAGGCAATTAACTGTTTATACTGACTGGAGATAAAGAGTTGGCTTACTATCCATCACAGATGGATAAAATACTTTGGAAAGAAAACCCTAAAAAGTGCATTCATTGAGAACAAAAAAGAGTTGTCAGTTGATGCTTGAGCCAAAGGGCTTCATATACTAAAATAACACAGGTTTGAAAACACTCCTCTGATCCAGTGGGGGAAGAGCCTGCAGCTCCAGCCTGAAAGGTTCATGGGGCTTTGTCTTTTCTGTCAATGATTAAAGTGTGCTAATGTATATTCTGGGGTCGGACTGGAGTAGCAAAGTCTAGGGAACCAGGAATGGTCCCTAGATATAGACTGTTTTAAAGTAGTCAAATGGGGATATGGTAGGGACCTTACTTCTGCCGTCTGAAACTTCAAGAGAGAAGTTAAAACCTCCTTCAAAATTCTATCTAAATGGCAAGTGTTGTTGGGTGTTTCCTTTATAAGCACCTTGGCTGCCTTTAAAACCACTGTGTTCTCACAGGGACGGAAGTTAGAAAAAGCCAGGGGAAGGTGGCAGTTTCAAGTGAACTCACATGAACACAGCTTTGATTGAACATCCTCCTTTCCCATCTCATCCTTGACAGGAGGCCTGCTCTAGGCAAGATTGTACCAAATAAGCTCTCCTTTGCTAAGTGAATCTAAGTACTGCTAAAAGATTCATTTGAAATGTGGTCCAAGATTCGAAGTGCCTGTGTCCTCAGGGCCTGATCAGAGCTCCTACTCCAAAGGCCTGCATTTAACTGTCCATTGCAAGTCCCCTCTTTGGTCTTCGACTATGTGGTATTCCCTGTTAGGGACTGGGTGGTGGGACTTGTGTGAGTTCCACCCTCTCACAGTCTGGAGAGAGTGACTAGTGCTATGTGTGGGTCATCTGATGCTCCAGGAAGCACAGGATGTGTCTTCACTGGCTAGAGGTTCCCAAGTACCTGGTTGTCCTAGAGCAGAAAGCCACCTGGCGGCTTAGGTTTGATTCATAAAAGGCTTTTCTGTTTCTTATATTTGAAAGAAGGGAAGGAGAGTGGGAAAATTATAATGAATTTTCTGGATGAGAAGGAGCAGAGACTGAACTCCAAGAATGGAAATAAGTCTTTGCCTTCTTTTTCCTAGCTCTGGCTTTGCTTGAAGTCAATGAGTTTTGGGAGAGTTGAAAACACCTTTGGTGCCCAAGGTCACGACAAAACTCTCAGGATCCCAGGGATGTGGAGAGTAACACTTGTCTGTGAGACTCTGACTCTGTGAGGGGCCAGTGTCTGAGAAGCTCCTGCTGCTACCTCTGACCCCTTTCCAGGCTCATTTTTCTAAGGTGCCAGTTGCCCTGGAGGCACTGAGCACAGCCGCCTCCTGAAGGGCCCCTAGCTTCATTTTGGAAACATTCTCATTTTTCACCCATGTTCCCCTTTCCTAACCAGCTTTTGTCTCTCTCCTGTCTTTGTTTCTCTACTGTGAAAAGATGTCAGGAAGGCACCCTTTTTAAGGGATGTTAGGATCCAAGTCAGGCTAGATTTCATGCAGAGGGAGACTTAACCAAACTAGCGACCATAGAGAGACACACAGCGCCCCCCCACCCCCCAGCCAAGCAGCTCTCTTTAAACTGCTGTTTTTCCACAGTCAACACTTAAGAGACTCCTACCAGGTTTTGTATCCTGGATGAAAATCAAAATGATTGCGCTAGATCTATGGGGGGAAAATGCTATAGCGATTTGTGTTTTGTATAAAAGCCCTTTCTGCTCTGTGCATTCAAAGGGCAGTGTCTCACCCCACTCTGTCCTCTGAGGATCATTTTCTCTTCTCTTCCTCTACCCACAACACTTTTATTCCATAGCCCTCTCCTGCTCAGGCCACAGCACTTTCCATATTATCAGTGTTAATCTTCAAATAACTCCCACCAGTCTGTCTGCACTCCTCTTTGTTTCCACTCTCCCAACGTAGTACTCCGCCATCTAATTTGATTTAGACAGACATAAAGCCCCACTGGAACTTTCTGGTTCCATCTTCCTGCCAGCCACCAGCAAACTCCTGAAGTTATTCATTTGTTGAATGCAGGGGGGGGGGGGCTGTATGACTTGAAGTCATAGTACTTCCTGGGAATCACCAACGGGCCCCAGGGATCTGTGGGACAGAATTATTCCTGGAGAGGGCAGGCACCAGAGTCAGCAGGACCATCCTCCTGGATAGACCTTCTCTTTGGAGCTGGCTAAGTCCGGCTGAGATCAGCTGTCTTTGTTCTGTTCCTGCTTCATAAAGATTGCTTGCCAGCTTTCTAACTGTATGAGAAATCCAGTCTGGTACAGGGGATTTTAGCATCAGAAGGGACCTTTATTTCGTGGGCATCCATTTCAATACCCTTATTTTACAGTTGATTTTGAAAGTGAGGCATACCAATCTTTCCCCTAAAAGCAGGCCCAGCTTCATTCAACTGGCAGAACGTTAACCCTTTCTCTCCCACAGTGCAGCTGTTTATCAAGTTGCTTCTTGCTACCTTAGAGACTTCTCTGTATGTAAGTAGAACTCAGGCTTGTGTTTGTGGATAGGGTGCCCATGAGTGTTCTACAGGAACATGATTGGTACACTTTCTACTCCCCACCCACCACACCCCCAATTAGCCCTGAGTTTGTTCCCTTTTTCTTTTCTCTTGTCATCTCACCACTTCAGGCAAAGGCCATGAATAGAGCATAGGGTGGGAGAGTCCAGTGGTACAGGGCAGTAGTAAATGTGCAATCAAGAAGAACCAGGAGGCTGTTTTAAACGTAATTGCTCATTCCTCCTGTAGGGGTGGTGGTCATGGTGGAGGCAGCATGCACTTTTAATCCCAGCACTCTGAAGGCAGAGGCGGGCAGATCTTTGAGTTTGAGGCCAGCCTGGTCTACAGAGTGAGTTCCAGGACAGCCAGGGCTACACACACACACACACACACACACACACACACACACACACAAACCTCCATGTCTTGAGAAGCCAAATCAAACGGAACCAAACCAACAAGCGAAAAAAACAACCAACCAACCAAACAACAACAAAAACCTTAACTGCTCATTCTCAAATGAGAAAATTTCAGGGCAGGTTTAGAACTGTTGTACAGACTGGTAAAGAGTGGAGAGCTCAGAGGGTCCCATATCAGGGAAGAGATTATAGCTACAGAGAGAGGGTGTCAGGCATTGTCTGGCTGAGGATGGGGACCCGAGATTCAGAGGCTTCTAAGTCTAGCGAATTCTGTTCTGTTCAAGATGAAAATAATATCCACATTAGAACAAGGGTAAAAAAAAAGTCTAGCCTAGTTCTGAGCTTTCCTTCAATGACTTCTTTCATGTGCATTTTTGGAAATAAGACATTTTGAATATCTTCAAATGGGGTTAATGAAAAATCAAGCCAGCAGTGTTGGAGTACTGCCTAGGCCCTAAAAGATCCCAGCAAAGGCAGGTATTCCTGTCTCCTTTGTTAATTGTTGCTGCTTCGAATGCCTCAAGGTGGGCCCAGAGCCTGGGTGTACATTTTGGGGTGGGGCGCGGTTTGGGAAGTCAGCTTGAGGTTTATCTCTGCCTGTTCACTTCAGTAGCAGCTGAGGAATGGGGGGTGGGGGTGGGGGGTGGAGGCTCTCTCTCCTTTACCAAATAATACAGGTTTTCTATGTGTTAGGGCTTCCTCTTCTCTCTGCATGGGTTGCTATCTAGTCTTTCTTCTGCCCTCAATGGGCCTGAGAACTGTTTGCTCCAGTGTTTTGACAAGTGGTTTCCCCCAGCGCCACAATTGAGTCCAAGGCCTGATGTACGAGGGATCTCTAACTCTCCTAAGATTGTTGTATGTTGGGGCTCTCTCAGCCTTCTCCAGCCTGTACAGGGCTGTGTTAGGGGCCTTAGTGGCATCCTGCGTTCTCTACCCCCTTGCAGCAAAATTTAGGCTTCTGTGTAGGATAGGCAATCTAGTGACCCTTCTCATCTTAACCGCAGGCAGCCGAGAGACGGCCTTCACATACGCGGTGAGCGCTGCTGGGGTGGTGAATGCCATGAGCAGAGCATGCCGGGAGGGTGAGCTGTCTACCTGTGGGTGCAGCCGTGCTGCACGCCCCAAGGACCTGCCTCGGGACTGGCTGTGGGGTGGCTGTGGGGACAACATCGACTATGGCTACCGCTTCGCCAAGGAATTTGTGGACGCACGAGAAAGGGAACGAATCCATGCCAAGGGCTCCTATGAGAGCGCACGCATCCTCATGAACTTGCACAACAATGAAGCAGGCCGCAGGGTGAGTGCCATGGTCCCCTTGCCACCACCAACCCCCCATATCGTTTATTCCCAACCTTTCCTCACCCCTGGCCCATACTTTCCCTCCACAGATACACAGGAGTTGGGCTCGGACCCCCTGCCACTATAGCTCAGTTCAGGTCTCTTGGGGATACTCAGGGATACCTTGGGGTTTCTGTGTATGCTTGGTATCTTCTATCTGGTCTGCTCCTCTCAGACTTTCTTTCCTTTCCTTTCCTTTCCTTTCCTTTCCTTTCCTTTCCTTTCCTTTCCTTTCCTTTCCTTTCCTTTCCTTTCCTTTCCTTTCCTTCCCTTCCCTTCCCTTTTCTTTCCTTTTCTCTTTTCTTCTCTTTTCTCCCTCTTCCTTTCTTTTCTTCCATCCTTCCTCCTTTCTCCCCCCCCCTTCTCTGTTTCTTCCTTTCTTGGTTTTGCAACACAGGGTTTCTCTGTGTAGCCCTGGCTGTCCTGGAACTCACTCTGTAGACCAGGCTGGCCTCTGACTCAAACGATTCACCTGCCTCTGCCTCCTCAGTGAGTGTTCAGACTAAAGGTTTGTTTTTCCTTAAGACACTTCCTCATTTATGAGCCTCTTTAGAGAAAGGGGGCCATTCTGGAAAGCCCTCCCCCCTACAGGGAGCTGACTGATCCATAAGTGGACTCTAGAGATCCAGCTGTTTTCTGATAAGTATGTTGCATATCTTTTTAGCTGGTCCCCAGTGATGGGTTGTAGAGCTCACCATTTGTGACTGGGTTTTATTTTGGGGAAAGCACCAAGCAAGCCCTCACTTTAGCTTGGACACTCTCTCTTTTTCTCTGTCTGTCTTGTGGCATTATGAAGCAGACCTGATGGGCTGAGAGTTTTTTTAAAGGGCCCTTTTTAGGGAAAGGACAGACGTTTTAGTAGTTTGCCATTTCTTAAGTCTGACCAGCAAGCCAATCCAGGGTGGCTCTAGAGAGAAGAGAAACTGACAGTCTGTCCTCAGCCTTCCTGAGCTTCCTGGTTCCCCCTCTTTCCTTCCCCTGGTGGGGATATGAAAAGCTACTCCAAGATATTTTAAAAGACCCTTTTTTCCCCTGCGGTTAAACACATGGCACTTTATGGCCGCTTTAAAATGAAGGGGTGAAAATGTTTCTTAACTTTGGCAGCATTGAAAACCAGGGTCATTAGTTTTTCACAGAACCCAAGGTAGGTGCCAGGAACTTTTTGGTCAGAGATTTCACTCTTCTGTATTTTGGGGTGAGGAAAAAGGAAGATAATCACAGAGTAGAACATAGAGGACTGGACAGATCCTCTGGCCCCACACCCACATCTCACAGATCGGGAAACTGAGGCCAACCACTTAGCGGCTTCGTAAGAAAAGCAGTGGGATCTATGTTACAAGCCTCAGTTAACTTATTTAAACAGATGCATCAGAGCTTAGGGCTGAAATGCAGGGGAATGGTCACTGGAGATGCTGACTGAAAATCAGATCCTCAGTGTCCATATTTGCACATCTTCCAGTGGCCGTGGTAACACTCCCACTTGTGGCGGTCATTGTGAAGTGAAGTCAGGTATTAGGCCACACCATAAGAAATCTGACTTACAGCAATGTTTCCTTTGGTTCAGCCTCAGATTGTAGCTTAAAGTCAGCCAGCCGTCAGTGCTTGATAAATGATATGTTAATTATTAAACACGGCTGAATACTGGGACCTAGGGAAGCCACAGATCACGGAGATAATTCCAGCTAACTTCCTCTCAAAGCAAATGTTAAACATCTGAAGGTGTCAATGAGATTTTGTTTATGCCTCCCTGAGGGAACAAGTAGTTGCCACAGAGAAAGCACAGCATGTATTGGCTCACCTTAGGGACTACTCCTCTCTCTAGGTTATCATTGTCAAAAGTCCACATGTGATTGCAGAGGAGGGGCCCAGCTCCGTTCTATGAAAACCCCCAAGGGCACATTTCCAGGATCCCATCCTCCTGGCATCTTCTCTTCTGTGTAGGATCCAACTGGCACCTCCAGCCAGAAATATCCCTGGCCATCTTTGGAACTTCCTTATCGCTTCTTCCCCAGAGAGAAATCCTGAGCGGCTTGTCCATTGTCAGGAGAGGGTTAAACCTTTCCAAGTGGCAAAAGGGACCTCAGAGGAGTTGAAAAGTGACTTTGCTATTTTTGTTGCCCTTGATACCGATCCTTGCATCTTCTAATGTGCCATGTCTTTAGTTTTGTTCTATCATGGGAAAGATGAGCTGAAGGAACGATCTTGGTCAGTAAGAGGCACAGAAACCAACTCTTCTCTAAAGTAGAGATTGGGTACCTTAGAAAGTTGTACACTATGCCAGGAAATCATGTTAACACTTCTTAGGACATTAGCTTTTGGTTTTCTTTTAAAAGGGAGCAAAGGTTAAACATATTTGCAAAACCTTCCTCAGTCTAACAGTCTTTATGGCAAGTACTGTGGGCCCCTATTAAAAGAAAGTCCTTATAATTCCTTGGAGGAGGAAGGTAATTGTTTGGGCAGAAGCAGCTCTGGGTTCTGGACAAGCCCTGGCCAGCACTGCCATACCATGATGACTCTGGAAGGTCGCTGGCATGAGGAACTGTGGGCAGTCAGGACTATAAATAGTCAACCACCACCTCCCAGACTGTTGGGCACAGTGCTGTGGGGCCAGACCTATGAGTGCTGCTCCTGGGAGGCTGAGGTGACTGGGCAAAAGCCCAGGGCCATGGCCCCATCATCCTGGAGAAAGACCAGGTTTACTGAGTGGATTTAGAGTGCCAAGTGCTTCTTTGGCTTCTTCAAATTTATCCTGCTAACTGTGTAGGAAGTTGGTACCATCCAAAGATGCCAAATAGGTTTAGAAAGGGGCAGCCAGTTGCCTAAGTTCAAGGGCAAAGTCAGACATTCTATGTCCATGGCTGCAAGGTGGTCCTGGAGACCTAGGGTTGGACAGGTCAGAGTAGGGGCTGTAGAGGGTATAGCAGTGGGCATAACTGAAACCCAGACCAAGTTCCCCTACAACCTGGCTGTGTGGTCTGTGTGAGCCTCCTTCCTACGCCACCATGTTATCACCTGTTTCCGCACATACCACAAAGCTGCTGGCCTGATTGGATGAGGTCACAGGTGTCACAGCACATGTCCTGACAGCTGAGATAAAACAGTAATACAGTAGAATGAGTGAACATTGAAACCCTAATCCCACGGGGATGGACCCCTTCCCGACTCAGCACTTACCAAGTCACTGAGCATGGGCTTGGTGTCCTACTGTCTGGGTTCAAATCCTGCCACTCCCCACTGATCAGAGGTTGGGCAGGAACTTCTCTCTCTAGGCCTCCATTGTCTTCTCTGTGAAGAGAAGGGTAGTACCACATTCCTCAGAGGCTTGGATGTGGGTCTGCATTCAAATAGGATAAGCAAGAAATGGAGACCTTATTGTACTGATAACGTTTCCCTCCCACAAAACTGGAGGCCTCTGGGATGTTTTGTTTTTGTTTTTTTCTGTTCCCATCTGAATGTGATAGTTGTGGATGGAATGATAAAAACTAAGGAGTTGCAGAGTTTCAAAGAAGGCAAGGCAATATTTCTAGTGGTGGCGAATGAAGACAGAGCCCTTGATTCAGCCAAGGGACATGGCTGCCTCTACAAAGTGTTCACTAGGCTCATGCTGGCATCTCAGCTCCTCCAAGGATTAGCACAATAACCTTCTCCCTTTCCTCCTACAGACAGTATACAACCTGGCAGATGTAGCCTGTAAGTGCCATGGAGTGTCTGGCTCGTGTAGCCTCAAGACATGCTGGCTGCAGTTGGCGGACTTCCGAAAGGTGGGCGATGCTCTCAAGGAGAAGTATGACAGTGCAGCGGCCATGAGGCTGAACAGCCGGGGCAAGCTGGTACAGGTCAACAGCCGCTTTAATTCCCCGACCACACAGGACCTGGTCTACATCGACCCAAGTCCGGACTACTGTGTGCGCAATGAGAGCACTGGCTCGCTGGGCACGCAGGGACGCCTGTGCAACAAGACCTCAGAGGGGATGGACGGCTGCGAGCTCATGTGTTGTGGGCGTGGCTATGACCAGTTTAAGACGGTGCAGACTGAACGCTGTCACTGCAAGTTTCACTGGTGCTGCTATGTCAAATGCAAGAAATGCACAGAGATTGTGGATCAGTTCGTGTGCAAATAGTGGTGTGCCTGCCCATCACCCAGCCCCACTCCCAGGACCCACTTATTTATAGAAAGTACAGTGCTTCTGGTTCTTCTTATTTCTCCCCCAAGAATTGCAGCTGGAACCATGTGTTGTTTTTTTTTTTCTTGTTACCATCTAAAAACTCTGTGGTTTACTATTAATATTATAATTAATATTTGGCAACAGTGGGGGAAACTAAGAAAAATATTTATTTTGAGGATCTTTGCAAAGTTAGTACAAAACTTCTTTCTTATGGTACAGGATAAAGGGGAAATAACACGTATTCTAACTTAGGTGTGCAGTTGGGGTTCACATCTAGAAGGCATAGGAACTATTTTCTTCTCAAACAGAGAGTCCTATGAGATGGGTGGTATCCAGGTGAAAGAGGTGGTACAGACCCATGAGTGACCCAGTCCTGTGACCAAAATGAATTGCAGGTGCTCTGGTACAAGACAAAAGATCTTAAATATAGATATATTAAATATACATATATACCAAAAATGCAGAATATGAGGTACTCCCTACTCCAGAGGTTACTGGCCTGGTTTTCTTCGTATTTCTAGAATGGTCTTTTAGAAGGTATGAACAAGAATCTCTCATATCTTCGTAAGCAGGCATGTCACGTATGTTGCTACATCTCATCTGCAGATACTCTGTTTATGGATGTGCCTTTTTCTAACAGTTCATGAAACTTGGGGAGCTGGTGGGCTGGAGGAGGGAAGTCCACAGAAATTAGAAAACTTGAAATTTCCTACATCGAGGACATAATCTTATGGTGTTAGCCCAGGTGATTCTGAATACTAAACGTCATGTCCATGAAGGGATTTTGACTAAAAAAAAAAAAGTCTTGTTTTGAAAGCCATCTTATTTTCTTAAAAATGAAAAATTACCCATGAATCCCATTTTCAAATCCCCCTACACAGGCAACAAGAAAATCCCATGTAGTTGAGCACTGCAGAAGGGCAGAACACCTCTGTGAGGAGATAATGGCAGCACCTTCCTCCATGACTCCAAGCCCTCTCTGGACTCTGCTGGCCATGCTTCCAAATGGCAGCTCTGGTGGATGCTCATGGCGGTAGGGCAGGAGATGCAGATGAGAGCGATGCTCCAAACCAGCTACTTAGCAGGGATTGTTCTCTAAGGCTTTTCTTTGGAGGTGCGGTAACTTGATGTGTCTTGCTGATGTCACTCGGCCCAAGGAGTCTACAGAGGTGTTGCGGCTGTTCGGTTGTTATATTCCTGTGTTTAGACTTTCTATTAGTGCTTTCCCTATTATCCTGCAGGTGTACCCTAAAACTGTTCCCAGTGTACTTGAACAGTTGCATTTATAAGGGGGGGGTGTGGTTTAATGGTGCCTGATATCTCAGTTTTTTTGTATATAACATATATATATAAATATACATATATAAATATAGAGATAATTATATCTCAGTGCAGTCTGGGATTTAGATTTACAGTTTGCTCTGGGCTTGCTCTCTGCCTGGAGTATTGTTCTTCATTGCAGTCCAATTGTGATTTCTTTTTTCCAAAATTTTTTGAATCTGGACATTGGCCTGTGACTCCACAGGATCCTACCATGAACACCAGGAAGCAAGCAAAGACTCTGAAGAAGCGCTCAGGGTTCATGTTTTGAATGCATGTTGGTTAGAAAGTGGCCTTTCTGCTTTCTGCCTACGGCCAGTTCTCCACCCTCTCATTGGTGTTCTTTGTGGGGAGGGCATTGTGGTTTGTCACAGTCTTGGACTTTGAGAGGCTCCCAGAACCCAGGGGCACCAGACTCCTCTCTATTTGCTTAATTCCTTTCCCAGGGAGGACTTGTGACTATCCTGTCTGACAGGAAAGATCTGAGTTCCCAAAGCAAACCAGCTCACCACATAGCTAGCTACCTTAAACAATGTTTTAAAATAAGGGCACCTCTGTTTCAAAAGTGACATCTGCTGTGTTGTTTTCGAGGCCTGATACTCTTTTTCAAGGTTTGAAAAGATGTATGTATCCATTCATTGGCTTGGTAGCCTTCTGGTCACCTCAGTCCTGTGGCTCTTAACTTATTGCCCAACAAGATTCATTTCCCCTCAGCTATGGTAATTTGCAAGCAAAAGATCTTGAAATGAAAAAAAAAAGCACTAATTTAGTTTAAAATGTCACTTTTTGGTTTTTATTCTACAAAAACCATGAAGTTCTCTCCCTCCCTCCTTCCCTCCCTTCTTCCCTCCCTCCCTGCCCCTCTCTCTCTCTCTCTCTCTCTCTCTCTCTCTCTCTCTCTTATTTGATAAATCAGATTATGTTCTTTTTTAGTGTTTCATGTTTATGAGCAGAGTGGAGTTTAACAATCCTAGCTTTAAAAAAAACTATTTAATGTAAGATATTCTACGCGTCATTCAGATATTTTGTATATCCCCTATGGCCTATATTCTGTACTTTTAATGTACATATTTCTGTCTTGTGTGATTTGTATATTTCACTGGTTAAAAAAAAACATCGGAAGGCTTACGCCAATGGAAGATAGAATATAAAATAAAATGTTACTTGTATATTGGTAAGAGGTTTCAGTTGTCCTTCAGCTAATTCATGTAGAGAAATATTTTTAGTTGAAGCCACAAGAGACAGCTTAGGGCAGTTATGTGTTCAAATAACAGAAGAACGGATTTTTTTTTTAACCAAAACTGAACTATTGGGAAACCTCAATAGAGCTCTATATGTATTGGAACAAAAGTGGAATTCTCTTCTCCTATATATGTTCCTTCAAAAGGAGAGAAAGAAGTCAAGCAGATGGCTTAAAGCTGGTCACAGGATTGCTTGAATTCTTTTGGCATTATGCATGCGACTTAATTGTTTTAGAGTGTGTTGCTGTTGTAACATCCCAGAGATGAACCAAAAAGGCTCACGCTCTCACCCTTGAGCAGCCTTTTAACTTATACACACACATGCATGTACATGTGTGTGATATGCATGTGTGCACGCATGTCTGTATGTATTCTTGTGTTTGCCACTACAACTTTTGTGCCTCTGTATTCAGGTTGACCAGGGGTCTTGTGGGGGCATCTCTGTGCCCCATCTGAAGACAGTCTTTATGAAAAGAGAGCAAGGGTCTGCAGAGAACAGGAATGAAAGATTCCTTGTGTGACATGCAATTAGTAGAAGGCCTCCTTCTTTCTGGAAATGGAGACCAGAATCTGGCCAGGACTGTAGACTGATACATTAGCTAGCCCTTTGCCTTTTCCCCCCTTCTCCCCCTCTTTTCTTTCCAGATAACCTTGTAACATATTGAAGCCTTTAAAGGAAACCAAGAATGCATTATTACACACACACACACACACACACACACACACACACACACACACCAGTAGACCAACATATAGAGTATTTAAAATAGCATTTCTGGGCAAATTCAAATGCTTGCGGCTCTAGGACGCACATCTGTTTCCGTTTTTCTTCAGTTGTATATTGACCAGTGTTCCTTATTGCTAAAACATATACTCAGTGTAGCAATGTCAGCATCTTTTTCCTTCCCATCTTGGAGTGCAGTCAAGATCTTCCCAGTACAGAAACATCAATGAAGCATTTATATACAGTCAGTGGCAGCCAGAACCATATCCAAAATGGTCAGTGTTCAGCTCCAGGGCAGGGCTATCTTGCTCCAGTCCTGTTTCTTTGTGCTCCTGACCTTTGGGACTGCCACTTTCCAGGACAACAGCTGCTTGCCCACACTCTTTTTTTCCAAGGATTTTCCCAATAGCCAGTTCCTTTGTGTCTTTTTCTGCAACTTTATTCAAGCCACTGAAACCTTCAGATAGGGCCCAAGAGCAGGATGTCACAACCTGTGGACAAGAGCTGTATTAACTTGATCACCAGTATGAACCAGTATTACTGTGATCGCCAGTGAAAGGCACCTGCAATAACCGTTCAGTCAGAAACACAGGTAAAGTTTCCTGTAACTTCCGGTACATGTTTAATGCATACACACACATGGAGGCAGAGCTCTGAAGCACTGTACTGTTACTGTAAAGCATACTTTTAAAAATATTTATTGTTTTGAAAAGCATTTTCTATAGTCTTCCCTCTCTGTGGAGCAATAAACAAGATGCCATGTTGTGAAGGTTTAAAATTATTATTATTTTTAAATTGCAGAAACATTTAGAGACCTAAGAATTAAAACTTATAAAAGGGATCTTCTAATTTTCCTGTTAACATGGAGTTTACACTTAAATCTGATGATTGGATGGTGTTTTATGTTAGGGAAAATACCTTGTTAGTGAACTTCATAAAGCAGATGTAACCATAGACGGATGTGAGCTGACCTAGAAGGCTGAATAGTGTTTTGAAAGAAAGGAGAGACTTATATCTTAGACCAATTTTTATACAGTTTTCATTTTGCTGAGCTAGAAAGGAGATGAAGATTATTTATTTTTGTTCATATCTTGTACTTTTCTATTAAAATCATTTTATGAAATCCAGCATGCTCCTGTGTGTGTATTTCGCAGAGAGGGGCTGAGTTCATCTGTGTCTGAGGTGTGCTTGGAAAATGGCATAGGGCTTCTAGATTAAAAAAAAAAAGGCACTAATCTTTCTGGCCCAAGAGATCATGATGTTTGAACCTCAAGGATGTCCTTTGTAGATTAATACTGGTTTTTCATTGGCCTCTGATTAATTGTTCCTTTACTTTCTTTGCTTTGCTGCGGCTGAGATGTAAGATTAGTAGCTATTTCGAGGGGAGAGAAGGAATTATCATAAAATTCCAGGGTCGGGGGAAAAAAGAATGAGCTGAGAGAGAAGTAAAGTTTGAGATGAAGAGCAGACAGAATTAACTGGAATGTTCTGCTGGTTGCTTATTTAATGACACAGAGACTGTCATGAGTTTCTTAACTTGGGGTTCTTCCACCCCAGCACCACTGGAATTTCAGGCTGGGTGGCTCTCTGGAGTAAATCTGCTCTCTGTAGCTTTACTAATACTCCTGGCCTCTACCTACCCCATGTCCAAGGACACCTCCCAGTGGTTGAAGTATCAGACACTGGCCTGGAGAAGAACCCACTCCCAATGGGAAAATGCAGCTTTAGATGTGGGGCTGAGGTTCTGAGCACTTGGGGGAACTTGGCTTGATCGGACCACAGAGGTATACTGCTGCCTGGGTGTGGATGCAAGAGTGTGATAAGCCCCTTGCAGGTGTTTCTGTGTGGACACCAGAGATCCAGCAAGCTGGCTTCCTCGACAAGAACAGATATAGGGCTGACAGGTGGGGCTCGGGTTCTAATGCTGACATTGGCTTTGCCTCCTGGAAAAGTTGAGGGATGGCTTTGTGATGCTGAACCCCTTGTATTTAAAATGGGAGGGCACAAGTTGACTTAGCTCCTAGAGTTGTTGTGCAGGAAAACCCACACAAGCAGGATTCTATTACAGACTCCTAGCATAACACATGTTGCTTGGGAGGGGAGCAGGTAGGGCAAGGGACTGGCTAAGCTCTGAGATGTAATGTTAATACTTGCCCCCTGTGGGGAGTGGCCTTTCTCCCAGCTAGACTGCAGCCCTGGCTCCTACTCTCTACTCCCTGATTTCACCACCTCCTGATTTGTTTTGCTTAACCTGCATAGGATTTTTAAGGTGTGCGAATTAGATGTGGACTTTTAAAAGAGACAGTTTCACATTAAAATAGTTGGGTTTCTGGCTTGAAAGCCAGAAAGAATGGAGGCTGGGCACTTGTATTGCAGGTCCAAGCAGCTGTCAATCCTGTGGCCAGTCTGGCCCATTCATTGCTTTTTGCTTTTTGTTTGTTTTGTTTTGAACAGAGTACTCCATCATCCCCTAACCCCTGCTGCCCCTTCCTCAGGGGCTCTTTGCCTCAACATGGTGACATTTTTGGTCCAGGTGTTTCTCTTATGATGGTATCTCTTGCACATCATAAGACGTTTGGTGCCACACCAGACAGGTTTCTGCTAGAAGACAACAGCACTCTACCATGTATGACAATCATATTGTTGCCTCCAGACATTGGTAGATGTTCCAGGTGTGGGGAAGGCACCCAAGAGCGAAAGCCATGGCAGTCATTATTAAGTGTGTGTTTAGATATTTGCAGTGTAAGTGAGAGTTAATGAAAAGCAAGGCTTCCTGTGCAAACACATATCATGGGATTTCAATAAATGCTCCTTGGGTGTTTGAAGAGGCTCTCCCTCCCCAGGTTTGGCTCTGCCACTCACCAGCAGTGTCATCTAGAGTCTTGATGATCTCAGCCCTCACATGGAAAAAGGAGCAACCACCCAATTAGAGTTAATATTTAAATGATGTGATCTAACTACTCAGGATGCCTCACAACCTACCATAAAAGGTGGAATTAGTTGAAAAACAAAAGAACTTAAACCACCAGGAGTATTGTTCTAGCCCTCCTGCCCCTCCCCCAGCTGGCTAAACTGTTAGGTGCATTGGTGTGTGAGCCAAGGCACCCTGGAGACCCAAGCAGGAAACAATCCTGGCCAGGAAAGACCCTTGCCCTTTGGAGGACTCACAATGTCATTAATGTAGGATAGGGCTGTGCAGGCAGGAAAGAGGCCTGCTGCTGAGTTCCATTTGGCGGGATGTGTCTCTTCTGCTCAAAAGAAACCTGTGTTACCTGGGCAAAATGGGAGGCACCCACATGGACTCATCTCATGTCTTCAAATTGGAAATTGAATACTATTGGAAGGTAAGTTTTGACTCTCTTTCTTTCTCTCTCCCTCCCTCTCTCCCTCTCCCTTCCCCCTCTGTCCTTTTCCTTCTTTTCTCTGACTCAATAGACTATCATTCACTATGTAGCCTGGGCTAGCCCCAAACTTGCTATCCTCTAGCCTCCACCTCTCAAGGTAGAATTCTAGGATCATAGATATGTGTTCCTGTGCCTGATAAAATTTATTCTTGTCTGGTATAAAATGGTTCCTTCTTTCATTTTGCTTAAGTCCCTTGAAGACCATGTGGGTTAGTATTTTGACTCTGCTTTGTAGATGAAGGAATGGATAACTTGAAGAGCTTAAGTTTGACCCAAGTGTCCATCCATCTACCATGGTATCTCTTCTGCAGCAGTATGGTGGTGTTAAGGGAAGATGGCCACCTAATGGAACACTGTTTTGTCAGAGTTCCGATACATATGACCAGAGGACTTGTTCTGTCCACTGGGGAGATTTGGAGTTTTGCATACTTTAGGGTGAGAGATTGGAGCCTGAGATTTTGAGAGTTATGTGAATTCTGTGTGTCTTCATGCCACCAACCCCAAACACCAGCAGTTGATGGAACCCCAGGCAGAGAGGCCTGGCCCCAACTCACTCTGCAGAGGAGGGTCACATATCTACCAGGTATTCCTTGGGCGGTTTCCTTATAAATGTCAACTGCAAGACTCTGAAAAATGGAATTAGTAATTCTATCCATCCTACAAATTGGCTCTCCTGAGACTTCCCAAGGCCATCACTGTGTCCCCAGACTTTCTGTGGGTCCCCTAGCCAGAAGAAAATGCAAACCAGGTGAGTCCCTGGAACATCTTGGTAGCCCATCTTCAGGTGACATGGGCCCCTGGTGGCTTTTCCTTAAGAGACATAAAGAATGTCTGCTTACCCCAAATAGGAGAGGCATGGCAGACCAGAGGAGGATCCCATCCAAGTCCATCCAGGTGGAGAGACTCTTTTGCTCCTCTGTTGTAGGTCTTGTCTACAGAAGTGTCCTCGCTCACTAGTGACTGGGAAGGAGGTAACAAATGGAATGCGTTTTCTCTCTGTGATCTTCCTTCTCCAGTGAGGCATTCTGGGCTCTTTCAGACCTCTTGAGACCTAGCCTCATCTTTCTCATTGCATTAGCAGGTCTGAGGATTGCTAAGATTCAAAGATTCCCACATACTCACCACAAGCATAGTACAGAGGGAAGGACAAAGCTTTCAGCTAAAAACAAAAGAAAAGGATAACAATCACCATCTCCCTGAAAACAAAAACAAAAACAAAAACCCCTAGCTCTAAGTTTTTCTCATTAGCTGTGCAACCTTTGGCCACCTACAGAACCTCTCTGAGCTTCACCATTATCATTGGTAATATATGAGACTGTGACCACGTTGTGGAAGAGATGAGGACTGTGGATCCTGCTAGCCTGACACCTAGCAAGTACTCTTGATGTGCCCATCGCAGGATCTATGAAAGCAGTCCCTTCTCATCACCAGGGCTCAGCTACCCTAGAACCTCCAGGTTCCACACACTCAGGGTGCTCCATTCAAATGACTTAGTAAGGGTCCACAGGAATGCCTCCAGTTTTTCTCTTGTTTCATGCGAGTTCATAGCCACTGAGCAGGGCACAGACTCAGCAGCTCCACAGGGCTGGGTGGAGGCTGAGACATAGGAAACCGAGTTAGCAGGAACTGAACACAACAGGGGCATGGCTCTGGCACCCCAGGCATGTGCTGCAGTAGTAGCCACTGTATTCCTTGAGCAGACTCTTGATTCTCCTGGCTTTAGCCTCCTCATCTGTGAGTCTGGAGACCATAGCACAGGCTCCAGGACCACGGTAGCTCCCATTTACCATGCCCAGGATGTCAGGGTCCTGGGAGAACACCACAAGTCCAGACACTCTCATAGTCTGACATTTAAGGACTCTGGTCCAGTAGAGGTCACCTGGATGTTCCTCCCTCTTCCTCCATTCCAGGCTGGGAATTTTCCTCTGCACAGGAACCAAAGTTTATCATGACTCTGGACCCAAACCATTTGGTTTGCATTCTGGCTCATCATGGTCTGCCATTTTGCTGTGTGACTTTGGGCAAAATCTGTGCTTTCTCTGGACCCTCATTCTTCAACATGTGCATAGTGGTTTGGGAAGAGTCAAAAGTGTTTGACTTCTCCTTCAGCAAGGCATGCCCCAGTAAGCTGATCATAATCGGAGGTAGGAACAGAACATGAGCAAATGAAGGAAACAGAACCTGGACTACATTGGTTGGTCCTTGTCCTTCTGTCCTCTGTCCTTCTGCCCATCTCCCCATGCGCCTTGCACTTCTGGGTACTCCTCCCACCCCCTGCATCAATCATGAAATCCAGAGTTTCAAAAACACCCACAGAGTATTGGCCCTTTTCTTGGTCTTCCTGGGTCTTATCTGTGAAAGAGACAATTCCTGTCCATTGTGTGTATGCTCTTAGGGATTTCCCCAGGAAGTGGTTTATGCAGGCATCAGGCCTGGACATGGTGCTTACTCAATAATCTATACGTGGTAAGGCTTCTATCATAATCGGCAATCAGGGACCGCACATGACCCATTGGCCATGGAGAGCATATCTAGGGATGTTACGGACTGGTGGGTAGACAGCAGATGATGCAGCTGGCTTGCAGCTTGCCATCTCTGGATTGTTTGCAGGCAGGTATGTTTTTCCCACAGGGCCTTTCCTGAAGTCTGTAACCCAGGCTGGGGGCCAAGCTCTCCACCTTTTTTCTTCCCTGCCGCGGTTCCCCAGGGCCTCTACCAACCAAAACTTTTGCTGGGTAAACAAATCACTCAGATTTTCTCTTGTGTGGAAGGATACCGACTCGGTACCATTTGGGGTGAGGCACTGGAAAAGAAAGAACCCTAAGAGGGTGCCCCAATGACAACAGGAAATACATGCTTCTTGCTTTTTTTTTTTTCACAAGAAGCTTCAACCACTTGAATTTTGGGCTAGAAACCCAAGAAACCAGTTCTAAACTGTTTGCACCTCTCCTGTTGCTTCTTGCTAAATTTCATTAGGGCTGACAATTTGTAGAACCGCTTACAGTGTAATATGATTTGAATGGCTGGCCCTAACTGTTAGAGATGGAGGCTCCCCTGGGCGTGGGAGCCTAGGCACTGGAGACATTTCTCAGGCAATGGGGCCTCCCTGAAGTGGGGTGCGGCGTGGTTCCGTGAAGGCAGAAGGCAACTCGCCAGACAGGGTGTCCACCCTCAGAGCCAGGAGGAGCAGTCTCTAGTCTCCCTTCCCTTGTTGCCCTGCAATCACTTCTGGTCTTGGAGGCTGAGCGATCTTTGAGTTTCAGCATGCAATAAAACATGCTTGACCACAAGCTTGTGTTGAGCCAGGACTGCCGGAGTAGCTCGCCAAGCCCGCTGGCCAGCAGTCCACATGGGTAGGCGGAATTGATAGTGTGGGTCCTGCCTCTGGCTTTGCTTTCTGTTTTGGCTTTGTAACTAAAACAGAGTTGATGCCTGAGAGATGGGACGGTCCCGTTTTATTTTTATCCCCTATCAGAGTTTCACGCCCATGTGTGTAAGTGTGGAGTAGTTATGGTGTGTCACAGAATCAGCTTGCATTTGGATTCCTGCCCTGCCGAATCCTGTGACCTCAGGCATGCCATTTTCCATCCCTGAGTATCAATTTCCTGGTTTACTAAAACTAAGCCGGTGTTTCCTATTCTGCACAATTAATTAGGCAAAGTATCTAAAACAGCCCAGTCAACAAGAGCCATCAGCAGCTGTGGAGAACTAGCTCAGATGGGATGGTTTAAAGCATTTCATCCTTCAGTGTGTCGAGCCACATATTGAGCCACATATCAGGGGCTCAATATAGCCAAGGGACTAAATATTTGGCAGAATAGCTATAGGATTTCCCATCAGTTTAGGAAGTTCTGGAGTGCAGGTCTAGACATGCACCTGCACATACGAGATGCTCAGGAAGCATCCAGAAGGGAACCAGACCTTCATTATCTTCCACCAGCACAAAAAGCCTACTACTGACCAGTGCCAACTTCAGACACAGACATGAGAGCCATTTGCTCAGAATATAAAGTATGGCACTGTCTTAGTACTGGGCATCCCTCTACTTCCTTTCCTCCCTGCCACTGCCCTATCTTCTATTCTTTTCTTTCCTTTTTGAGACAGGCTTTTGTTATGGAAGGCAGGCTGGCTTCAAGTTCCACTACATCTAGATCCCTTTGTAACACTGAAACAAGAGAAGAGTCTTCAAGTCAAGGGTCTGGGAGGTAGGCTCCTTAGGTAGGTATTAAGGCACAAGTTGCAGAGCCCAGGACTATACAGGGTGAACTCTGTAGCAGCCGGACCTGAAACCCTGGTTGCTTCAGTTATGGATCTGTTAGCTGTTGTTACAGGCTGCAGGTTGTGGGGTGGTGGTGGTGGTGGGGCCACAGTTACAAAGTGATGATGGGAAGGTCTGCCTGAACCTGAGGAAGAATCAGTGAGGTTCCAGGGACAAGCCCAGAGCAAGGCATTTGTGAATTCACATTCGCCATGGATTCTAAGTTAACACAAGACATAAGTGAAATGCAACTCTAGGACCCTCCTTTGGTTATTCAGATTTATTGTACAGTGATTCCCAGGGAGTCTGTATTTTTTTAGGCTCCTGGGGGGAACCAGCAGCCTCCCCTCCTTCTACTAGAGAATGTGAGTAGGCTCAGGTCTTGGAAGGGTTGATTGTGGATAATCACAGCTGCTCTGATCTCAAGATGATTATATCCCAGTCATTGGCTCCTACCGAATACACACAAGTTCTTAATGAGAGGATTTGATTGGCTCATGTGTGTGCCTGCTGTCAAATCAGCAGTCATTGGTTGGGGTGGTGGAATGGAACATGAAGGCTCCAGCTTGGTTCCTAAGGGCTAAGTTCCTTCACCTAGCCTATCACATATCCATCTCTCTACTGGATTAAGGACAGGTTCCTGAAGAAATACCTGCTCTTTCATCTTCAATTTATATTTATCTTGCTATCAAGACTACTGAAAATTGAAGACATGGAAGCAATCTCAATGTGCAGCAGATGGACAGACGATGGAGGAGGGGTAGGTACTGACTAACGGACTATTAGACTGAGGATGAAGGCCATCTTGCTGTGGGAGGGAATGAAAATGAGTCTGGAGGAAATTAAGCTAAGTGAAAAAAGCCAGGTGCAGAAAGACAAATACTGGATACAATTCCACTTAGAGTGTCTAAAATTGCCACATTTGTAGCAAGGATAGTTAGTGGGGAATCATCAGGAGCTCTGGGGCTGGTGGAGGGAAGGAGGTGAACCATAGTGTGTCTGCCTGTAGGTGAACAATATGATAAAGTGCTTGAAAACTTACTGATAGTTCTGAGGCTGAGTGAGGAAAAGAGGGTGGCGTGTCGGGGTGACTGACTGAATTTTAATGACTTGTAAAACCTTTGGGGATGTTACTCTTTTTGCTTTACCTGGTGATGTCTAGGGACCAGGAAGGTCTTTTGCTCCCGAGTTCGTTTCTTTTCCAGGGAGTCATTTGAAGGCATTTCCTTTACCCATTAGTGTGCTATTGGTTGTGTGGTGTCTTAATGAAGCTTTTATAGTTCATCCTGTGACTGTGGCTAATTAAGGGTAGTGTCGGGCATCAGACATGGTGGTACCCAAGGGTCTTCATCATCATGTTGCATTCAGCATTGATCTCACGATTTATAATGATAATGAGCAGGTGAATTCTGCCTCCTGTATTTATGAAGAAAAATCAGTACACAATGTTCCTAGTTCTTATCTCTAAGTGGCAACAAAACAAACAAACAAAAAACCAAAACTGTTTAATCTCATTGATCTCTCTGATGACTGTGAATTGCTTTTGAACAATTAAAGCTTTTTTTTCTTAAACTATAAAAATGGATAGGATGTGTGAAGCGATGATTGGCATGTGTTGTGTGGCTTGTCCTGGGGAGATGTGAACTTCACCACCTCTGGGACTAGGCCAGTCCCCTTTTCACTTACACCCCTGGTCTACACCTCCACTACCAATGCTCAGGTCTTCTTATGTCTCTGCAGGCCACCGGGACCCAAGTAGGGCCTGGACCCTGAATCCATCCAAGCATAGTAGAAGTGAACCAGTAAGTCCACCGCTGAGGGTGGAGCCTCTGGTCACTCTGAATGGTTATGCCTGTAGGCAGCCTTGGCCTCCCTGTGAGGGAAGCCGTTGTTGGCCCAGTGCCTACCCATGAGATCGGCTTCCTCCACAGCAGCTGGCAGCAGGGATCACCTGCACTTCTTTGGTGAACTATGCAGGCTTTAAAGCCTTCCAGAACCTTACAAATACAGCGCTTGGCTCTCTGTCAGGTTTTCCCCAGGAAGCCTGGCTCCACACCAATCTTGCCACATTTGCTTTCAAGTGACCTGGACAGCCCCCTTCATCTGCTTTTTCTTTCTCTCATCCACTCTTGATTGCTTTAGTACTTTACAAACCTGATTTACATGCTGGTCTAAGTCACTCAGATCCACCAGAGCCTTTCCCACCTCATAAAGATCATGACCCACTAGGGGTCTTGGCAAAGTCACAGAAGCCCACACCAGTCTCTGGTCTCTGCTGAACTCTCTTCCTTCTTAACTCTCCTGCAAAGAGTTCTATCTGGCCCGGGAACTGGGCACCGTACAGAGGCTCTCTCCTGCTCAGCTCACTCTCGAGCGCTCTTACCCACTTCCCGCTGATGCCGACAGATGCAAAGGTTTTGGATTCTAGAGAGGCCTATTTAGCAGAGATTTATTTGGAGCCCCTTTTCTTTGTCACACCCAAGTCGTGAGAAACGGCAAACAAGAACCTCCACCTCACCCTCTCCTTTATCCGATTTACTTACCAAATCATAGGCTAATATGAAGGATGGCACCAGCAGGTCTTTTTCTCTCACAATTGCTTCCTTATGTGGGCAGTCTCTTTCTGGGCAGACAGCTAAGCTTCAGCGGCAGTCTTATCACCCGTGGCAGGGGCAGGACGGCTTCTTCCTCAGCTCGTAACAATCCCATTCGTCTTGCGCTGCTTCCAGGGATTGTAATGTTTTCTGGTCCTCCGCCATTCTTGAGCTCTCAAAATGTTGCCACATTGTGCTGGCAGATCACATTATCAAGAAGATGTGACATTCTATACAACACGGAAGAAGATGTCCCTCAGGGGATTCCCACCAGGAACACTTCAGCCTCACATGTAACAGTTTCAAGTGTCTTTTTACTCATAGCAGAGGCAATGCAGCAGCTTTTGTATCAAGACAATGAGTGGTCCATACCACCCAGGAAGGGATGGCTATATTGGGATTGTACCCCAAGTCCACTTCAGCCTCATAGAGCTTAGCTTTCACCACATGTCTTTCTACTCACACCAGGGGCAATGTGACTGCTTTTCCAAAACTCATCTTTGGTTATGCCCTGTTTCTGTTTAGGCACCAAGTGTTAAGTAGCTTTTTTTTTTTTTTCTGCAGAGACACAAGTGAATGTCTACTCTGCTAAGACTAGGCAACAGTGACAGACCAAAAATATGAACCCATACAGCTTCAATTTGGTGAACCAGTTGGTTTATTGGACTTATATATAGGACCATGGAAGATTATTTAGAAGAATGTGGGTGACCTCCCACAGACAGCTGCATCACTGAAGACTGTCACCCCAGAGATCATGGGTGATGGCATCTCTATAGCTCCTTAGATAGTTACCCTTATCATCTAACCTTCCACCATCTGCTAAAGACTCTAGTTGACAGGGGTCTCTAACCTTTGGCCATGGTGACATGAAGTTGGGCCACATTCATAGATGTCCTGGGATACATGTATCCCTGAGCTGCAGATTGGCTGCGCCTGCTAGTGCCATAAGAGTCTATATAGAGCTCAGCAGAATTACTTACACCTGCTGAAATGGTGAGACGTTATAGTCTCAGGTGAAGATCTGATGACTCTCCCCTTCTACTAGGGAATGGTAATGAGCCCCAGCCTTGTGGCACTCAGTTTTGAGCAAGCACAGATGGTCTGATTTCAAGATAAAAATGGCCACAGAGTGCATAGAAGACAGTGTTCCACAATAACGGCAAAGGGCAGCCAGGGCTCCTGACTGCATGATGTGTCTTAAGCCAATGTATAAGCTTCCCCCTTGGTGTGGAAAGAGCTGTCCCCTTTCTATGATGAGTTTTCCAAGTGACACAAAGGTGCAGGTAGCTGCTACACACTTGTTCACTTGAGATCTTTCTCCTGAAGGGCAACTTAATACAACTTTGTCTTTCTGTCTTCTGTGTACACCTTAGAGCCGTCTCTAAAGATTCATCTCCTCTGGCTCTGTTTTACAACTCTGCTTTGTGCCTTTAGGTTTCCAGCATTTGGGTTTTAATATCTGGAGTTTTTGTTCTTTTGACTGATGATGAGGATTATATCAGTGTGAGAATGACGTTATTGCTTTGATTTGAGTTTTCTCTTTGTCCAGCTGTCTGGATGGCAAACAAAACATAACAAAAAAGCCAACTAAAGCCGATGGCAGCCATGTCTTCTTCATTCTCTACTCTTTAGCCCGTCTGAAGTTGTTGCCAACAGTCCTTTCTGCCCAGTCTATCCTGGGCATCTGTCTTCTTTATTCTCTGAAGGAAAATTTATAAGATAAAAGATTTATATTGTCTGAATAGAAATCAGTGTATTGTATGAAACTTTAAATCCCTCCAGCCTAGTGCTGTGTGGCAATTCCAAATAATGTCAGAGAATTCATTTATTATTTTTCTCTGTGTCAGGGTTTAATACTAATATGTCTTGGTATATTGCGAGTAATCCTTTTTGTGTGACAGAATAACTGGGAAGTTCATAAACTACTTATGTCCTAAAATATGGACTCATTAAGTTAGGGTTATGTGGGTGACGCTCCCTTTACTTATCCTTTACCGGAAATTTTTTAATATTTAATTTTTATGTACATTTTAAGAAATTTGATGTATACAAATGTATAAAGTTATTCATGAGTTCTTACTAGATAAGGGTTGTACAAGGTCCCTTCTTATGCTATGGAAGACCTTGTGAAGGACCTAGTAGAATAAACAGACTGTGTGAGGTTACTTTGTCCTGTGTGACAGAATCACACTGACATGGGCTATAGTTCTGTGATAGAGCACTTGGCTAGCCTGGGCTCCATCCCCATTGAGGCAAGCACTTGAAAATAAGCCAGCATTGCCTACTCAGTTGTCCTGCACTGGGGCTGTAGTGTCTGACCTGGCTGCAGCGCCAAATGGAATTGATTAGGGTCAGTTCCAAACCCTCTCCCAGCCTCAGTTTCCTTGCCTGCAGACCTACAAGTAACACTACTTTACAGTATTAAAGAAGGGTATGAAGCCTCCTGGAAAGAACTTGCTGCTTGAACCTGTCCCTAGGTGGATTTGCCCCTAGAGGAGTGGCATTTGTCCATGTCGGAGGATCTGTTCTAGGAAGCTATGCAGTTTAGATCTCTGCTCCAACTGTTTTGCCAGCTACAAGTCCCTGTCACACAACACAGCTAAACAGAATAACAAGTACAATAGTTCTTGAAAACTAAGTATCTAATCCTGGCCATTGCAAAAATTGACAGAATATTTGTGGGTTTGTTTCACCCCTAAATCCAGTTTATTAAAACCTAAGTGCCAGGGCTGGAACTATCTTAAGGGTTAAGGGTATTGACTGCTCTTCTAGAGAACCCAGGTTCGAATCCCAGCAACCATATGGCAGCTCACGACTGTCTAAAACTCCAAGATCTGATACCCTCACACAGACACACATGCAGGCAAAGCACCAATGGACATAAACCCCCAAAACCTAAGTGACTGTGATTCATCATATATATTGCCAAGGTAATGCACAAAGACACGCCACAACACATCCCCAGATTAAAAGGAGATAATGCCCAATGCTGGTAGACACACAGGAAGGTGGGTATTCTTATTCAGCTGCCACTCAGTGTGGGGCACGAGCCATAAAAGCACTCATGCAGTTACCTCAGCCTTCCTACTGCTCCGAATCCCTCATAAGAAAACAATCAAGGATAGGTGGGTACATAAAAATTTATGTAGCAGCATGTTCATGGCAGGATTATTTATGGCTGTGTGATACCAGAAACTGCCTACATGTCTAACAATAGGGAAACAGTTAAATAAATCATGGCACAACCCGATGGTAAAATATTATTCTGCCCTTAAAGTGTGGTTCACAAAGAATTTTAATGACAAGGAAAAACAGCTCTGATATGACATTGGAGGGGAAAGTCTGGCTACAGCCTAGCAAATGCAGCAGGAACTGAGCTGTGACCGGCTCTCATAGATGGCTTCTTTCTTCAGACCGGCCCTCAACAATGGTGGACAAGCAACAGAATATTGCTGCTCAGTTGTCTGTATTTGTTTGCTATTTTAGGCATTGCATGGAAAGCAAATGAAGAGCCTTGTACCCACTAGGCACGCGTTCTGTCACTGACTTCTATGTCTTAGCACGCAGTGTCTGTGTTCTGTTAACGCTGGCATCCCTTGTCTTGTAGTCCAGCATATTCAGACAGCAAAGTGGTGGTTTGGTAAAACATGGTCTAGACTCCATGTGGTATGATAACATCATGTAGAGAATCACACATGCTCAGTGTCCAGGGCGATTGGGCCGCAGGCTCCTAACAGAAGGCTGCTGGCCTGCCTGACACAGCAGGGGACCCCTGTGAGGAGTCTGAGGTTTGCCACTGTTGTGGGGATCCCTGAGCAGCAGCACCCAACGCCTTCTGAGCTTGGGCTTCCTTAACAAAAGACCATGAACGAGGGCCTTGAACTGAGGAAGTGCTTTCTCCCAGTTCAAGAAGCAGGAAGCTTGAGATGGAGTGCCATCATGGTTTGTTTCTGGTGAGGGCTTCCTGACTTGTAGATGGCCACCATTACCTGGGGATAGGAATGAAGTTGTAGAATACAAACTTTCTAATGTTTCTATTTCCAAGGGTAGGTTAGTGTGTTAACGTATCAGTTTGGAGGGACACAGGCATCCAATTCATAAAACCTCCATCCATTTAAATCTGTCCTGCTGTCACACACTTAGTGACCTTACAGACCATCACTAAAGACTGCGACAGGAGTACAGAGAATGGTCCAGATCCTCCTCTCACACTCTTCAGAGTCCACAGTGAAGCAGAGGACTTACCAGCTACCTTTGATTGGGTGCTCATGCCATGGCACCTCCCAGCACTACCTCAGTTCCTCAAATTCTCACAATTCCAAGGACAATTAGTTTTTGCAAATGAATTCACCAAGAGGCATAGAGACATCTAGAAGCTTAACCTGAAGTCAGAATGTTGACGAGAGATTTGAGCATCTATGCAGAGTGCAGCGCTGTCCGCAAGTGTCCAGACATGGAGTTGGCCTTTGTCTGCAACCACAGTAGCAGGGTAAGAGAGACGTGGGAGACAAATACATACAATAGAATATTCTCTAGGCATACTGTGATAAAACACAAACTTCTGTCCTTTACATAAAATAAGAGGCCAGAGGGAGATCATGGTGAGTGAAATAAGTTAGGAGCCGTGGGACAAACTGCATGTCCTCACTCATGCGAAACTGGAGCAGATGTTTGCTTATTTATTTATTTATTTATTTAAGAAATTAGGAGAGCGGAGGTTGCCAGAGTCTGAGTAGCATAGGGGACGGGGAGTGGTTGTTGGTCTGGCCACAGGTGCTGTCCTGTGCTGTGTTTCAGCTGGATAGGAGGAATATGTTTTAGTGTTTCGGGCATAGCAATGTGAGAATGCTAACAGTCTTACATTACATCTCAAAGTAGAGCCTGGAATTTGATGTAGTCACTGTAGAGAAATTACTGCATTTAAAGTTATAGATGAGTCAATTACTCTGAGTTGAGGATTACTCTACATGTATGTGAATTAACATTTTATCTTAATATATAAGCAATATATTGGGATATTTAGATAAATATTAATACTTAATATTAATATTTAGATATTTATTTTACCATATAGTCACAGACTGGAAGCAGCACTGGGGTTTAAAATTTTATCTGTCTGTGGGACATGCTTCGGTCCAGAAGCATCCAGACAAGCAAGCCCTGTAGGTTCAGAGCCAGAGCAAGCTCCTCAGCCTGTGCTTCCTCTAGTTTCTTTCTCAATCTAATGAGGCTCCCTAAGATTGTTGTATGGCTTTAACACTCCTGCGAGCATCAAATACCCTCAGAGCAGGGGTTTCCTGTATCTATTAATGCATCTGGTAGAGATTGGCCACAGAGGATGGATGGAAAGGAAGCTCGGATTGGCAGGAGAGTACAAGGAGTAAGAGCATGCACCACCAAATAGGAGAAGATGCCACCAGCAAGAAGTTCCCAGGAGCACTGGCTGCCATGGTTGGAGACTGTCAGGTGTGCAGCTCTGGGTATGAGGCTAGACTTTGGCCTCACATCTGTTGAGCATTAGTGCTAGGGCGAGGTGGGTGTGGTAGGGCAGTAACCAGCTTCAGACAGGAGCAAGTCTGGGCCCATGTACCCTGCACCCAGGAGCCAGTAGCTCATTAAAGAGGAGGGCAAAGAACAATTACACACAGACTTCTGAAGGGAAAGACCATGAAGAGTGGGGGCAGAAGCAGGAGTTCTCTCCCTGGGGCCCTGGCATGCCAGGAAGGCGGAAGGCATGAAAGACGGAAACAGCTCCCAGGGGTCACTTGTTAAGGTCAGGACAGTGCTGTGAATCAACCAGGGTGGCCAGGAAGGGAAAGAGGCCTGGCCTTGGGCTTGATGGGACCTGAACCGGAGAGCTTTGGTAAGCTCTAGGTGGAGGGAGGGGCAGGCTTCCTGGAGGATAAAGGCAGTACTAGTGACTGTGCATCTGGGTTTGGGGTGGAGGAAGAAACATCCAGGTATGACTGGCCCTAATGCTGACTCTGCTCTTCTTCCAGGACAATGCTGTCACAAGTACACTGCCAGCCATCTATGTACTTCAAGTTTTTCCTTGTAGCCTCCAATAAACAAGCTAAGGAAATTAAGCTAAAAACTTTATTTAGCCTAATGTAGCTAAAATGTTTCTATATTTAGTATGAAAGTAACTATTAACATATTTCACTCCACCCATCCCTCAGATTGGTTAGATGTCACAAAGCTCATCTCAGTTCTGGTGAGTGACACTTCCAGAGTTCTGGGTGATTCCTGGCTGTGGTTTGGACAGCGTGGCCTATGCCTACAGGCATTGTGTCAAGTTGACCTCTGCGACACCTTTCCTGATCTCCAGTTCTCCCTCTACATTCAACCGTTACAGGGTGGGCTTGGATGGAGAACTGTGTCTTCCTTGGACTGAGACAGGTTGTGGGCTCCATTAACCTTTCTCCCCATTGCTTTGCTGAGCTCATGGGCTAGTTACTGCTATTCGGATCAAAACTGAATAGTAATCTTGGACTTGTCAGAGGAGATATCCCTAGTGGAGGGAAAGTTTTAAAAACACAACAAATTCCCAGATCTATGCAGTTCCCTCTGCTCTGAAGGATCTTAGTTCTCCGTGGTGGCTGCTCATACAGTGTTACCTTGTGAAGGTGGTGTTGGATATTTCATGTGAAAGCTAGATTTCGAGCTATGACTGTAGGCTAGGAGACTGAATTTAAAACATGACCCCCTGGTTGTCATGGGTAAGCAGGTATCATGTCTGTAGTCCACCTCTTCATCCTAATTTCAAGCTTTTAGATGCAGTTGGGTTGGAAGAAAAGCTGTTCACATCTAGAGATGGTTGGTGTTCTTGGGTACTGGTGGGCTAGGGGCTTAGGAAGCCAAACTGTGTTGTTCTGAGTTTGAGTTTCAGCTCTATGACCATGGAAAAGTCTGGTACCCATTTTTTATTTCCTTCTCTAGGCTGTGTGAACATGAGCATTACAGTTTGAGGGTTTACTTAGGGTACATTGGGGAGAGAATGTGTGAAGCTCCAGGCTTGCAACTGAGGACTCAGTTGTTAGGAATAGCATGGGGTGTGGTTGCTGATGTAACTGTAACCATTGGAGTTCACAGAGCAAGCCTGGGCTGAGTGTGTGGTTTGGGTCAGGACAGGCACTGGGAAGAGGCTGGCATGGGAAGGGAGGTAGGGAGGAGGCCTTCTTACTGAAGTATGAAAGGGTTGAATCAAAGGTCTCAGGAAGACAGGGCAAGGAGGAGCAGCCTGGCACTTGTCTGAATCTACAGTTTCAGCGCCCAGGCTATACCAAGGACTCCACCGAGTGGCATGTTCTTTTCCACAGGTGTTTAGCTCCACTGCCCATGTCCAGAGTTGTTTTCCAAGCCACCTTTCTGATCTGTCCAGGGTGCACCTGTGAAAAGGAGGGACGATAATGGGCTCAGTGGGAAGTCACACATTTTAGTACACATTGAGCCTTGGAGGCAGAACTCCAATCTCCAGTTAAGTGAGAGATTTTTGTCTCCAAAATTAATGATGAACCGCAGTAATAGACACTCAGTAACAACTTCTGGCAACCATATGTGCACATAGAGGTTCATGAACCCATATAAAGAGATGCACACATACATCATATACAAAAAAAATTAAATTAAGAAAGAGTAAATATTCATAAACGAGTGAGTCAAAGCCCCAAGGATGACTCTAAATACCAATGTGCATTTCCAATAAACCCTGCCTTACCAGGGGTAGTTCTCAGGTTCATCCTTGGGAAAGAGCTGTGAAGTAACCTGGGATCTGTCTGTCCCCTCGCCCCCACCCTCCACAGTATTGAGGTTTTAAAGGCTGACTACTACTCTAGACTTTCATGTGGATGCTGGGGGGGGCTACATTCAGGTCCTCAGGGTTTTACAGTAAGCACTTTACCTGCCTATGAACACCCACTGAACACCCATTGTAACCTGACTTGTGTTTCCTTAATGTTAGCAATGTAAAGGTAATGGTACTTTTGGTCTCTTAAGATTCTGTAAATCTTGGGAGTAGGGCTCTCTTGAGGTTCAGGGATTATTCTTTGGGAAGTGCTGTTTCAAAGGACATGCACACTTATCTTTCCTTTGCTACTGGTGGTTGGGATAGGTTGGGTGTTTCCAGGTTCTTAGCTTCTTAGGCAAAGAATTGTAAACAGGGCTCACACAGATTTGCAAAAGAAACAAGATAAATTTATGTGAAGCAAATGGATAACACAGATTTAAAAAGAGGCACAGATGTGGAGCTTGACAGTGGGCCACCAGAGTGAGGGTTCTGAAGAGCCCCAGGCTACAGCCCAGGTGTCCTTATAGGGGATCTAAAGGAAGGATGGGCTAGTTTCTAAGGAGATGTTGTTTGTGTGGTTCTCTACTGTGATTCTGATCAGTTTTGGCTATATAATTATCTCTATACTGCACACATCTCTTCCCATGAGGCATCTGATCTTTATCATATGCATGCTCAGTTATGCATAGGCATAAGATGGTAAATAGGGGACACCCTAACAGGTTACTAGGGGAGACAGTTTTGACTTACTGCACATGCACGCAAAACTAGTTCTGGCCGAATTGGCCCTTCTATTCTCTATATCCAGATACATTGGAATGCACCTAAATAGAAACTGTCTAAATATGATTGTTTTCAGGGACAGGGAAACTCGTCATTTTTCAGAGATCAGAGTACATGTGTCCTGAAGCAGTTGGGAGATTGAAAGGGTTTTGAGGATTGCTAGCACAGTTTTCAGAGGGAGGGGGAGGGCATATACATGTATTGCATGTGCGGGTAAAGGAACTATGCTGCCAAGTGGATCATTACAAAGGTGTGTGTGTGCGCGCACATGTGCACACTGATGTATGAATCAGATATGAAGGATCCAAGACAAAATATTTCCTGTGTTTACCTGCCTCACATAGATATATGCAAGCCTAAAACATGAAAATCTGACTCAGGCTTGACAACAGAAGGCTGAATAACAAAAGAGGGTTCATAAAACCTTTAGAGGGGATGAAAGCAGGGATGAAGGCCTAGTGGTGAGGAGGAACTAGTACCCTGGAGTAGCTGAGAGAAGACTCCAGAAGCCAGATTTGGAAAGTCAAATCAATAGGGCCATTTAAGCTTAATTTTTTGTCGTTGATGTTTATTTCTTATGGTGTTCAGAATTGAACCCAAGGCCTTGCACATGCTAAGCAGGTATATCTTGGCCTTTTAAACTTGGTCTCAAGGGTTAGTACAGGAGATCCCTCCAAACCCTAGCAAGGTTGTGTGTGTGCCAGGCTGGTGGGTAGGAGGTTTCAGAGGCCTGGAGAGAAACCCTCATGACCTTTGGTCCCATCTAGTATGAAGTGTACAGGCCAAACCAACAAGCTTGAGTGCTAAATGCCATGTAGTTTATTGCTAAGGACACAGTCAGAACCTCAGCCAGCACTCTGGATGCGGTGGGCAAGCTATGTCATGATTTTGGACCACCATGGAGAAGCTAGACTGTTTTGTGTAAGAACAGACACTTCTGTCTTGTCTCAGATGCCACATCATCTACCCGTTGAATGTACAACATTGGATCAGTTACTCTGCCTCTCTATGCCTCTATGTCTTTATTCCTAAAATAACAATAATACTACAGCACTGTGTTGGTATAAAGAATATTTGTGAGTGTGTGTAGTGTATGTGCATATGTGTACCTTATTCCATTGAGAGAGTATTCTTCTTACCCAGAAAAAACCTCTCCTTTCCAGGTATGTCATCCCAAGGCCTCTGTGCTACTCCCTCTATATTCTCAGTGAGGAGAACTTGGAAAGGAGAGGTTCAGACATCCAGAGCCAGAACTATACAGGTCTTGACATAAGTTTACCAGGTAACCACTGGGGGAGGCTTACTGCAGTTTGTCTTTCAAAAGGCAGCCTAATAAGATCTCCCAACCCCAGGAGATGATAAAGAAGTTGACTGCTCTAGAGTTGAGTGAGTTGGGCCTGCCACACTGGAGGTGCTTGTTAATCATACACTAAGATGTGACATTTGTAGAGTGTTTATTACCATCTAGTGTCTGGAATCTCCTCACAATGGCTCGATGAAGGCTCTACTATGACTGCTTCTCACAGAGAGATGAGGGGTTCATGCCTTTGGTTCTACACAGGATACCCAGTGATGGTTGACAACTGATTTTGGTAGGAGGTGGGCTGGTGACTTGAAGCTTGAAGAAGAGTAGATAGATGTACAAATTGGGTCATTTGTGCTCTTGTATTGAAAGATGGAGCTTGCCAGGAAGATAGGGATTCAGTGCCAGTGCTGCTTGGGAAGTGACCTTTGTACTAGTCTTCTGGTGACCCCAAAGAGTGAAACCACTCACTGGAATTGGTAGAGCACTCATATCTCCCTAGTCTCTGGCCAATGGCAAGATGAGCACTCCTGCTGAAAGCATAGACTGGCTTCCTCAGGCATAAGATTGCTTCAAGTTGGGCAGAAAACATATTTCATGGGCACTGCATAATGAGGTGTGGTGATCTCTTATTATGAAAATACATTCTATCCCCAGGAACCCTGTGCCATGGTGCGATGCCTGGAGACCATAGGCACGGATTGACTTGAGATAATGGGATCAAAGGGATGCTAAGAAATGTTTGTCAAAGAGTCAGACGATTGTGTGCCAGGCTAGGGGATGGGGAGAATGCTGGTCAGGGAGCAATGGTATGTCCAGCTGTTGGTAGCTCACAGAAGCCCTCATGAGAAGGCCATCAGGGCCATCAGAGTGAGTCTTCTTAAGTACTCTTAACTAATCAGAAGGTAGGGTAGTTAGGTTTCCCATTGACTTTCTGTAGAGTTCCTGGCCCTTAGATCTAATGCCATCTTTCCTTGGACATCTGAAAGACAAATTCTTCTCTCCCCTCTCCCAAGCAAACTAACTCCCAATCCTTTCACCTCCACAGAGGCATCAGTGGCTCCATTTAAACTGGAAAGCTGGCCTCCACCTTTGACACTTCCTTATTGTATTCAATCCACCACTATGTCTTATGGAATTCACGCCTAGACCCCAGTGTGCCTCTATTTCTTGTCTATATTTTATACTACCACTCTTGAGGGACTCTATGTTCCCAGCCAGACTGAACCTGTGAGGATTCTGGTACCCTTTCATTTTGTTACAGAGCTGTCCCAAGCTCTGCCTTACCCCAATAGGACCTGTTACTAACATCTCAGGTGACTGACTTGGTCTTGCTTTGTTGGGAGCTGACTCCGAGCAGAAAGCAGCTATCATCTTTGCAGCCATCTTGAGCCATATACCCTGACAAGAGACTTGTTTTCAACAGCCTACAACAGCTGAGCACACTCTGATAAATATGTTTTTCTTACATAGCTTGTTCTGTTGTTTAGTGCCCCCAGCTGCAAGGCACACGTGATAAAGTGTCTTCCGCTGCGTTCCCCTGCTTGTGCTTATATATACCCAGGATTTCCTTTCATTAAAGGAGAGACTTGAGGAGAGACTAGACCAGACTCTGTCTCATTTCTTAGCGTCTCTCGTCCCTCTGTCCCCACTCTCTCTCTTGCTAGACCCTGACCCACAGATTGGAGCAGCAGAACGGGCAGTTACAAAGTGGCCCCCGAACGTGGGGCAGAATGGGCCGTTACATTGCTTGACAGGCATCTCCTCATTTTTCTATCCTTCCCAAGCATGCAGTGTTTTTCTGGCTTTTCTGGCTTCCTCTTTAGGGTGCTAGTCCTTTCGATCACTACTGACATTTTCCCCAGTGGCTCTCTTATGGGTCTCAGTTCAGCCTTCATATTCCAGGGAATGCCTCTCTTGACTTCTATCACCCATACTCTCTCGTCTTTTCATCCCAATCATGGGATCCATACTGTCATCTCTCCCCTCGCTGGCTTGTTCACCTCTGCACTCTGGTGCGTATTAGAATAGCAAAACTCTGCAGTGCTTTCAGAACAAATCCAGCCTCTATCACTCTGCTCACCTCTGCTACCTCGCTGTGGAAGCACACAAGTAGACACTATGTCCATGATTGGACAGTACTGCGTTTCAGTAAGACTTTATTTGTAAACCCTGAGATATAAAATTTCATACCTCACAAATATCATCTGACTTGAAAGTCCTTAAATTGTAGAAATCACTTGTTGCTATTGGGCTCAGACACAAATACAGTGGGACGAATTTGGACTGTAAGCTGTAGCTGGCTACCTCTGTCTAGAATATAAACCCCAGGGGGTTCACAGTTCATCAATGTATCCCAATTGTATGAGAGTTCTTGGTGAAGAGAAAAAAAAGCCTTTTACATACCTGAGGGGTGAAGGAAAGGATATCAGCTATATACATGGTGCTGGTTGAACATCTAGAATACATGAGGCCATCTTGTTTTGGAGAACCAGAAATAAGTACAGGAAGAAACAAGAAACAAAAGGAAGACATGAATAGGGAGAGGACATCTAAAGACTGGTCAGGAAGAGTCCCTAGACCTCCAGCATGCAGTCTAGCTTGAACAACCTTATTTGTTCGTAGGCTTCGTTTTCTAGGCCCAGAAACCTCTAAGCAAAGGCTGGGCCACAGTCCCTAGAAGTCTTTTTCAACCCTGATAAAGTCATAGATGTTTTGTGCAAGCTCAGGGAGCTGCCATCTGAATTTCTCCACATTTAAATGCTTCTACAAGGAAAATTGTTCCTGACTGTTCAACAAATGAAGTTCAATCTTTGATTTCTACCCTGGATTTGTATCATTCATTATATCTGGTTTAACCCAGAGCACTGCTTACTGTGGCCCTCAGAAAACCTCTCTCTGCTTCTCTGATGGCATTTGTCCCTCCGCAAGAGATTTGGGACAAAATGCTTTTCTTAAAAATATTCTCAGAGGGAAACTATTTGGCTCTCTGCTTCATAATTTATGATGGAGCCTGTTTACTGCCTTGTGGTCATTCTATTGGCCGTCACTGGATTCTGTGGACTGCTGAGTGAGGCTCCTTTTGGGTTGTCTTGCTGGACATCAGTGGAACCATTTGGATTTAAGAAAAACTCAAGCAACTTATTGAATTCGAGGAAAAATATAAACAGAGCCCATGCTTCATCTCATTTAAGAATCTATCATGAGTCAGACTTGAATAAAAAAAAATTGATGAACATTTAAAAGACATAATTTAGAGGCTGCAGTACCTCCAGACATAGAACAGACAGCAATACAAAGACAGAGCTGATTTGTAATAATTAAAATTTCAGTTCAGACCTCCTTCCACAATAGGAAAATTACCAAGAAGTAGAACTTTGAAGAATTATCTCCTAACAAATCACAGAACACATAGAATATTCGAATTACCAAGGGCAAGGAATCCCAACTGAAAACCATGTAGAGCAGTGGTTCAAAACCCATGGGTAGTGACTAATTTGGCAAACCTTTATCTCTAAAAATATTTACATTACAATTCATAATAGCAGCAAGATCACAGTTATGAAGTAGCAATGAAAGTAACTTTATGGTTTTGAAGTCATAAAAACATAAAGAGCTGTATTAAAGGGGTCTCAGTATTAAGAAGGTTGAGAACCTTAAGTATAAAGAATCTGTGCTGTGTGTGCCTATGTATGTATGTACATGCATATATGTGTATGTGTGGGTGGTAGGATACTAGTATATCTAGGCAGATTCTCCAAGAAAGAAATGCATTTAGTCAAGTATTTGGAAAAAATGTTCAATCTTATTTGTAATAAAATAACCCACAAATGAAACATCCGGAGATAACTATGTTCTGTCAAACTGGCAAAGATACAAACAAACAAACAAACAAACAAACAATAGTGAAGTATGTGCTCAAACGTGCTGAGGCCAGCAAAGCTGTTTAGATCTAGAACAGTAGTTCTCAACCTGTGGGCTGCGACCCTGTTGGGGGGTCACATATCAGAGATCCTACATATCAGGTATTTGCATTACAATTCATAACAGTAGCAAAATTACAGTTGTGACATGGCAACAAAAATAATTTTAATGGCTTCAGGTCACCACACAATGAGGAACTGTATGTAAGGATCACAGCATTAAGAAAGTTGAGAACTCTAGAGACTACAGTTCTGTTTGAGAACTATGTTTAGAGTTTCTGGTCTTCCCATTAGGATGAGGACCCTGACTGACTGAGTCGTGCTTTGCCTGCTTGGCTGAATGAAGAGATGAATGGAGGAGAGAACAGCTGAGATACTGGAAATAATGTCAGCATGTTCCTAGTAACAGGTTCACTGGAGACACTTTCTATGTTCTTCTGTAGCATGCTGCTTAAATACCAAGAGTACAGGGTGTCACACCACCAGTTTACTGAACTGTCCACCAGTTGGTTGACGTTAATATTCAAAGTGAAGCCTTGAGGAAGGACACTGTGTGATGTGCTTAGTGTCTGTATTCCATGAGACAGCAGCACCTGGAACAACACTGGCTTCCATGCTGTGTTTGAGTGGAAGCACACCAAACATTCTTTTTTATTATTTTAAAGAATTAAATACATTCTTTATCACCAATTATGAAATCTTAAGACCTTAGTAGTTTAATTATAAATATGAAATCAATTGCAAATGCTTCTCACAGTCTCCTCTGTAGTCAGAATTAAGTTAATTACTTAACATCATCATCAACAACAACAACAACAAACAACCCAAGTGAATAAACACAGTCTTCCACTTGAGCACAGATAAGCTGGACTTGAGGTCTAGAGTTAGCACTCCTGTCAAAAGCTCGGGGAATAACATTCTTGCTTGAAGCAATCTAATTAAACTCCGTGTTGACTTGATGTGGCCCCCAGTGGACAGATCAAAACTATTTTTAGGTTGCATGTGCTCTGAGAAGAAATATTTAATTAGGACGGGGGTGTTTAAAATAGCTTTCTCTCTTAATGTCAGGACCCGCTGGCTTGTGTTCCCCATGCCATTAATCACCAATGAAGGGACGTCAGCAGTCACGGCTGAAATCCGCCTTCTGTGGGCTATGTGTCCTGTGACTCAGAAGGCCAATTCTGTCTGGATTTTGGCATTTTCCTTCAAGTGAATGGCACCCAGAGTTTCAGATAATTGAATGTTGATAATTTCTTCAGAAAAGCACCCCACACAGAGTAGTTCTCCCACTGTGTCCTGTGCTTTGTGGGGGTCACACAATGAGGAGGTAGAGAACATTCCATGGTCCCCAGGCCATGAAAGAGTTGAACTACTAAGACCTACATGAAGACTGGGCTAAGTAGAGTAAGCCCTGAAAGAGAGAGATGGAGAACTCAAACAAGAAGGAGCAGGGTAGAGCTCAGGGGCGGAGCACTGGCTGCTTAGCATTCACAAGACCCTGAGCTCTGTCCTAACTTCAAAGCCCTCAAACAACAGAAAACAGCTCTTCATAGCTTGCCAGTCTAGTGACAATCATTCATTCTAATCTTTTCCTAGATCAAAAATGTGAAATTATTTTTGAACTTAGATATTTAGATTTGCTCTCTTTATGAATTGATTGTCAACAGGGACAAGGAATTAGACTTTATTCTAAAAATGACCTACCAAGTGCTTAAGAAATGCTGAGTGATATTCTTTTTTAAGAAATTATTTTTTGTTATTTGGGAATCTCACATCATGCTCATCTCCCATTCTTCCCATGTTCATCCCCCTCCTCCAGGAGCCCTCCCCCATCTGCAAAAACAAACACACAAAAAACGAACTAACTGAAACCAAAGCCAACTTCATTTTATGGTGTCCATACACTCACTGGAACATGGTCAAATCCCTAGTGGGCATTCTTATTGTGCTGTGTGTTTTCTACCCCAGGTACTATACTGTTGCTCTTTGAGGTGGATTTGATTACTATGTCCATTTTGCAGATAAAGAAACAGAGATTTGAAAGGCTGTAGAACTTTGCCAGAGCTTCTCCCTAATGGGAATCACACTCGGGATTAAAAGATCATAGTTGTGGGATTGGGTACACAGCTGGCTTTCCCTTCTATAACTGATTTATCTGAGGGCTTCTCTACTTCTGATAGTTTTGATAGGGCATATCTCTTAGACCTTCATTTTCAGTTATCTTTCTCACAAATGATTGCCCATCTCCCAAACTCATAAGTAGTTAGAAACTCACTATTTGTGATAGATAAGGTCATTTTTATACTATATTTTTCAGAGTAAAAATAACTCCATCTGCTCCTTTAGTGCAGCATTTTACATGGTCTTTATGTTTGGAAGGTTTATGTGCATTTGTGAATGTATATGTGTAGTGTGCACAGGTGTAGAAGGCAGCGGCTGCTCTCAGGACTCATCCATGGTTGCTTGCCACCTTAATCGTTAAGGCAGGCAATCATATTGTACCCTTGCTTCCTCTCCCTCCTTCCCTCCTTCTCTCCCTCCCTCTCCCTCCCACCCTCCCTCCCTCCCTCCCTCCCTCCCTCCCTATTCTTCTCTCCCCCCACCCCACGTATATAAAGCTACAGCAAAGTTTGTTTGTTTGATAGAACTAGGTACATAGCTGGATAGCCACCCATCGAGCGCATACTCTTGCAGAGGAAACTGTCTCTGGATCTAGCTCCATTTCTTGTTGGTCTAAGTAGTACCAGTAACATACTGGTTTTGAAGCAAAGTATCATGAGTTGAGGGACTCAGAGTCTGGGCAAGATGGAATTCCATGTGTCTTACAGGAAATAAGTTGCTAGAAGTAACTTAAAGCAATTCACCTACCGGCTGCAAGACTCTCTGGGCAGCAGAGAGGCATGTGTTTGTAAACATTTTTCTCTGGAGGTAGATCTCTTAACTGTACCCAGAGATTATCAATATAGTCTGGGTAACTAGCTTGCTCTGTGGATCTCCTCTCTGTGTTTGGAGCACCTGGCATATACATGGGTGCTAGGAATCGGAGCTCCAGACCAGGCATATGCAGCAAACTGTTAAATAGTGAGCCATTTCCCCAGCTCCGGCATCTGTACTCTCGGGGAAATAATCTGAGTGCTGTAGAGGAAAACAGTAACTAAAGGTCTTTCTCTTCTGTGCTTCAGAACTTCAATGGCTCCTAATATAGGGTGGACCTCCCAATGAAAAAAATATTAAACAAACAGATTATAAACTAGAAATAACATCTTCCATTCATAAACCTAAGCATCCATTCAGACAATGAAATCATTTAATGTCCTCCTACATATGATCTATAAGCATAAACCATATCTGTAAAAGAATTGTCACTGAGAAGAGCTTTTAGGAATTTTGTAATTGAATGTGACAGGTTCAAAACCGTAACATTGTAGGGTTGGAAAGATGGCCCAGAGGTCAAGGGCACTTGCTTATTGGAAGCTGAGTGCCCAGCACTCATGTTAGACAGCTTCTAACTTTAACTTCAGTTCCAAGGAATCCAATACCCCCTCTGGCTTCCATTGTCACATGTATATATCCAACTCAGAATCCCCCACCTCAGCAAACACTAAAAAATAATAATAAAACTTTAAAAAGTGGACACTATTTTCTTGATTCTTTCAATCACAATTACTATAACCCCTATTAGTAAAGCAATATATTTATAGTTTGAAGTTATCTGGTAGAATTTATTTCAAAATATAGGTGGTATTGACCCACTGTTGGGATGTTGTAGGTGATTTTTATTTTATACCTGAGTGCATTTTAAACCTTTTCTAAAGCAAACATAAAATAAATATGAATATTCTTATGATCAGAAGAAATGACTATTTAAAATCATGTTTGCTACAAGGTTGCAGGTATTATTATTATTTATTATTGTTGTTGGGCTTTTTGAGACAAGATTTCTCTTTGTAGCCCTGGCTGTCCTGAAACTTGCTCTGTAGATCAGGTTGGCCTTGAACTCACAGAGATCAGACTGAATCTGCCTCTCAAGTGCTGGGATTAAAGGCATGCACCACCATCACCCAGTGGGTTGCAAATATTTACCAAAAGAAGGAAAGGAGGAAACTAAATTGAGAAAGACTTACAGCTGTGGTAAAATATCGACAAGTTAGTAGTAGCTATACTTGACTAGTCTGGTTAGATATACCTTAGTTCATACTTCATGAATTCATATGTGTTCCAAATCATCAACTATGAAAGTGATATTTAAAGAGAATATTTACATTTTAAATGGAAAGACAGGTTTAGGCGGGGAAGTTTTCTGGTTTTGCGTTTTCAGACAATGTCTGAATGGATAGTGCAGGCTCACTTTGACCCCTTGGTCTTTGTGCTTTGCCCTCTAAGTGCTAGGATTTCAGGCCAAGGCTCCCTTCCATCTCTGGAAGAGTTAAGACTGGTTGCAGCCTCTGCCACCAGTCAGAAGCTTCCCTCTCAGTCCTTTGCCATGTTGCTCCTCTTCTGCCTGTGGTCCTGGACAGATTGCTGCTCACACAGTGCTTGTGTGGCACATGGCAGGCTTTTGGACCTTTGTTTACTAAGTAAGTTAAACAGCTGTGAAGCAAGTTGTTAATTTGGTATTTTAAAAGACATTATTTTTGTGTGATAAGGTGGAATATTCCCCCTGGTGCCATCACCTCTCATAACCCCTTGTCTCCAGGCACTACCTCCTCATCCAGGGCACCATTCCAAGTCAATCCTATCAACACAGCTGTTTTTATCTCGTGGAATTCATTTTACAAGTAGTAAGGCCCGTCCTTCCTAACTCCCACTCTTCCTTGGCTGTTTACATGTCATTAGTCTGCACAGCACAACTGCCTCCTCAGGAAGTGGGCTGTCTGTGTGCTTTCCTACGTCCCTGGAATAACCCAAGAGGGCACTCTGGAAGGAGAGGCAAGCCTACCACTTGTCACCAAGGGGACAGCCATTGTTCCCAAGAGCTGCCCCTTGGGCTGAACCAGGGTGCTCAAAGATGCTTCCTGTAGGGCTGAGAGCCTCCTCAAATTTATAAATTTGTTTTTTAAAATCTATTGTCTCCTTATTCTGTTTTTTTCTTATTATTTTGTTTTGTTCTAGGTTAAAACAGATACAGAGAGTTTAATGGTTTATTTGTGTGTGTGTGTGTGTGTGCATGTGTGTGCATGTGCACATGCGTGCACACACATGCACATACACATACTTCTTCAATTCTAGATTCTATGGAGATGACAACATAACCATCCTCTTAAAACTGTCCCTAGTTCCTTCCTATGTACACAAAGACAGCTGAAGAGGATGCCTCCAAGCCAGCAGGGAAACAGCCAATCTCCCTAATGCCCATCTTGGCCTCCTCCTTTACAAAATGTCAGGCGATTCTACCAACTCCCCAGCTGGAGGAGTTAGAGTCAGTGTTCATGTGTCAGATCCACACGTTCTCAGGAAATCCACACTGTAAGTCACTAGAAGCAGAAGGATAGTACCTCTTCTATCAGGGGTAACTCATGTCCCCAAGAACCAGAAAAAACAAAGCTCTACAGGGTTTATAGGGCAATGAGGCAGGCAGCTTGGGAATAACCGGTGACAGAGGGGCATGGCTGGCTCTTTGGCATGAGATGGGCAAGGACCCATTCAAAGGTTAGAATGAACAGGTGCCATCCAGCCCGTGTGGCTATAGCAGCTTATATGTAGTACTCAGTGTTCAGAGGATTTCTTCTTCTTCTCCTTCTTCTTCTTCTTCTTCTTCTTCTTCTTCTTCTTCTTCTTCTTCTCCTTCTTCTTCTTCTTCTCCTTCTTCTTCTCCTCCTCCTCTTCCTCCTCCTCCTCCTCTTCCTCCTCCTCCTCTTCCTCCTCCTCCTCTTCCTCCTCCTCTTCCTCTTCCTCCTCCTCCTCTTCCTCCTCCTCTTCTTCTTCTTCTTCTTTTCCTTCTTCTTCCTCTTCTTCTTTTTCTTTTTAGCATGACATTGAAATTTTTTCCTTTCATGCTTTTCCTGTCATGTACATTTCCAGGATAACCTCCAACCATTTTTTTTCAGTTTGTCCTGCATGCTCCTCCACTGCTCTCGATGACCTCACCCAGGTTCTCGTTCCTCTTGTTTCTCATGTTACACACCAACCATTGTTTTAGCATTTGGCTTACTTTCGACAGCACAGCCTGAAATACATAGGCTAAAACACAATTAATGGCTTTTAATTAACTTTGACTAAATAAGATAAACAAATAAACAGACAAACACAACAAAGCAACAACAGCAGCAACAACCTGAGCCAGCTCCTTTAAGAAGAGAATACCATGGAGATAGCTCAGTGAGGAAGAGTGCGGGTTACATGAAAGCAAAAGGAACTGAGTTCAAATCCCCAGAACCCACGTTAAAGCCTGCCCCTATATGCCTGTAGCCCCAGCATTGGGGGTGGGGGTGGGGGGTGGACAGAGGCCAGGGTATCCTTGGAGCTCATTGGTCAACTCATCTAGCAGAAGTGATGAGATACAGGCTTAGTGAGAGAACTAGGCTCAAAGGACAAGACAAAGGGTGATGGAGAAAGAGTCCAGGTATCCTCCTCTACCTCTTATGTGAACACATAGGTATACATACACACTACACACACCACATATACACATGTACATACACACCATATGCATACATACACAGACATACATACACATATACATACACACACATGTACACATAACATCTGCACACATAAATACACAGCACATACACATACACTCATACACATGCATATACATATACATAACATGTGCACATACAAATGTACAACACACATACACACATACAAACATGTATACACACATATCATTTACACATACCCCACACATATATACACATACACACATAAACATATATACATACACTCTTACACACACACACCTATACAGACATGTACACACATACACATATACACATACACCCATGCACACACAAACACATATACATACATACCACACACCACCATATATACACACATATACCTACACACCTATGCGCACATATACATACACATGTACACACATATAACACCAGTACACACACACATATAACACATACATATACACACATGCAAACATATATACACACATATCATTTGCACATACTCCACACATATACATGCATACACACATTCACATATATACATACACTCATACACTTAACATATACATTTATACACACATATTATACACATGCACACACATAGACATACATATACATATATACTCATATACACATATACCACACATACCATACACATATATACATATACATGCACATATACACACACATATACCCCACACACCTACATATACATACACACCTACACACACACATACACCTCTTTCTCTCTCTCTCTCTCTCTCTCTCTAATACACACACACACACATACACGAGGGCGCGCACACACACACACCACACATACACAAAGAGAGAGAGAATATGAATATTAATGCCACTTCTTTTGCCTGTAAAGTTTCACTCAACTACACACAAAAGGGGCAGAATTCTTGTGGCCCCTGTTCTCGCTTCAACACCTTCTTTGACTTCCTACTAATTTAAAAATGTTTTTATTAGAATAAAACATTCTTCTTTGGGGTTGAGGATGTAGCTTAGCAGTGGCGCACTTGCCTAGCTTATGTGAAACTTCAGATTTTATTCTCACCACCACTACTACCACACACAAGCCCTTTGATACTATGAAATATGAAAGAAGAATTTATCTATGGTTTGAGAACAGATTTAAAGGCATATGTTTGATGTTTGAGATGCTGTGAAATCATATCATGTAGATCAGAGAATATCAGCCTAATTCATGGTCTACAACAGACATGCTGAGGAGCTGCTGTCTGAGGACAAGGGGTAGTTAGAGGTAATGGGAAACATGGAAAAATCCCACCTTATCATACAAAACTATTGGCAAGGCCAAATCTGTGTGCTTGCTAGCATTCAAGATTATGCCAGAAAACAGGAAGCTTGGGTAGTAAAAATGGTGCAAAGGCTTTCCTGGTGAGTCTGGTGAACCTGCCCTTTGTCCCCATAGGATGTTGTAAGATCACCTTTCCTCAGAACAGGACCTAGATGTGGCATTTTTTTCTTTCTTTACTCTCAGACAGGGTGAGTGTGCTGACTGTGGTGGGAAGAAAAGTTTGGTATAAAGGATCTTATGCCCTGAGTCAGAGGAACACATGTTCCATATGATTCGGAGTGTGGCACCCAGGATTTGGGTCAATTTCAAGCACACAGCTCATAAAAGTCCAGACAATAAAAGTGAAGATATAAAAGATAAAAGGAGTTCTTACAGTTGCCATAAAACCTTGTTTAAAATCATTCTTAACCATAGTCTCCTAACCTTTACATTTCCATTTTTATGCTAGAACAAACCAGACTTTTGAGTAGACTCATCCGGCCTCAGGATAGGAACATCTTCTGGCCATTAGAAGCACGCTCTGCGTGTAAGTAATGGCCTCTGCGTCACTCAGAGACGTGGGGCTTGGTGTCATACTTTGGAATGTATTCCCTTTCTTGTGCTTAGGACCCACTAATGCTTTAATTCTTACAGGTAAATCCTGTGGTTAAAAGTAAGTCTACACTCCAAATCCCTAACCAGAAGACGCTAAGTTTCACCTCTAGCTTTCTGTCACTAATAACAGCTGTGGGGAGCTCCTGAATATAATTATGGTTAGATTTGAAACACCAAGCATCTACCAGTGCACCCATTAGCTCTGATTTCAACAAAAAGCAAAGGAACAGCTTGACACATCTGTGGCTTGTGCTGACTGTCAAATCCTATGTCTGCCTTGCTGTCGCCTTTCAATAGCTTGCCAATACATCGCCAGGATAGCTCCACTGTGCAGGTACAAAAGATGAAACTTAGAGGTAAGGAGAAATGACTTATCCAGGGACAAACAGTGCTGGGATTTTATTTCGGGTCTGTTTGGTTCAATAGTCCAATTTCTTGGTCCCTTTTGATGTAATGTATTTTGGTAATTTAAAAGGTTTCTGTTGCTTGTTTTTATTTTTATTATATTTGTGGTGTGTGTGTGTGTGTGTGTGAGAGAGAGAGAGAGAAAGAGAGAGAGAGAGAGAGAGAGAGAGAGAGAGAGAGAGAGAGAGAGAGAGAGAGAGGGAGAGAGAGAGAGAGAGGGAGGGAGGGAGAGGATGATTGTGTAACGGTTGTGTGACTATGGATGTCAGAGAAAAATTAGCACGTGGTTCTCAGGGATCAAACTCAGGTCCTCAGCTCATCGGGCTTGGTGGCAAATGCCTTTACTGGCTGAACCACCATGCAGGTTTCCAAAGGTCAAGTTTCTCTAAAATGTCAATTAAAGTTTCTTAAACCTAGAAACTACATTTCAAATGTAGAACACACCCTCACATTGACCCTGGGATTGGACCACCACATTGTTGTAAATGTAGAAGTCATGAGAAGTAATTTTTTATCTTTTTGGCTGTTAGTTTTCTCATTTGCACGGTGAAGGAAATGGATGAGCTAAATACAATCCAAGAGCCCTTTTCCATCCAGGGCTTGCTCGTTTGTCATTTTAGCAAATGTTTATTTGAATTTCAATGTAAGGAGAGTTCAGAGTGATATAAACACAATAATGGAATAAGGAGGTGTGATCTCAGAGTGTGAAGAACTTTGAGGTTCATGGAAAATCACCAGAACTCAATGAAGTCTGTGCTGCGAAAGGATGCGTGTGGGGGTATGCAAATATTTCTGTGCACATACATACACAGTGTATGCCCCATGTGTAGTCACAGACACATGTGCCCACAAGAACAAGCAGAGCCAGGGACTTGGGATCTGGGGAGTTTGCTTAAGAGTGACAGCTCCCTGCATAGTGTCTGGGTGTAGCTCTAGTTGTGATGTATCCCTTGGGCCCAATGGGCCAGCAAATATTTGTTGAGTGATTACATGTGTGAAAATCTGAGCATGCAAGTTGCTAAGGGACAATGTATTTTGGTGGATGGAAAAGAAAGGGTAGACTGTTGGCTCCAGCCAGAAGGCACAGCAAGTACAAATTAGGAACACACGCCACACTGGGGTGGGGTGAATAGGACATTGGGAGCTTGCAGAAGGGTGCACATAGACTCATAGCAGAAAGGAGATAAAGCACCACTTGCTGGGTGAGGCAGCAGCCTAGGTTTAGCTTGTATGAACTTCTATAGAATTCTTCCAACAGAACAGTTTGACTTGGGGATGCCTTGTAATGATGGCTGTTTCAGAGATCCATGCCTTACTTATCCACGATGGTTGAGATTCACATTATATGATATGACTAATTCCAAATGAAAGGGCAACAGTAGGAACCCTGCTAAGGAAAGGGTAGTGAAGGTCTGCCCATATTTAAAGAGAACAAACAACAACCCAATGAACTGTCCCCAGAAGTCCAAGTTGAAGGGGAATTGCTGACAGCCAACAGGTTGTCATGGTGAACTTGGGTATGGAGACCTGTGCATATGGGAAGCACAAGAGGAGGAATGTGTGTGGGTTCTGTTAGGAGAAAGGAGATGTTCCTGGTGTACTCCTTGAATGTGAGCTGGCCTGTGACTTGAATCTGCCTCGGGAATAAAATTAATGGAATGCTAATTTTTAGCTGGACTGTAGAGCTCTTACCTACTTCCTTTCTCTCAGCATATGTTCTTAGAATATTTTAATAGTGTAGAAGGATGGATTTCTTGACGATTTTATACATGCATATGGTAGACTGAATCCTGTGTTCCTCCTTTCTTTTATGACATCATTGCCACCAGATAAATAGGCACAGGTTGACTTTCTGATATTTTCCGGGATTGAACCCTAGCCTAACTCAGACATATGACTAAGGTAACCTTGGACCAGCCAGTCCCCAGATGACTTGCCAGTGGACTGCAGCCATGTTGACATACTCAGTCAGATTTCATCTGCTAAACCCAGCTTTGATAAGATCAACTGCGCTTCCCAGGCAACATAAAAACTCATTACTGGGAATGAATGGTAGTTGGTTTAAGGTAAGAAACAATGTGTATGTGTGTTTAAGAGTGAGAGCGAGAGCGAGAGCGAGAGCGAGAGCGAGCGAGAGAGAGAGAGAGAGGCAGAGAGACAGAGAGACAGAGAGAGAGAGAGAAACAGAATAGTGATAAATGAATATGAATGCAATGAATTACCAAATATCCATCACTCACTGAGAGTTACCTTTGGGTCCTGGGTTACTCTATCCCACTTTATTTTGGTCAGTTTGCTCAGCTAGTGAGTAGCATTCAGGTTCATTGATACCTTAAATTCCTCCCCTTAAGAGCATGATTCTGAAGTCTTTGAACATGACTGGAAAGGTGGGTGTTGTTAGAAGGATTTGGGGTTTTATTTGAAGGTTTTGAATTCAGACAAATCTGGATTTGAATTCAAACTCCAACTAAGATCACCCATAGAAGCTTGGTAATATATTTGACTTTAGTGCCAATTTTTATGTCCACAAAAATGGGCTTAAATTATGGTAGTAATGTCTACCTCAGCTAACTTAGCCAGAGTACCTGGCACCAAGTGTAAACTCACTGGGGCCTGGCAGTCTTCAGAGCCCCTCTGATTTAAACCAAACATCAGTGAAGGCAAAGAAGTTCTTAGTAGAGGTACCCATCCTTTTCCTGATCTACACCCAGAGGCTCTTGTGCCTGGCACAACCACTCTTGGGCATTCCAAACTCATGCTTGATGTCTCCCTGAACCTTGCTTCCTTTCAGTTAAGCCATGGAGTGGGGTAAAAGTGACATGAGAGTTACAGGGTCAAGTCTCTGTCGATTAGAAATAAAGAGAATATAATTGCAGATCTGCACAGTGCACTGCCTGTGCATTCCTGGCAGCAATCTGACACCTGTCAGGATCCGGCAGGATGCTGTACATCAGGGCTCTGACAGAGGCTTGACCAGGATGCTGAGCTGGCTGGCTCTTCCCTTCCTGTTGTTCCTGACTGGACTTCACTTGGGCAAAGACTGACTTCTTCTGTTCCTGGCACATGGTGTGTTGTCTGGTACATAAATAGCAATGGATAGATATTTGCTGAATGGACAATTGTACTCCTCCACTGTGGAGGTGGAGGGAGAAGAGAGAGGACAGAGGGAGAGCAAAGAGTCCGCCCCCACCACCCCCACTAAATAAGAGAAGCCTCCAGAACTAGAAGGGAGGAATTGGAGTGAGTAGTGTAGTTTGACAGATAAACAAAATCTTGTCTTTGCAGCTTACCTATCGTTCTGGCTTTGTCCAGCCAGTGAACATGAACGGAGCTTTGTTACTAAGGGAACTGTAACCACAGGCTTGGTTCCCACTCCAAAGCTAGAAGGGAGTAGTACATTTTCAAGTTCTTGGCTAAACTGTCTCTTGAGTTTCATGTTCAGTAGTCTGTCTTCCTCACTGCTGTAAAGAAGTAGGCTAGTGTTCTCTAAATGAGGAGAGGATATAACAAAAAATAATATACTGTGATTAGTACCAAGCCAGCAAACCGGCATAGCCATAGACATTAGGGTTAGCAATCTACTTTAAAGAGTGTTGCGGAATGATTTATTACTAAGATGAACTTTGAGTGGAGATCTGGAGGGAGGGAGGGGACTAGCTATGGAGAGCTAATGGGAGAGTCTCAGGCAGAAGGAACATCAAATGTAAAAGTCCTAAAGCAGGGATGTGTTTAACGTGGTTGAAGATTAGCAGTGAAAACCCCATAGCTGGAGAAGACTGAACTAAGAGAGTACCGTCGAAGAAGAAACTTAGAGATTGTGAGCCAACAGGTGGCGGAGGGCTTGATGTGCAATGGTAAGGATACTGATGATTTGGTTGCATAGACTAGAAACCATTTCTATGTTAGGGCACATTTGTAGTGTTCATTGCTGGGAAAACATCACCTATCAGCAAGTCATGGAGGGCCAGCAGATCAAAACGTAGATTCTAAGGATGCTAAGGCATCCCATTCATTCCCACAGCATTGTGAGAAAGCAAATTCCTTCCTTTTAGTCCTGGTTTATTGTACATTAAGAAAGTCTAGGCTTCATGACAATGCCTAAGCCTCTCTTTGATGTTTCTTCATTATTTGACCAGGAGAGATGAGAACATGAGGTTAGAGTTACAGCAGGACCTCTCTAGGATTTAATGACATGGTTTTGACTCACTAAATGTACCTATTTTTTCAATGCCATGTTTTGGTGGCCTTTTATATATTGTCTTTATCATCTGTGTTGATGAAGTATACCAAGAAACCATGACATTTGATCTCAATAATTCACTAAAAGAAATAGGATGGTTGCAGATATTCTTATGTTTGACATGTATAATGTAATAAAGAGTATATTCATTTACAAAGGAAAACACACAGCTGATGCCTTCCTACAAACCACTCAATGCCTTTAATCTGAGTACAGCCCTCCTTGCTTTAATTTGTACTCTCCCAGCCCTGTCTTCCCAAGTCAGTACATTTATTACTTCTAACACAGTTTGTGTATCTGTAACCAGTCAGTATGAATTCTTTGACAGTCCACTTCTTGTAGGGTACTGTATAGTTTAGGAATTATCACACTACTTAACTATTTTGCCTCCCTAGACAATATTATACTGTATAGATGGTTTGCCGTGCACTTACCTGACATAGACAAACACTGTTGCCAGTATTGGTTCTGTGGTTAGATGTAGCTATTGGCATTTTTAAAATAATGATAGAGATATATATGTGTATATTTTTTATCAGGTATGCAGTTCATGTTTCTTATAGATATTGGGTTATATTTCATTGAGGTTTTACTTTAAAAATTGGTAGTTGGTTCATTGTTTGAGAATTTTATGCTTTTCCTGTAATTGTTTTGATCAAGGTTACTCTCCTATTTCTTCCTTATTGATTCTGCCCCAATCTCTATTCCTACTGCATCATTCCTTCCCAATTTCATTAAACCAAACCAAACCAAGCCAAACCAAGCCAAACCAAACCAAACCAAACCAAACCAAACCAAACCAAACCAAACCAAACCAAACCAAACCAAACCAAACCACTGCATCTATGTAGTGTTGCTGGTAGATGCATGGGTATTAACCCATCTCTAGATCTTGGGTATCCATATCCTTGAGAAAGGCAGGTTTTTCTCTCTCCCAAAAGTCATCAGTTACCAATTGCTTCTCAGATAGGGGTGAGACTTTGTAACCACCTCCTTCCTCCATATTGAGACTTTGCCTGGCTTTGCTTGCCTGGTTTTACGAAGGTTTTGTGCATATTGACATAGCTGTTGTGAATTCAAATGTGCAACTGGCCTGTCGTGTGTAGAAAACACTGCTTTGTTGTAGTCATTCACTGCGTCTGGCCCCTAGAGTCGTTTTCAGCTTGCTTCTATGATGATTCCTTACTTTTGGGAGTCTGTGTGTACACATATATGCATGTGCATGAGAGAGAGAGAGAGAGAGAGAGAGAGAGAGAGAGAGAGAGAGAGAGAGAGAGAGAGACTGAGCACTCAGCCAGCCTCTTACTCTCTGCATGCTGTTGAGTTGTGAACCTCCATGTTACTTATCACCTACTGCAAAAAGAAGCTTCTCTGATGAGGGTTAGGACATGTGTTAATCTACGGGTATAAGTTACTAGAAGTTTATTTAAATTGACTCTATTTAATACTGTATTTATTTCAGAATAATAATGATAATTGAATAATAGGTTATCCCTTAGGGCCTGTGATTTATGTAGGCACAGGCTTTCGACCTGTTAGTGCTTCCAAGCTTGAATTCTGTCTTGTGAAGCTGGTCTTAAGTCCAACTAGAAAGTAGTTGGTTAATCCCTTAGCATTTGTGCCACTAATGGTCTAGTATGGTAACTGTAGCTTATGGAGTGTCCAGCTGGGTAAGACTGATATGGTGGTATGGCCGAGACTGGCATTAAACTTGTGATCCTCTTACCTCTGTCTACCCACTACATATGAAACCACCACAACTGGCTTGGTAGATTTTTAATTTTTAAAAAACCTTTTATTGATTTTGAGTTGGACTTCCTTTCACTAATGGGGTGTAGTAACAGTTTTTCCTGCTTATTTGTCAATTCGCAATATATGTGGTCAATATTTTACCTGTTAAATATATCTGTTTGACAGATGTTTATTAAATTAATTTATAAGTTCTTGATATAGTATATATGCCAGAGGATATTGTCACCCAATTGGTAAACATTTTTCTTTATAGGGCGTTATTAGTGTTTCTAGGTTTTCTTTTAGACTTTCAAGTTTGTCACATTAGCCTGTCATTCAGCTTTTACCAATACTACATTATTTTCACAATAATATTTTGGGGTAGTTTTTCATGTACATTTTTGGCATTTGTTTATTTGAATAAATGTTGATTCAAAATCTTTATTAACTTTTCAAACATTGGGACAACTGGAATTGGAGGCAGGGAGTGGGGGGAAAAGATTTCGGACAAGGTAGAAACCTAGTGCAATGGAAACTCTCAGTAACCTATGAGGGTGACCCTAGCAAAGGAGGATTCTAGTAATGAGGGGATATGAAACCTGAACCTGACAGCTCCTATAACCAGGGAAGACTTCCAATGGAGGAATTGGGACACCAACTCAGCCACACAACCTTAGACCTATAATTTGTCCTGCCTATAAGATGTTGGTGTAAAGGTGATGCAGAAATTGTGGGATAGGCCAACTAAGGACTGGTCTAGCTTGAGACCCATGACTTGAGAGGGAGCCTATCCCTGACACTGCCTGGAAGACTAGGTAGGACTCAGAGGCTGAATAGACCAAAGACCTAGGATAGAACCAAACACAACTGGAAAAAAAATGTCAATGCAATGATTCCTATGATTCCTAATGATATTCTGTTATATTCATAGATGGTGCCTAGTCCAATTATTATTAGAGAGGCTTCTTCCAGTAGCTAATGGAAACAGATGCAGAGACCCACAGCCAAATATTAGGCAGAGCCTGAGGAATCCTGTAGAAGATGGTGAGGCAGAATTGTAGGAGACAGAGGGATCAAGGACACCATAAGAAAACCCACAGAATCATCTAACCTGGCCTCATAGGGGCTCACAGAGGGAAAAGAAAAGAAAAAATATTAGGCCACTCTTTTTCTTTCAGATTTTAGTTGTAAGATCCTCTCTGTATTCTGGATGCTAGACACTTATCATGTGTATGGCTTTCAAATAGTTTCTCTGTCTTGTGAATTATATTTTCATTTTCTTAACAATGCTCTCTACTTTACAAATTGTTTTTTTGTTTTCCTAGTAATTATTTTCCTAGTTTTTGTTCTATGGTTTGTTTTTTTCCTTTATTTCCTCTGTAGTCTATTGCATAGCCATGAAGAATTATAACTATATGTTCGTTTTTAGAGCTCAACTGATCTAATCTGGGTATGGTAGTGCTTGCCTGTAACCCAAAACTTGGGAAATAAAGGCAAGAGGATCAGGAGTTTAAGACCAGTCTGGGCAAAGTATCATGTTTGAGGCCAGCTTGTGCTCTGAGAGACTTTGTCCCAAACGAACAAACAAACAAACAAAACAAAAAGCATAACAAAACAACAAAAGAAACAAACAAACAAAACAACAACAAAAAGAGAAAAACCAGAGGAGTTCTCTAGATCTAGTTTTTTAAAAAGTTCTTTTGAGACTCATTTTATATTAATTTTATATGATGTAGGATGTAGTTCAAGTTCATCATTTCATAAGTTGATATTTAATTGTTGCAGCAGAGTTGGAAGACTATTCTTTTCTCCACTGGGTAGTGTGGTGGTTTGCATGACAATGGCCCCATAGGCTCACATACTTGAATCCGTGGGTCCTAGTGGATGGAATATTTTAGGAAGGATCTTGGAAGAGGTGTGTCATTGAAGATGAGCTTTGAGGTCTCAGTATCCCATGCCATTCCCAGTTGTTTGTCCTCTGCCTCGTGCTTGCAGATTAGATGTAAGCTCTCAGCAACTTCTCCAGTGCCATGCTGCCCTCCTACTGCCATGTTCCCTGCCATGACAGTCACAGACTCTTAACCCTCTGGAAGTATGAGCTACCAAATTAAATGCTCTCTAAGTTGATTTGATGATGGAGCTTTGATATGGCCATAGAAAAGTAACTAAGATAGCTGGTATTGACAGACTATTTATCATAGAAGAAGGACTTAGATGTTCCATTGGTCTTTATGTCTATCATTAATGGAAGTACTGTACTGCTTTGATTTGTATAACTTTGTATAAGTTTAGAAGTTAGAACAGGTAAGTATTTCAATTTTGTTCATTTTATGCAGGGGTTGTTTTTGGCTATTTGAGGTCTTCCTCCATTTCCATGTAAATTCTAATATTTGCTTTTTCATTTATGGAAAGAGGCAGTTTGGTAGGGATTATGCTGAAACTAAAGATGAATTTGGGAAGTGTGCTGATTTTAATAGCATCTAGTCTTTGAAGCCATGCTACATGCCTTTTTGTCTAATTAGATACTCTTTAGTTTCTTTCAAGAATGTTTTGACATTTGCAATGTATAACTTTTGTATCCATTGCTTCAATTTGGCTCTGAGCATTTAATTTGTTTGTGTTATCATAAATGGGTTTATTTTTTAAAATTTTTTTCCATCCTGAATTTCCAGCCTGGCTATCAGTAAGATAATACATTTGTGCTGTTCTAAGTTTATGAAAATGTGTCACTTGCACAGATACAAACTAACAAGTACCCCATGGTTTCAGTTTGTTGATGCTTATTTAGATTTGGCCAAACAAAGTATCAGTTGTAGTAAATGTTCAATGTGTAGTAGGAAAAATATTTTCATAATTGTCCAGTCAAGTGTGTATGAGATCACATATTGTGAAGCCTTAAGGATGCATTTGGGGAAAGTCTCCAAACCCCATTGGTGATTAAAGCATCTTTAGTGATTTTATCATGGTGCACACATCACAGAGTATACTAAGTCTGCTGTGATGTCACTAGGTAATGTCATCTTACAGGAACATCAACAGATGCTGTAATGTTGCCTGATATGACCCACAACTGTCTACCCATATATACATATATGTGTATGGATATACATAAATTACACACACACACACACACACACACACACACACACACACACATACATATATATTCTTGTAGAATGCATCCATACATATATACGGGATTTATTAGAATGGCTTACAAGCTTTGGTCTGGCCAACAGTGGTTGGCTGTGAGTGGACAGTACCCCAAAATCCAGTTGTTCTTCAGTCTACAATGCTGGATGTCTCAGATGGTCTTCAGAGTATGCCAGAGCCCCAAGAAATAAGCTCTAATGGCAGAGAAGAAATGGACTTGCTAGCAATGCAATATGAAACAGTCAAAGTGCAAAAGTTTTCTTCTTCCTTGTCTTCCAGCAGGTGTGTCCCAGATTTAAAGTGTGTCTTCCTATCTTAAGATTGTGATTAAAGCATATATCTTCCTATTTCAAATATATGGATTAGAAGTGGCTTTTGCTGCTCCAAGTTAAAAATCCTTCCATTTCTAGATTTTAGCTAATTCCCCATGTAGTCAAAATGACAACCAAGAATAGCCACTACACCATGTATGTACTTTTAGAATCTTTACATCTTCCCAGAGATGTTTCCTTATTGTTATAAAAAAGCTTTTCTGCTTTCAAGCAAGCTTCCTTTATAAACATTGACTTGGTGTGCTATTAGCTGGTTATCCTTCCTTCCTTCCTTCCTTCCTTCCTTCCTTCCTTCCTTCCTTCCTTCCTTCCTTCCCTCTTTTCTTCCTTCCTTCCTTTTTTCTTTGCCAATGTTTACATGTTTTTCTTTCATCTTTCCACTTTCAACTGTTTTAAAAATATAAACCACTTTTAAGCATCATATACTTAAAATTAAAAAGGTTGCATATTTTGTACTTAGAGGAGATTATTTAGTAAATTCAAATGACTACCTGATAATTTCCTTATAGTTTCACAGCATTTTCTGTTGATTTTTCTTCTTCTGTGTCTTTTTAATAGATTTACTATTCTTTTCCCCTCTTATTGTTCTTTATATTTCTTTTGTTAGTGGTTTTCCTAGAGCTGAAAACACACATCCTTAGCTTATTAGAGTGAGATCCAAAAGAGTCCTCTTACTACCTCCTGACTAATGCTGGCCCTTAGATGGCTTTATGTCTCCCATGCTCCTCTCTGTTCTGGTATCAACATTCTACCTATTTGATGCTGCCATTTAAAAAAATGTATTTTCCATGGCCTAAGACAGTATGGAGCCAATATTGATTTAACTTTATACAACATGGCTGTCTTCTCCTTTTCCACTTTCACTCTCCTCTTGCTCTGTTTTCCTGTGTCTCCTGAGGCTTCCCTCTGCCATTTCTTTCAGCAAATGCCTGTTGGATATTAATCCTCTCAGGTTTTGTTTGTTTGAAAATCTTTCTTACTTTTTTTTCCCCAGACATTTCTGAAGGCTGTTCTCACTGAGCAAAGAGTTCTAAGTTGGCAGTGGTCGGCTCTCCACATGTTGAAGATGTCATCCTTTTGTTCCTCGGCCTCCATCGTTTTTGTTTAAAAGCCAGCTTCCCTATTACTCCTGATCCCTTGAAGGTACTGTGTTTCTTTTCTTTGGCTGCTTGTAAGTCTCTCTCTCTTTCTCTCTCTCTCTCTCTCTCTCTCTCTCTCTCTCTCTCTCTCTCTCTCTTCTCTCTCTCTCTTTCCTCTCCCCTGTCCCTCTCCCCCCCCCCCACTTTTTCTTCTTCTTTTTTTTTTTTTTTTAGCAGTTTGACTATCATATGTCTTGTGGTTTTCTTTATCCTATTTGGGGTTTAAATATTTTTGAATCTTTAACTTGATGTCTTTGGACTCATCTAATATCTATCCAGTTATTGGATTTGCTTCATTCTTCCCTGTTTCTTCTTCGGGATCTCCAAATACATACATGCTTGAACTCTGATTGTGTGATTTCAATCTGCGTTCCCTCTGTCTTCCCACTCAGTCTCCTCCAATGCTTAGTTCACATACTTTCAAGTCTGCCTTAAACTCCCTTTAGTGAGCTCTTATTATCAGTTACTTACATTCAATTCCGGAATTTCTTTCTTTGTTTCTTTGTTTCTTTCTATAAAAAAATTCTAGTTCTAATATCATTTTTTTTGCCTAATTTCTAGAACTTATTAATTTTGGATGTTTGAAATTCGTATCTGATAACTGGGTCATACATGGATCTTTATGTTTTTCTTTCTCCTTAGTTTTTGGTTGTTTGGTTAGGTCTCCTGAACTGTCTGGTATTTTTTAATCAAAGCTGTAAACACTCTAAGTATAAAACCAGTATGAGTCTCAGGTTCATGTTATCTTCTCCTGGAGAAATTGCACTAACCTTGACCTCTGTCCAGTGTTTTCAGCACTCATATGTCACCATACTTCATTTGGCTTTGAGTTGGTTTAGAAATTGGGTTTCGATCTTTGTTGAGTTGTTTCAACTTAATGCTCATTTCTCACAGCTTTTCTTTCCATGGTAGTACTTGAATTCTTACCAGGCTCCCTCCTGGCCTGCAAATTTCAGGTTTTCTTTCCTAATGGTTGACTCTTGAGAACTTGAGTTCCGTGATGTCTACCAATCTGCAGCTCTGTTTGCTACATTTATCTCTGTGTTTTTCACTTCTTTCTTGGATCTTTTAGTCCTAGCTGCTTTAGTATCTCTCGAATGTCTTCAAACAGAGGCTCTTTGTTTTTCTCTTCTTATATTTTATATGTTTAATCCCATGTCTAAAGTTGTTCTTGGCAAAGGATTTAGTCTGAAGCAAACTTGTCCGCTATGACCAAAAGCAGGAGTCTCTTATACTTAACTATTTTTTTTCCTGTTCATTCTATTTTAAGACAAGTGAGTCTGACCTTCCTTTATTATTCATGAGATATTTTCCTTTTTAAGTAAATGTATTTATTATGAAAGATGTACAGGTTCCAGGAAATATAATAAATAGTGTAATAAATACCCATTTCCTTTCATATAGGGTATAGCTGTGTTCGAATGAAGTCAGTGGATTTGAAAGAAACTAGGAAGTAAATAGCAATACCTATGGTACTTGGAGATGGTCATAATGGTGACTATGAGCTTTAAGCATGCTTCATGCATGGGAAGCTCACAAAAGACAATGTCTGAACCTATGAGAATGCATGGCATGCTTGGTACAACTGAGACAAACATCCTTTGTTTCCTGTTAATACTTGACCTAGTCTAGCATACATTTTTTCTTCCTGAAAATTTGTGTGCTTACTGCCTCAGACTTGATTTCTTTAAGTTATTTTCCATTTTGGCCTGAATGTTTCCATGCATATCCTGTCTATTTTTATAATTGTTTTTTATTTATTGGATTGTAAAAATTGTCTCCTCCCAAAACATGAGTGCTTGGTGTGTGTGTGTGTGTGTGTGTGTGTGTTTTCAAGTCTCCATCAGTTTTTACTAGCAGTTTCCATACAATGTTTGAGCCCATGAGATTCAGGGTGATTGATCCTTCTAAATGCTGAGCAACTTTTAAAACAGAATGCAAAACAATGAGTGGCTCTGTGGAATTTATTGTTACTAAATCTCCTCTCCATTTGTTTAATTGTATTATTTGCCTGAGGGATGCTGTGTAGCTATGGAGCCAAGTCAGCTAAATGAAACATGATCCTGGCACAAGAAAATAATGATGTGTCTCTTCTGTGAAATCACAGCCTCCCCCTCATCTCCAGATGCTTGGAACCACACCCTCTCTTTTTGTTGTTGAAGGCAAGAAGGGTGGTGCCCAGTGGGGCTTGGCCATTGAGGGCATCAGCTGGGGAGCAGGCAGACCAAAGCAGTTGGAAGAGGGACAGAGTCACAGATAGTCTAAGACAGGAGGCTTCAGCAATCTATCTGCTGAATTCATGCCATGTCTCTGAATGCAGCTCAACACTGATTTTTATAGATTATTTAGTAGAGAAAATGGCCATTTTAAAGGACTATTTGAAGGAAGCATTTACTTTATTCTTCTTTTAAAAGATTCAAGGGACTCCACACTTTCCCTTTGGGATCTTCTGAATTAAAAGAGAGCTCAGGATGCAACAAAGATTATTTTAAAGTATTTACCTAGTGCCTATTGTGTGCCAGGCACTAGCCTGGACTCTGAGAAGTGACAGTGACTAAAGCAAGGTGATGTCCCCTTGTAATGTTGACATCCAGGATGGGTGGGATGAGAAAAGAGAAATAAACCAATGGTGAGGCAACTGAAGAGTGTTATGGGGAAGTAGCAAGCAGGAGAGAGACACTGGGCTGGATGAAGTATGGCTGCGTGTTAACTATTGTGGCCAGGAAAGGGATCAAGGGGAGGGTGAAGATCGAGAGACATCTTAAGTTCCTGTTAAACTAGAGTCTGGAGTTTTAGTGGGTGTGGGAATTGCGGTAACATATAGTTGCCCAACTGCCACCGCAAGGGATTCCACATTCTGTCCAATGCTATCTGTATCTGACAACCTGCATTTCTAGAAAGCCCTTCATATACTTCCTATGAAGTTCCAAGGTCAACTTACAAAAGCAAACCACATTTTAAACTTGAAAGCCTGGAAAATAATTAACAATGCAAGTAAAGATTTATTGTAGACTGCCTTCTTGTTGACAAACAACTCCTACTGCGTAAGAGAGAAAATAAGGCAATTATTGTATACCTGCTGTATGCCTCATACATTTTCTAGTTGCTGTCTTTTTTGAACTCCATATTGTTCTCCAGAACTTGGTATCTTCTACACAGAGCAAGGCCCAGGGAGGGGGCCAGCAGCATCTCACTGCCTTGTATAAAAGTAGAAACCATATCGAGAGCTCATTCTACATTTCTACTTGAGCCTTTGGAATTGAGAAGTGAGCTTTATAGCTCATCTTGGTCTCTTGGGTCATGCCATTTTTATCTATAGCACCTGTATTCACCCGGATCACTTCTACACAGAAAGCTGCATAGGAAATATTCTCATTTCCCAGTTAAAGTTTCTACTGATGGTATCATCCATTTGAAATAATTTTCTCCATCCAAGGGGACCTCAAATCAATTGTTCGATCATCAAACACATCAAACTCAGCAAGAGGATGAGCACGCTTGTTTCCTTTATCTCCTGGGTCATCATCAGTCCAAATTGGCATCTTTTCCTGAAGAATCCAGTGCATTCAAAGAACACTCTTTAGCCCCAAGCTTGGTGAGTAGCTCCTGGTCAGATTCTAGTCTATACAGAAGAAACCCACTTTTCCTCCATCTTGGACAAGACTTTCTTTGAACACATCTGGAAAACAAGGTCAAAGGTCCCTAACTAGCTAGCAGAATTGGATGTTTTGTTTTTGTTTACCCATTTTAGTTGCTAGCATCCTGCATCTTCCTCGGAACAGCTATATGCAGCCATGACCCATGCTTGGCTTCTGGATCCAGTCATCTCTGAATGGGGCCAGTGGCATAGCCTTTGACATCTCCTTTTGTGGCATCTCAGTCTTGACGTGTATAAGGGCAGGCGTAGGTCATCTCATGACTTTATTCTTTAGTTCCTCTTTCAGGATATGAGCTGCCAGCCAAACCCTGTTTGTCCCTCAATGATCATTTTTCTGTTGACTTGTTGACACCTTTATACATGTCCCTCATCTCCCTGATCATTGGCCCTGGTTCATCAAGCTAGTCAACCCCTGTCAGCATCTACAAAGTCCCTTCATAGTCACTCATGCTCCAAGAAAGTGGGTTCACTCTGCCATTTTTTGGTGTTTATTTAGAGTAAGGGCTGCTTCTGAGTTGGCCGTAGGTCTGGGTTGCTCCACTCACCAAGGAGTGGTCTTTTCTCTGATGCTTTAAGCCTTTGCTTAAAATCTGGAGTTCATAATTTATCTCTTTTCAGATTCAACACTCCAGCTCTATGGACCTGAGGTTTTTTCTTTCTCTGATGGAACAAACCTGGCCCAAGAATAGTGTCTGAATGGTTCTGGCTTAGTTCCCTTTATCTGTGACACATCAATGTCCATGTGTTTGCATTCAGTCATCCCCCACCTTGCTAGTCACTTGCTGAGGACTCAAAGATGGACACATTACTACCTTCCCCATGTCTATCCTTACATGGAGCTTCTTTCTTTTCCTTATTCCTAGGAGAAAAAAAAGACATAGGGCTTTGAACTTTTAAAGCCAGGAAGAGATTTTTCTTATTTTGTTGACTTATGTTGTTTAGAGACAATGAACCTAGAATAGGTGAATAAAAGACTAAGGGAAGAGTAGGGAGAAAAGGAAAAGAAGCAGATTGCATCAGGCACTATTCCTAAATCTTACACAAAAAGTTGTTTTAGAAGGCTGAGTGCATTTTTCTCTCCTTCCTTCAAACCCTTCTCCTCTTTTCTCCCCCTTTCTTCCTTCTCTTTTTTCTTTTCTTGTCTGTCTATAAAGAATGAGATTTCATTATGCTTCTTTGCATCAAAATTTGTATTAAAGTCTCCTCCCTCCATCCTTCTGTCTCCAGTTGTACGCTTATAATCTCAGAAGCCTCTTTTCTGGTTTCATGTCCCATGTATTTCATGGCCGTTCCTGCCTTCCTCAATATCTTACTTTTGCCTTTCATGATCTCCTTTATAGTTTTAAAGCCCATACCCATGTATACACATATGTATACACATAAGTACATGTGTATGTCTATCCATCCATTCATCTATCTATCCATCCATGCATACATACATACACACATATACATACACATGTACACATACACACATACATTCACAGCTAAGATCCAGATGTCTGAGAGAACATGTGTTTGACTTTCTGAGTCGGGTCACCTTACATAATGACTTCCAGACCCTTGCATTTTCCTGCACATTCCATTTTTCTCTATAGATGAATAAAATTCCACATATGTGTGTCTGTGTGCATGTACCCTCCCACACACCACATTTTCATTATCTGTTCTTCTGTTGATTGACATCTAGGCTGTTTCCATTTCCTTCTATTGAGAACAGAGCAGAGAAAACCATGGATGTGCAAGGATCTCTGTGGAGTCTATCCCTGGATAGACTCCATCTTTGAGTAGTCAAGCCTCCAAAACTTTCTTATCAATGAAGTTTCTACTATACCTGTAGGCCAAATCCTTTCTGCTGGTTTTTATACTGGTTCCTGTCTGAGTAATGTTTGCGAAACCTAATTTAGAGCATCAGTGACCAGGGTGGTTTTATCTTTCACTTTGCTGAGACTTCTAGGAGGGATTTCCACTAGAGTTTGCACACTGTCCAGGTCTTTATTATGACATGCCACATTCTGCGCTGCCCCTGTTCTGCTGATCTTAGTTCTAGATGATTGAAAACTTGAGAAAATTTGACGAGGGAAAAATCTTCCCACTAGTAATCCTTTTTGGTCTTAAGGCTTCCCTTGATGACCCCCAGAGTACACAGTCTCTGTTGGGAGCCGCTTTTAGCTCACAGGAACAAGTGGAAAATTCTATGACATTTCCTTTGCTTGAACTTGTATCTGGCATTGTCCCATGGAACACACAGAGAAACATGTAATCCTCATAATTTGGATCTCCCACCAGGAATACATGTCACCTGAGTTGATGGATGATATATGTCATTGTGAATTTTTAATAGAAAGGGTGAATTATTTCTGAGTTCTTGGAGGATGATTTTGCAGCCACTACAGTTCTGCGTATTACTCCACACAGAGATGTGAAATGAACCGTCATATTTTCTGCTGCGGTCTGAGAGTTGAGCAAGTTAACACTTTACCCAAATTAGCCTCTTCCCCCTTGCATTTGCTGTACCATTAACCTTCCCTGCTTGCTCCTGAAATAAAAATTACATCATGATCAAATTCAAGGGAGGTTTATGTGAGCCATGATTCACGCCTGTATTTATTGCTTGGCTCTAGGGGCAAGAGTCAGATTTATTTGGATAATTTATTCACAATTTATTCTATGACTATTTTAGATTCCTGAACACACAAATGCATGTTCTCAAGTCAACCCATTGCCACATTCATGGGCACGTGGGCTCCACCCTAGTGTGATTTTTGCTGACATATGTAAACCAAGACTTTTCAGCAAATCTTTAGGGCAAGCCAGTCTTCAATACAAACTGAGAAAAATAATCTTTTTGAGTGTTGCTGAAGCTGTCTGCCATTATAAATGTAGTCTTTCTTCTTACTGTACAATGAGGATGATGAAAATTATCCTTTATATTTAGTCAAGCCTTTACAAAATTACTTATTTCTACTTCCTGTACAATCATAGCAGTGTCAATGAAAGAACCTTGGCTTTGTGTTTTTGGTCAAGACATTAGATAATATCTGTTTGGGCCTTGGTCACCCTGCTGGAGGAAGAACATAAAAACCATGTCTGTTTACAAAAAAAAATTAAAAAATAAAAAAGAATACTAAGGCTCAGAGAGGGACAGTAAATCCAGGGAGGCCATCCATCCACAGGCTAGTGTTCCTTCCCATGATCTATCTTCAGAGCCCCTTTTCGATTACATTGTCCCACATGAGGGACCTCTGTTTATAGTTTGACAGCCTAAGTATGCTTAAGGTGCTTTGGAAACAGTATGTACAGACTTTAAAATGGACATAGGCATCTGCAGTTCTGAATTTAGAAGGAATTTTACAATTTTGAGGTTTTGGGGCAAACCATTTGAGGCAAAATAAGTCTTTTTTGTTGTTCAATGGGCAGTTTCTGTTTTTTCTCCTCTCTCTCTCTCTCTCTCTCTCTCTCTCTCTCTTTCT
>NW_021620795.1:3658335-3658660 GCF_004785775.1 Grammomys surdaster
TCTCTCTCTCTCTCTCTCTCTCTCTTTCTCTCTCTCTCTCCTTCCTTCCTTCCTTCTTTTGTTTTTTTAAAAAGATTTATGTATTTATGTATTTATTTTATGTATGTGAGTACACTGTCTCTGACTTCAGACACACCAGAAGAGGGCATTGGATCCCATTACAGATGGGAGCCACTGTGTGGTTGCTGGGTATTGAACTCAGGACCTCTGGAAGAGCAGTCAGTGCTCTTAACCACTGAGTCATCTCTCCAGTCCTAGTTCCCCTCTTCTCTTCTCTTCTCTTCTCTTCTCTTCTCTTCTCTTCTCTTCTCTTCTCTTCTCTTCT
>NW_021620795.1:3658760-3705624 GCF_004785775.1 Grammomys surdaster
TTTTTTTTTAAAAGGTGTTATAAAATAGATCCATGATGCTTTATGAGACTCACATAACTTTGGCCTGAAGTGTTTTAATAAATTAAATGTAAGTGGGTTTTTAATAGACAGCTAATTTTCCTGAATTCACCCAGCCCAGGGCCAACACTAGCCCCACTTCTCTTTCTGGTAATGGGATAAAGATGAAATTCTATTTCACAGATAGTTTTTCCTCTTACCATTCTAGTGGTTCCTCTTAATGTGGCTACGTTTAACCCTTGCTGTAGTGGCTGGGATATCCCAACCCTGAATTGCCAGCCATTTACTGAAGCATGATGGGTGATGGTGGTAAGCTGACCGTGCTTGTTCTCTCTGACCTTCTACCCTGGGGAAATGGGGGAATGGCAATAATAGGCCATTGGTGGTATGTTTGGTAGGTTGAGAGTGGAGGATTTAAAGTCAGATGGGTCAGTGTGAATCCCAACACTCAACCTCAAGATGGGACTAAGCACAGTCTACCTAATTATTATTAAATGTGATTATCCAGCTACAGGTACTTTTACCCAGGTGGCTAGTGCAGTATTTAGCCAGTCTACATTTGTTGTCTTTATTCTGGTACAGGTTGGTTCACTTCTTTATATCTGTGGCTCTTTTGATAACTTCCTAATGCTCACTTTCCCTATAGGGACATAACCTTTCCTTACCCCATGTAGCCGTGGAACGGACAGTCAACTAGAACAGCTGTCCCTCAGCAGTACAAGGAGTGCTCAGGAGCTTCAAGAAAGACTAGTAAGTATATTTTCTATCAGATATTTGAACATCGGAACCAAGAGACCCAAGGTCTAAACATGGCTGACATCTTAGGTAGTTTCTGCTGCCAGGGACTTCACACTTTCCCAATGCCAGCCCTTCTAGATCTCTGCTTGTCAGTGTTGCCTTTGATCTTACAAGCTGCCATATATATGCTTTATGTTTTTACACACAGGCACACACAAACACACATACACACACACATATATTTATACCTGTGCGTACCTAGACATACATACTTATACTACTCATTTATGTACTAAATATGGTTTTATACAATTCTATATATGTACTAAGCATGTACATGTATATTTATATACAAACACATGCACAATGTATTTACTTTTGGAGACAGGTTCTGCCTTAGCCTCTGGAGTCCTGACATTACAGGTATATATCACAATAGCTGGCCTACATGGGTACTTTTATATTTAGCAGTGTTACTGTAGCCCCAGGCCTATATTAACTGCAGTTATGAGCATTTTGAGATAAAAGAAATCATTCCAAAGATTCCAGTGAAGGGCTCATTTCTGAAGGGGTGTGAAACTCAGTTGGAGGGATAGATAAAAACATTGCCAAGGATAAGAGACCTTGTCTTTCACTGGACATATCCTCTCAACATTGTTATAGGCCTGCTTCTCATGTATTCTCTATCTGCATGAGGTGGGTATTTCTGAACACACACATGAGAAAACATGACAGGGAGAAAGATGTATGGGGAAGATTCTAGTGTAACCATGTAGCATTATCTCTGTAAGTTGGTGGTGGCCTTAGGAGGGTATTGCTCCAGTAGAATACTTGTGTCAGAACTGGATCTTAGCCTGGGCAGTGTGGCTCTGATGATGGTCACCCAGGTGGCCAGTACTCCATTGCTTCTTTCAAATGCCCAACTGGGTGGCTGTATGCAGTTGAGTTGACCGTCTCCATACTTGAAGAACTCCACACTATAGGCAGAAAGTTGAGTGCCTAGAAGCCAGAAGACGAGGAATGAGACTCATCTCAATGCTGAGCATGTGACGTTTCTGTGCAAGTGAGACAAAGTTATCCTAACATTTAGAACACATGTTGTTTATAGCTAAAATTTTAAAAATGTAAGCTTTATGCTCATTGCTGACAGAACTATGGACAAAATATTTGCCTTGAATTTAGAACCTGGTCTTTACAATACATGTTACCTTAGAATCCTCCTTGTGGTCCCACTCCCTTTAAACCTCTCAGGTATAAGCTCTTGAGGCCAGCCATGCTTGTACATGGCACACTGGTGTTTCTCATCATTGCCCCATGCCAATTTGTATGCCACCACCAATCAGTTTTTGCTTTGGAATGCTGAAAATAAAATTTATATATATATATATATTTTTTTTTCTGCCAAGCAATTTTCTCTGCAGCTGAGTATTTGCATGTATATGTACCTCTTGGGGTGCTTTTTGGAGATGTGAAATTCTGCATTCAAACTATAGACTCAGAGCTGTAGGGGCAGAGTGTGCTGTTAACTCTGACTATGCAAGTTGAGGGGTCCAAGTTGGTCTTAATTATGGTTATCAGCCACCAATCCCAATTCTGTCTCATACCTCAGCTGATGGTTTTAGCTCCCAGGATTCCAGGCCATGACTTTATGGAGCATTCAAACTGCTCGTAAAAAGATATCTCCCTGTTGGGTTGATTTTTTTTAACATTAAATTTTAATTTCATGTGCATTGGTGTTTAGCTTGCATGTATGTCTATGTGAGGGTGTCAGATCCTCTGGAACTGGAGTTACTGGGATTGGAGTTACAGATAGTTGTGAGCTCACACATGGGTGCTGGGAATTGAACCCAGGTCCTCTGGAAGAGCAGTTGGTGCTCTTAACCACTGAGCTATCTCTCTGGGTTAAATTTTTAAAGGAGGGTTCTGATCCTTATCATCTGGCCATGTCTTTAATACATGACCTGTGCAGAGTTCTGAAAGTGATGGGTATTTCACTTACTAAAAGGCAACTTATATTAATTAGCATCACCATGGGTAACTGTATAGTGTGTGTTCTGAAAAGTGTGTCAGGGCTCTTGCCCTGTGGGCCCTTCCTTGGCTTCTCAAGAAAAAAACAGAAGGCATTTTTAATATAATCTAGTCTAGCTTGTTTGTTTTCCTAGGAAAGTGCAGCAAATACATTTTGTTAGCACCCCTGTTTTTTTTCTTCGTCCCCATGTGCTTAAATCTCTGAAGGTGGTGCCTGATACTATCTTTTCTCTACCTGTATTAACATTTCTCAATGTAGTTTTACAGTTAACGAGTGCATTTTATTACATAAAGCCTCTAGGGAGGGTAGGAAGATGGTCTTTTCATTATGTCATGTCTAGTGTGAGGATAGTACATAAAGATTTATGGCCACTGCTCTGGGAAGCTCTAGTTGTCAACTGGACCAAGCCTCTGAGGGAGTCTCTGTTGAGGCATTGTTCAGATAAGGGTAGCCTGTAGCTATGTCTGTGAGAGATTGTCTTGACTGATGATAGGTGTGGGAGGGCCAAGCTAGGCAGGTGGGCCTGAGCTGTGTAAGAAACTAGCTAGTGAGTGATCAGAGAGTGAGCTAGCCAGCTGTGTTCCTCCATTTAGTTTCTGCTTGGGTTCCTGCCTTGACTTCCCTGAATGATAAATTATGACCTGAAAGTGTAAGCTAAATAAGTCCTTGCCTCTCCAAGTTTTTTTTTTTTTTTTTTTGGTCAGAATGCTTTATCATATCAACAGAGAAGAAATGAGCACAACCATGATCCATGTCATATGTGGTTAGGAATTAGGAAATTTCTAGCATTGTGCTAGCAATTAGGAATTTTTTTCCTTGTTGAGCTTTCTTTAGTTTTGAGATAGTGCTTTGCATAGCCTCTCCCAATGGGTTGACTATAAAATGTTCTGCATATTTAAATTCCAATGAGATAGCTCAGTTAATAAAGTACTTGTTGTGCAAACAGAAAGACCTGAGCTCAGACATCCCCCCCTCCCCCAAATCCAGGTGTGTGCCTATTACTCCTGCACTGGGAAACAGAGAAAGACACATGGATCCTTGGAGTTTAAGAATAGGCAGTATATCGAATCAACCTGTGCCAGGTTCAGTGAGAACCATGCCAAAAACAAAACAAAACAAAACAAAACAAAAAACAAACAAAAAAACCAACATGCAGAGCCATAGAGAAAGACATCCTAACACTGACTTCTGGCTTACACTTGTGCACACATGGACAAAAGCCCCTTCCCATACACACACGCACACACACACACACACACACACACACAGAGAGAGAGAGAGAGAGAGAGAGAGAGAGAGAGAGAGAGAGAGAGAGAGAGATATGTTTATTTGGCATTTGGCTTTGGAAGTCTAGATTTCTGAGCTCTTTAAGGCAAACTATGTTTCCAGACTCTGTCTTAGTTAGGGTTTTATTATTGTAAAGAGATACCATGACCACAGCAACTCTTAACAAAGGAAAACATTTAATTGGGCCTGGCTTATGGTTCAGATGTTTTGTCCATTATCATCATGACCAGGAAGATTACACACAGGCAGACATGGTATTGGAGATGTAGCTGAGAGTTCTACATCCAGATCAGCAGGCAACAAGAAGAGAGTGAGACATTGGGCCTGGCTTGAGCATCTGAGACCTCAAAGCCCACCTCCTTGTGACATACTTCCTCCAACAAAGCCACACCTACTCCCAGAAGGCTACACCTTCTAATAGCATCATTCTATATGGGTCTTTGGGAGCCATTTTAATTTAAACCACCACAGACTCTGCAATACTTAATTAACATATTCTTTTATTTTATAACAAAAGATTATTTATTATCGTTTCATGTGCATTGGTGTGTTGCCTATATATACATCTGTGTGCCAGTGTTAGATCATCTGGAACTAGAGTTATAGACAGTTATATGCTGCCACATGGGTGCTGGGAATTGAACCTGGATCCTCTGGAAGAGCAGCTAGTGCTCCTAACCACTGAGTCATCTCTCCAGCCCTAATTAACATATTCTTAATGAATGAAGACACAGGTAAGTGAGGCAATGTTCTCAAAGTGAAGAGGGGACAGGAAATATTAACATGTCTGTAGTACACTAGAGAGCTTGTTCCTTCATTGGTACCTGGGACACCTGTGTCAACATTTGAGTCTGAGAGCCCTGACATTGACATTACTAAGGAGATCTTTCCTGAGTAAAATGAGTGTCTTCCTCTTTGGCAGGTGTATGTCAAAGTGGCTCTGACTGGTGGTGACATTAGTGTGGTTAGTACTGTGGATTAGTTGATATGCTACAGTGACAGCTGTCGTCCTTGAGTGGAACTAGTCTTCTCATGTGGCTAGACCCAGAGACAAACCCTTAAGTAAGACTGTTTCTATTATCTAATGCAATCTATGTAGTCACTCCCACTTGGCTCTAGACTACAGATACATCTGCTCATGCTCATCTTTGCATATGAGTGGTGGTCCCAGGATTGGAAATTCATTAGAGGTTTAACACAGATTGAGAGAACAGTTTCTACCAGTGTGTACGTGTGTACATGTGTGTATGTGTGTGTAAGCTGTGAGACTGAAACCTGATATTGACAGAAAGGTTGTAGTATGGGATTACCCTCCACTCTCTGTAATCAATTTTTTTTAACCAAACATAACTAATGCTTAGGAGTGGGGAGAGGGATCAGGGGATAATAAGCATGCTTGCTGCCTAAGCATGAAGATCTGAATTTTCCAAACTGGAAAGCCCCAAGTCTGAACATCTCTGCTAGTGTCTAGCCATAGCAGGTCCTTAATGATGTTCTTCAAGTAAAGGGCATTTCTCAACACAGGAAGCTTTGTGCATGTGTTCTTGCTCTTGGAAGTGACATTCTTCGAAGATGATTAAAGGTGGTGTCAATTAACCATGAGCTAAATAGTTAACTTCAGGTCCTTTATCCTCCACGGTGACAGTGGGGAAGCAGCCAAGGACAGGTTTAGCTGCAGTGGGTAGTTGGGATGTCTCTTAAATTAGGGCCAGATGGAGACATTCAGAGGCAGGCATTTTCACGCCTAGTTTACTGCCTTTACCATGCCTATTCCCATTAGTGCTCACCATGCTTTGTGTCATCAGTTTCTGGTTAAGTGGATGGTCCAACATTGCAGCAAGATGAGATGTTACCTGAGGGTAGCAAAGCAAGCTATAAGATTACCTACACCATACGCTGGGCTACAGGTAGACATTTGAAGGAGTTAAGACATGCTCATGGATTCTAGGTGACAGCTTAGGTCATCTGGAGATAGAATCTTATCACTAGCTCCTTAGTTTCCATAGAAGAACAGGGGAACCTTAAACCTGAGAGGGAACCTTAAAAAACACTTGGACATTAATAAACACTGTAATTCATATCTTTCATTTTGTTAATATTGATATCATCAGGTTTCATGATATTAAAAAAAAACTTCTTGTGACATTTTAGGAAGAAGAAAGTTAATGAACTTGTTACTGTTTGTTCTCCACAAATTCATGGCTTTAAAAATAATCTTTTCATTGTTTGAGAATTCCGTAATGCATATAATTCATTTTCATTTCCCTCCAAAATCCATGTGCTCTTAAAAAATAAAACAACACTGAGTCAACTTAGTTCTGCCAATATGTGAGTGGATGGAGGACCATCTACTAGAGCTTGGGTGACCTACCAGGAGATGTGCTCCTTTAAGAAAACTGACTCTTCTCTTATCAGCCATCAGTTGCCAATCATTCATCAGATAGGGGTAGGGTTTCATGAGCTCCTTCCCCATTCATACTGGGATTTTAGTTGGCTTAACTGTATATAGGCTCATGAGTGTCCTGTCTAGCAAACACTGTTTCACAGCAGTCATCTACCCTGCTTGGCTGTTATAGTATTTCCATCCTCTCTTCCATGGTGGTGGATGGAGAAGGGGGTATGATATAGATGTCCTACTTAGAGAGGAAAACTCTGAAGTCTTATTTACTACAGGTTGATCAGTTGTGAATCTCTGTATTAATCCTGCCTACTTTGAAAAGACTCTTCTCTGGTGATGGTTGAAAGATGTACTAATCAACGGATATAATGATAATAGTATAGGTGGCAGTTTATCTCTATGTCCCTTTGACAGAATGAAACAGTTTTAGGTTCTCTTGTAGGGTCTATGATTCTAGCTAGCCATGTTTATGTTTGTTTGTTTTGTCTTTTTAAAGCTCAATTAACAGTAGCAGGCATTCCTTCCATCTTTAAATCAATTCATGAAAGGATTGGTTATCCTTATAATCTTTTGCCATTATTACACCAGTGGACACATTTAACAAGGCCAGTCCTTTGTAGCTCATGGAGTTTACAGATTTGTAAGATTGTTGCATAATTCTCTACTCTGGAAGGACCTTCTAACACCTTGAAAGTTAGCCATTAAGAATAAAACTTCCAGGTCAGTATCAGCTTGATTTTTCTATTTCCTATGTCACATGTTTACGCTGTTTTCAGCAATAGAATCTTGCCATCAAGTTCTGGATGTTAAGCAATAACATTAGCATTGGCCTGCGATGTTTGGAGTTGGGTTTCTTGACTACAGAATTCTACTGGTCAACAATTAGAAAAGAGATGACCTATTTCTGGCATGTAAGTTTTTTTATTAAGTAGTCTAGGGTGTGTGGAGGAGGTATTCATACCCCTTAAATGAAAATCTATGTCTTTGATGTTATTTTTAAAAAAATTTTCACTAAGTTGTATAGGCTAGCCTCAAATTAGTGGTCTTCCTGCCTCAGTCTCCCCAGTGCTAGGATTACAGGCATATGCCACCACACCCAGCTTGTGCTGGGTTTGGTTCGTCATTGTGTTCTCTTCTAAGTGTTCACAAGCAACCTTGACATCGCCATGCTTTAGAACCAGTTCGCAATTATATTATAAACAACTTACTATTTCTGTTTTTGGAAACAATGGAGAATTGTTGCTTCTCTTTCCTCTGATATATCTTTGGCTTTGCTCAGGTCGAGCAAAAACCTATTGCTATGTGAGTAGATTATCCCGAACTCTGGACTCATCAAGTCTAAGCTTAGAGGTTTAATAAAGAATGAGAAAAGACTCTGAGTATCTATATAAAGTGCAAAAGAAGTCTGAACTGTCAAGATGAAATTAGAGAATTATTTCCTCTCTCCTGTCAGGGATCCCACTTCAGTCTCAGGAGGGCTATGGGATGGGTCCTAGGCTATCTGCACTATTACCATAGTGAGTTTATCTATCCTATGCTGTGTCAGTAAATATCAGCTATTTTCCAGTGACCCCTTAACATAAATCTTAACTTATGATCTCACTTACAGGCTTTCATTTCATTTCATTTTTTCATGACTGTTTGGATAAATAGGGCTTTCAGACTTCTTATGTACCAGAGTGTATTTATATTAATCTGGCCCATCACCATGACTGCTGTCTCTCTGACTGTTCAGTAACTGTCAGCACTGGTGACTCAGTGTCTCCACCTGGTACCCTTAGTTCTTTTCTTATATCCTCCCCCTGATATTCTTACTCATCTATAGTTTAGGTGGCTCTGCATCTGATGTACTAGTTCATATTTCTCCAGTGGGTCACTTTTGTGGTCTGAGTCTTAGCCATGTCTTACCAATGTTATCTTACCATTTCCACTTACCTCACTGGTCCTTCCATCTTGTTACAATGTGTTTTCTGCTCAGTGTGAGTTTCAAACAAAGAAGATATGTCTCTCTTCTGTTTTGTGGACCATTTCTTTAGAATTAAAACCTTCCCTCCTGGGGAATTGTAAGACTCGGGAAGTAAAGGAAGATACAAGAGTCAGGAAATAAATGAAACTGAGAAGAATCAGGAAACTCAGAAAATTACAGACAATGGAGGTTTCTTTCCCAGGTTGTATAATCAGTGAAAGTTTCCTGGGAAAAGGGACTCTCCAGTTGGTCAAGTTTCCTGCAAGTTGGACAGTGAGGAGAAGAACATTATTTTCATGAGTCAGTATCCAGGCTGGGTGAGTTTTTAATCAATGCAACTACTTTTTTAGTCATTCATGCCTATTAAAGCAATTGTTCACCCATATTTCTATAACCATCTCCCCAGAAGTCATTTGTTCACTAAGCTAGACTTGGGTGGGCTAGGTTCTTCCATTTGCTGTTGGTGCCATGTCTAGATTTTCAGGCATTTATTTACTCCTCACAGGAACAGTCGCACAGACTCCTTGAGCTAACCCATGGTCTCCCACTGTTAGATCTTACTAAGGTTTGAGTGATCTAGTTTCTATCTTCTTAGAGTTCTCTGGACTCTATAGCCACGTAATCTCCTTGTGGACCTAAACACACTAGTCATGATCACAGTAGTCTTTTTACAGCTGTCCCATTTACTATGAATGTATGTCTCTCAGTTCTGGTTTCTGGCCTCGTTCATACCTCTACTTGAGAATCAGCAAATGTTCCTAGTCTAATGGCTGTTCTCCATCATCCTTTTATTCTCTCTCTCTCTCTCTCTCTCTCTCTCTCTCTCTCTCTCTCTCTCTCTCTCTCTCTCCCCCCCTCCCTCCCCCCCCCCTGCCGGCCCCCCTCCCTATCTCCCCCCCTCTCTCTAGCTCTTAGCAGTATTTCTTTGTTAGTTTATGCGTGTATACTTAGAATATAAGTACTAGGAAGGATGATTTTGCTGGTCTGGTTCACCACTATATTCCATGTCCTGGCACAAAATTTGTGTTTGATGTTTATTTCTAAGTGCCAATGAAGCACCAATGAGATAGTATGAATTTAATAGGCTTGTTGTCCCTTTAGTCTTCATGTCTTTTAGAGTAAACAACTGTCTTTTCTGGTTTGAATTTATTCTGCCAACAAGAAGAAAATAAAATAAATGGGCCTTAGTAAGGTTTCTTTGTTTGTTTTCTCGTATTTTTCTGGAGTGTTGGAGTCTCCTTCTGGAACCTGGAGCTGTATTGTTTTCATCATGTTTGGAACATGCTACAAGCATTCCTTCCATGTTTCTTAGCATTTCTGCCATAGATTCATATCTCTAGAGGCACAGTTTTCTGTTGTATGTCTCTCACCTCTAGGCTTCTGGTTGATTCTATTGAGTATGATCTTTTACAATCGCAGTTCATTGGATAATTCAGTTTTCTTTTTCTTAAAGATTTATTTATTTTATGTATATAAGTACTGTAGCATTGTCTTCAGACACACCAGAAGAGGGCATTGGATCCCATTACAGATGGTTGTGTGTCACCATATGGTTGCTGGGAATTGAACTCAGGACCTCTGAAAGAGCAGTCAATGCTCTTAATCGGTGAGTTATCTCTCCAGCCCTCAGTTTTCTTAAAAAGCAAATAATCCACAGGAGAGTATTAGTAACCTCCAATTTTTTTTGATGAAACCTTGAAATTCCTTATAAAGAACACTGTCATAACTGTGCCTTAAATAGAAGTCTTTGTAACACATTTCATTTTACAGCTACACTGACTATAACTTTAGCATAATTACAATTATTTGACTGGCAAAACTCTACAATACATGTAATATATGAGGCACAAAACTGTGAAAGCAAAAGGAAGCAGAAAATACTTAATAGTTTAGGAATCGCTGTGTGAATTTAGTGTTCCACTATCATGGGCCTGACACCTATAAATGCCAAAGGGAATAGTAACATACTGAAATGTGAGTTTCAGATGTTAGTGGTTTAAGAAATTTATTGTGTGTTTAGTGTGGAACATGTAAATAGAATTATTTAAATATTCAGACTCTACTGTGGCCAACTTGTAGGGCTTTCTCTCTCAATGATACCTTCTTTAAATAATCCATAGTTTTGCATGTGGCTTGATATATATTCAGGAATATTTCAATCCCACCACTCAGAGACAATTTCCTCCCTTCCTTCCTTTCTTCCTCTCTCTCTCTCTCTCTCTCTCTCTCTCTCTCCTTCCCTCTGTCTGCCTGTTCCTCCATGCTTGCTTTATTTCATCCCTTCTTGCCTTTCCTTTCTCCTTCACTATTGTGCGTTGACAGTAGTAAAGCAAAAGACTGGTTTTGGCATGCCTTAGAATTTCTCTAGAACATACAAGTAGGAGTGCTGGTTCACAGGCAATTTTAGCAAATGCTTCCAAATTATTCTCTAAACTGTTTGTCCCATATTGCATATTTTTCCATCTTCTCATATAAAGATTGTGAACAATGTTGAGTGTTTTTCAGAAAGTACTAATGGTTTATTGGTGAATTTTTTATATGAATAAAGAAAAAAGGTTATACTTTTACCTTGTTTTTTTTGGGGGGGGCTTATTTCATAGGACAAGTATTGTGTTAGGCATTAGTAATAGACAAGAGAATTATTCTATTTCTTCTACTGTAAACTGATTGCCTTTTGTAATTCTTCATTAAGTATTGCATCAGTCTTTTTAAATAGGGATCCTCATTTCAGATACTGAACCTCTTTTGCTGTTAGGTCATTTATTTTGGTAAGCTATGTTTTATTGTATAAGTGTGCCACAATTTGGTAATCTCTTATGTGGTTGGTGGGTAGTTGAATTGCTTCTAGATTTGATTTTTAGATCTTTTTTTGGTTGTGAACCAAGCCTTTAACAGAGGAGCCACCTCTCCAATCCTAGATTTTGATTCCTATGAATGGAGTGAATGGAAGCTTTCTTTTTAAAAAGGTTGAATAGGACTGGGGAGCTGGTCAGTCAGTAAAGTGCAACCATATAAGCGTGAACATCTGAGTGTAGATCCTTAGAACCCATGTAAAAATTCAAGCGTTATGGTGTATATGTGTAACCTCAGCACTGGGGGTTGGAAGTTGTAGACAAATGTAGTCCATCTGAATCAAAGAGCTACAGAGAGAGATCTTCCATCAACAAAAAGGTGGCAAGCCATCCAGAAAAACACCAAATGTCCAGCTCTGTCTTTCACATACAAGTGCTTGAATACCAACACACAAACATGAACAAATACACAGTGCATACTTGGCATACAGAGAAACACATACACACACACACACACACGACCATACACACATGAAAAATGTTTCATATAAGACTTTTGTGAAAAGTTTCATTTTCATGTAAGTAATCTGGAGTAAATTTTCTGGGTTATATTGTATGATAAAGTACTTGGTGCTCATTTTCCACAAATAAGAATATCCAGTTATTCTACCATTATTTATTGAAAACACCATTCTATTTCTTCATCTTGCCCTCTATTGTGCAAATGTGTCTGTCTATTTCTGGTTGCATATGTCTATGCCATTATTGTATTGTCTTGTCTACCATGAGTCCCTAGGAAGGCTCTGGAAACCAGGCAATATAGAGGTTTCAGGTTTGTTCATCGTTTAAGATTTACTTAGCTGAGCATATCCTACCAAAAAGCTTTCTAGAATTTAGATCAGAATTCCATCAGCTTACTGATCCATTTGGGGGGTGTGACATCTCAACAGTACTTTGATTTTAAACTCATTGGCATAAAGTATACTACTGGGTCTTTAAGAAAATCTTCCCTTTTTGTGTATGCTTTTATTGATGACTGTTGAGTTTGTTCATAAATTTTTATATAAGTCAGTATTTTAGTTTTTTTATATATGTGGTATGCATGCCTTGGTGAATGTGTGTTCATGTGTGTGCATATTCATGCTCCATCTTATACATTACATTGTTTTAGGGTCCTTTGCTGACCTTAGAGCTTGTCTAGTTTATCAACTTACTCCTGGGGTGCCCTGTTTTTACCTTAGACGTTCTGGGATTGCAGATGGGTCATCACACCCACTCAGGTTGATATTTTTACTTTGTTTTTAAAGAGATTGTAAAAATGTTCAGAATTAGAGAAAATTAAGGAGGATATGTTTCTACTAATAACCTGTTAGAGTTGTATTGACTAAGAAATGACTACTAGAGTAAGTTAGATAACATTTCCTGAAGTCCAGGCTTTGTTCTGATACCACTGATTTCCCCATTGTGTTCTTTTTCTGTTCTAGGATCTTAGCCCAGATACCACATGTACTGGCTGGTTTTGTGTGTCAACTTGACACAAGCTGGAGTTAGCACAAAGGAGCCTCAGTTGAGGAAATGCCTCCATGAGATCCAGCTGTAAGGTATTTTTTCAATTAGTGATCAAGGGAAGAGGGCCCAATCCATTGTGGGTGGTGTCATCCCTTGGCTGGTAGTACTGGGTTCTATAAGAAAGCAAGCTGAGCAAGGCAGGGGAAGCAAGCCAATAAGTGACATCCCTCTGCATCAGCTCCTGCCTCCAAGTTCCTGCCCTGTGTGAGTTCCTGTCCTGACTTCCTTTGGTGATGAACAGCAATGTGGAAGTATAAGCTGAATAAACCCTTTCCTCCCAGGTTGCTTCTCGGTCATGATGTTTTCGTGCAGTCTAAGACACCTCGTCATGTCCTTTGTTTCCATGACAGCCTTTTAGAATTCCCCTGTTCTTATGATCTTGACAGTTCTGAGGATTACTGGCCTGGTGTTATGTGGAATACAGTGCATTTAGAATTGTTTGATGGTTTTCTCATTAGGGAATTTGGGTTTAGGGAACAAAAGCCACTGAAGTAGGCAAAAGCTATTCACATTATACCATTTCTTCCTGGAAGATTGTATCAGTGCTTGGATATGAAAGGAGGTTGGTCTGTAATCTCAACCAACTTTGAATTCAACGCTAGTCAAACTCTTTAATCCTACTTTTTTGTCTACCTTGAGTAGACACTTTCTTTGTAAAATTTGAATATGTGGAAAAGGAGTGGAGATTGTTGGGACAGAGGATTTGTCCTTCTGTTTAGATTCAGTCTGTGTTTTCATCTGGGTTTGGCTGATTTCTTTTGACTTTGGTCTGTGGAAGACGCTCATCTTTGTCTATCTGTACCAAACAGGGGCTGGCCTCTCTGCCCACGAATATCTTTCCTCTCTGTAATTCAGTTATTCAAATTTCTACTCTTTATTAACCCCTTGGAATAGAATGGTTTATTTTTCCTAATATTTTATTTTCTTCTTCTTTTTCCTTTTGCACAAGAGAAATCCTCTATCATGTTCCATATCCTAAACAAAGTAAAAGTTATACATTTGGCTTATTTTCTTTATTTTTTTCTTCCAACTTTTTCTTTTGTCTTTCTGTTGACTTGTTCAAAGTTCTTTCTGTTCAGTTTTTCTTTGATCTTCCTGCTAGTTGCAAAGTTATGTATTCCTTTTATGTATATTAAAGGTATGTTTTTCAACATGATTGTATATGTTTTCCTCCCATCAACCTGCTAATTATATGTCATGATAATCCTATGCTTTGTCTCACCCTCTTTATCCTACCAGGTGAATAATAATTATGATTATTTGGCCACAGGGGGCTGCTTACCTGCTTAGACATTCTCTTCTGGCCTCTGGCTTCCATAGCTTTTCTTATTCTCTTCCTTTGAGGTTGTACCCCCCCACCCCTGCTCCCAGGATCCCTCTCTTCTTCAGCTCTTTCAGCCTGGGTCTTTGTTCAGATCTGTACAATATTGTTTTCATTTGAATTAGAGGCTGATCATTTATTTTTCTACTATTTTTTGCATATTGCTTTATTTTCTTCAGATCTATACTAGTGTTTTTGAGAGATTAGCTGCTGGTTACAATGCTACCAGGTGGGCCACAAACATGACTTCATGAAAATCATGTCTATGATTTTCTCTTGGTCTCTTGTGGTTTTTCTGTAAAATATCTATACATGCATCATTTGGAAGTTTCTGATGTTTAATATTTCATGAACACTTGAGAATTTTCTCACCGTGTATCCCAGGCTGTCCTCAAACTCAGAGAAATCCTTCTGCCTCTGCACCATGAATGCTGAGCATAAAAGTGGGTGCTGCCACTCCCTGCCCATAGTGTACATTGTTTTCAATGTGAAAGCTTCATAATACATTTTAACATCCAGGAATTTGATAAATTCCCATGGTTATATCCATCTTTTAAGATTTTATTTTTTTGTCCTTGCAATTTGTATTTATCGGTTTTCAGGGTAGTTTTAGAAAATATTATTAAGTCCTCAAATAATTAGCTAGGGCTTTATCTTTTAAACCATTTTGAGGAAAATACATTTTCATATCTAAGAGCATTTTTGGCACACCAATTTGTTGGTCTTTATTAAACACTATGATGTAAGTGTATAGTTTTATTTGTGATGGTCTTGAGTATGTCAAATTTTTTATTTCTCTCGTGTATTGTAGGCTAGCCTCAACTTTGCTGTGTAGCCAAGTAGGATTTCATACTGATATTCACCCCTCGGCATCTAGAGTGCTAGGATTCCAGGTGTGTCCACCCTTTCTTTTTGTGCAGTGGGAAGAATTGAGCTAGATTTTTCAAGCATGCTATGTGAGTCTTTTACCAAGTGATCTATGTCCTTAGCCCCAGAATCTTGTACTTTACAAAAGAATCTGATATCTTCCTGGTACATGTTCAGTAGATGATTGCAGAAACCTGTTTAGTTTTGTATACTTATTTTAATCCTGTTTAATGTATTCAATTCTCTTCTTGGCTTTTTAAATTTAAAATATTTTAATTTTGAAAAATAAGTTAAACTTTTTCTAGATTAAATAAAAACCCTATGATAAGTAATAGCCAAGTTATCACTTCCAGACTTAAAATGTAAAGCTATTCCATTTCCTTGGCTATGCTGTACAGCCAACTCAATGGGAGGGATATGTCACTATCCCATTTTTGACTTCCTTGTGAGTCATAGCATTTCTTCAAAGAACACAGTTCTAACAATTGATTTCAGATATTTACTCCACACATGCACACACATTTTAAAAAGTCCTGCAGCTCCATTTTGTAATCTGTCAGATGTTGAGAAAATGTTCTTTCACATAAAGAGTTCTTTTCATTGTAAAGCATCTCATACACACATAAAAATAAGAAAGATGTGTATGCATAGTTCATTGAGGTTCATCTAATGCTTCCTGAATATCTATCATCTATTTAGATAAAAGAATATCCAAGCCTTCTGAGTAATCTGAGGAACCCTTGATTTCTGCTTTATCCTTCCACCCAAGGTAACCAGCAACCAGAACTTTTGATTTTCTCACTTCTTCTCTTGCTGTTTTGCTGCACTGCTAATGTACAAACTCCTAAACAATGGCTTAAAATGTGAATTTGAATGTAACATAGATGAATTACATGGCTTGTAATCTTTCATTACTTGTGTTCTGATTTTGAGATGCCTTTGTGTGGCTGTACCTGGTTCTAGCTGTTGCATTTCTGGGTGCTACTCAGGCAGAAGGTCTTCATGGCCATCCGTTCCTCCAGCTGTTGTTTGGCATTGGGCTTCTTTCCAGATTGACTCATTCTGTAAACAGTCCAGCCATATCCATTTGTGTATGTTGCTGGCACACCCTCAAAAGTGTTCTCTGAGCTTCCTAGAAGCATTATCCAACCAGTGACTGGCCTTTTTAGGTTCTGGTGCTTGTATGTGGCTACTACCAGAGAAATAGGTGGAGTCGGTTTCCAAAGTGGCTCTACCAGTCAAGTTCCCATCAACAGTGTGGTGGAAATCACACTGTTTCCTGTCCTGGCCAACTTTTAGTAATGTCAGAATATTTACTTAGTACATCCCCACTCCAAGATCACGTCTCACTGTGGTGAGGGTCTCTTCCTCCCCTAACTTCCCCTTCCCTCTTTTCCATCTCTCCTTTTATATTAGACAATGTCTCACTATGTAGCCCAGCTGGACCTGGAACTGTAGTCTGGGTTGATCTCAACCCTCCTGCTTCAGTCTCACGAGTACTAGGATCTCCATGTGTTTTTAATTCATGTTTGTCTAATGATTATTTAAGACATATCTTAAGTCTATGCTAAATTTCCATTTATAATTTTTTCTATTAAATTTTGATTTGGGAAACCCTTTTTATCCTAGATACTAACCTTATACTTCTAATCATTGAACACTAACAAACAATCCCCAAACCTCCTAGTTTCTTATTGAAAAATAAGATGAACATGAGAAAGTTCTCGACTTTTAAGTTGTCAACAATTTCTGTCTCTCCCTTTGCTGATTGTGTTTGCTGTTCTGTTTTGAGATGTTTTCTTTGGTAAAGTAAGAAACTGACCAGCTTGTGTTTTGTCACTATGGGCCATGTTTGCAATAGCTTTGATTCAGAGTCATGTTTTTCATATTTCATTTTATGGAAGGGCTTGGGGGAGGGGGGTTATTTATTGGGATAAACATTCGGCTTTTGTTCTACATTGTTAATATGATGAACTGCATTAATTTATGGTTTTTATGTCCCATCAGTGTTGCATTTTCAGACGCACTCAAATTGAAAATAGCATTTTATTGCTCTTCATGTTTCTGAATTTGGTTGGCCAATATTTTGTTTACGTTTTTTTCCATGTATGCTGAGGAGCACAGTGAGCCTGGTACACTGTGTCTATCTTGTTTGGAATTAAGGTCAGGTTGGTCTAATAAAAAGAGTTCTCTAGAAGAGTTTATGTCAATTTAGAATTATCTGTGCTTTTCTGTTTGGTAGAACATGCTTGTAAAGCCATCTAGTCTAATGTTTCCTGGTGCTAACATTTGAAGCCATTGATATGATTTTTTTAAATGCCAATAAAAATTTTTGACTGCCTTTTCTTCTTTCTTGAGTCAACATTTTTAGGTTACATATTTCTAGAAGTTTATGTTTATTGGCAATAAGTTATCTGTAATAATTTGTAAACTGTGAATCATAAGTATTTCTTAGGATTTTTTTCTTTCACTTCTAATAGTGTTTCTCTCATATCTTCTTTATTGGTATGATGATTAATTTTCTGTTTTGATTTTCCAAGAAATAGCTGTTAACTTTACCAATAGTCACTCTGATACGTTTGATTTCTATTTTCATTAATTTTTACTTTTATCTTCATTATTTTTATTTTAATGTGTGTAATATATGTGTGCATACTTGCTTGAACATTTGCACATGTATGTTTGGGTGTGTATGTTGGAGGGCAGACCTTGGCTGGCATCAGATGTCTTCCTCAGTTGTTGTTCCCAACAGACTGGGTATCCTAGAATCTGGAGATCCCTAATTTGCTCAGGCTGGCACATGGGTGAAAGAGATCCTTCTGACCCTAAGTTCTGGGTGCTGGGATTACAGTCCTGAGCTACAATACCTCTTGGGACTTTATTATTTCTAATTAAACATTGACAGTATAATTCTCCTGCAATAATGCTTTATATGTCTTTCACAAGTTTATATTTCTAATTTTCATAGTTATTCTTTGACAATCAAATCTTTCAAGTATAATGTAGTTTTTCCTCTTTATTCCTCCATCTACTCCATCATATCCTAATTGGAGTGACATTGGTCATGGTGTGACATGAATAATGCTATGTCTTTAGGCTTTGGAAACTAGCTTTTCAAAAGAAGTATTTTTCAAACTTTATTTGTATGGTTGTTTTGCCTGCATGTGTGTCTGTGTACCATATGTATGCAGTGCCTAAAGAGGCCAGAAAAGGGCATCAGATCCCTCAGGGACTGGACTCTCAGATGGTTGTTAGCTTCTATCTGAGTACTGGGAATGAGACCAGGTCCTCTGGAAGAGCAGCAGGTGCTCTTAATCTCTGAGGCATCTCTCTGGTCCCTGGGAAGCTTGCTTTCTGGAGTTGTGTGAGGGAAACATCACTTAAGATACTTAGATCAGAGTGTGTTATAGCCTTTAGCTCTGCATTCTCCTATAAACCATTGATTTGAGATCTCTGTCTGTTTCAGATATTCACGACACTTATGAATGCTTACCCTATTGTTTTGACCCAGCCCACTGGACAGTATTTTCATTGTGAGTGTACGCAGTCTCTACTAGTCTGGTGGCCCAACATACTGATCATCCTCTTCACTCTTCTTCTACCTTGTTTTTTTTTTTTTGTTGTTGTTGTTATTATTGCTTTCTAGGATAGTGTTTCTCCTCAACATTCAACCCTAGAAGTACAGTGTTGAGGATATTTGGTAGCATTCTGTTTTACGGATGATTGCTGTTTTTATTTGTACCTATGTTTTACATTGATTAACCTTTCTCCAGAGCAAGCTTGGACTTCTAACTTCCTCTGCTTTGAATAATATATGTAGGTACTTGTACTCCCTGGATGTACTTCTGGTGCATCTGCCATTCCGGTCTCCACCGTAAGGGGATGGAGCCAAAGATGTTTCTTACCATTTGAACTTCTCATTTCCCAAACTGCATGCTGACTTTAAAAAAAATTGTCAGTCGTCTGCATCTGGTATTTTGTGATAGTGGCAGGAAACTGACTAATATATTCATTTATTACAGATCTGTTGATTCTCTTTTGTCCCACTGGGGATGTTCACTCTGGACGTTGACAGCTATTCTGCATGTGGCTCCTCATAGGGACTCTGTGCTCCGTCACCATCTACCCTTAGAGCATCCGTTAGTTCTTCACTATGTACCTATAGTACCTGAAATACAGTAATAAGTTCTCTTTGATAACCTGTTTATCTTCTTATCATTTTACAGGATCTTGTTAGGTTCTGGTTTAACCCTTCTCCCTTCGTCTTCTATGTCTCTTAACCTCTTGTGCACATCATCTATCTCCTTGCCTTTGGACTGAGTTCAGAACGTTACCTTTGCCTATTTTATTAACAACTCCCTATACCCAGTTCCAATGTTCTGGCTGAAATGTAACCACACGTTGTCACTTTCCTCTACTTACTGATGTGCCTCCAAGGGGAGCATGAGATGCCCTGTCAGCATCTAGATGAAGACTGGATCTCAGCTTCAGGCTCAGAGATGATAGATTTTCTGAGGTGTGCATAGACTCTTCCTGGATAGTCTTGGAGTCTCAGTGGGTCACACGCCCCACTGTGCATATTTATCCTGCTCTTAGAAGAGACCCAAGGATTTCTGGCCAAGAACTCTACCAGTGTATGTATCTGTAATTGACCACATTAGGGGATGAAATCACCAATTACAGGCTTCATGCTTTCAGCAAAGAATATAATTTTATCATAATATTGATAACAATTCCACAGGCCACATGATTTTCTCCAGTGGGAAAAGACAAGCCTTTCTGGCCCACACATACTCTTCACTTCCTCATTTCCCTTGTCCATATTTGTCAGACTCCAGAGAGTTTCTCTAGCTGCTACCCTTGGCACTGTATCCTTTTGGTGTGTTACAAGGTCTTTAATCAGAACCTCGTATGATAACCAATTTATTCCTTAGTGAAATCGGGCAACCACGAAGATTTCCCCAGCTATGAGCTTGCTTGAACTTCTGGTAAAGATGTATAGTAGTGGTCATGTTCCATTTTTCTTCTTGTGCTGTGATCTATATAACAATTTGGTCTTAAACTATAGTGAAGATTAAGGCCATCCATACAGGAATTGATTCTTTAATTGAGGAGAACTTAGGGGTTCTTTAGAGAGGACAAATGTCCTCTGTGGGGTCACTTGAAGGCTGGGATGGTCTCTTCTGGTGAGGATCCTGTATGTGTTTGATCTTTAGGCTCTATCATTGCTGAGCGGAGAGCCATTGCTTTGATATTGCATGCTCACTGTGGTTCACCAGGAAGCTGTGTCTCCCTTTCTCTTCCCCATCCCTAATCTCTCATACAGGCCAGGCAGGTGGGCTGACATGTTCTTCTGAACTCTGACATTGGTTGAGGGATAGGCATGTGCTCTGGTCTGAAGCACACTGAGTCTTTATTTGAGTTATCAAAATAACTCAAGAGAGTCACAGCATCTTTTCCTCAGAGCCATGGCCTGTGAAGATATAGGAGAATGGTACTATCTCATAAGCTATTTTACTACCCTGAGAACAAAGTCATTCTGAAAATGGAGCACATGTGGGGGGGGCAGTTGAATTGAAATATAAGGGTTCTTTTCTGAGGAACTAGATCCATCTGTGCCTGAACTTACTGTACCTGAGGGGTTTCAGTTTCTTAACTCAGCCAAATCAAAATTTAGATCTTGATACCTTTTGATGAAGCTTTCTCTGGGTCCTGGTCACTGGATCTATGAAACCTGGTTCTTAGGGGTTTTCCAGGGAGTGAGCACTTTATTTTTGTCTAGCGATAGTCTTATAATGGGATCTCAAGTCTTGCTGGTGGAGCTCCATTTCTTGATGGCAAGATGGCTCCTTCTTATTTAGAACATACTACATGGTTGTGGTTGGTAAATAATTGGAGAAAATGATTCAAATCTAAAGAAAGGCACATGTCTGTGGTGCTCTTGCTCTTGGATGATATTCAAAGGCCTTTTCTGGCAGAATATCAGAAAGCATTGGGGCGTATAACCTGTGATAATCTTATAGATGTAGTTCTAGAGACATACTGGTTTTACCTTAACTACAAGAAAGTTAGTAATTAGTATATGGTTTTGTGATGATTCATATAGAATTTCAAAGGAGGATTTCAAAACTGATGGAGAATGCCAGACCTGAGGATTGAAGTGAACACTCTCACAATTCTCAAGGAAATGGAATTCTCAACTGTTGTCCAGTGGAGGCTTATAACTGGGGCATAGCTCTAAGTATGTGTGGGAGCAGATAAGTGGGATCTCATGCTAACCCAACATGTCTCAGCCTCAGCACTGTTGACATTTGAGACAGAATAATTCTCTGTTCTTGCCTGGTAGGATGCTCAAAGCTATCCCTGGTCTCCTTTCACTAGATGTCAGTGGTACTCCTGGTACTTGTGTTGTTCTCTGGACAAAACGATACCCTATGTGGGGTGGAGGAGGGACCATTTCATTACCTGATTGTGTTGTGTTTGTTCTTCATCTAAAGACTATGTCTGCACTAGTACCTGGAAGAGTAGTCTGACATGGGAGGTGGCAATAGGTCTAGGTTCTGTTGTGATAAAATACTCTGACTGACAGCAACTTACAGGAAGGGAGAGTTTCTTTCTTCTTACACTTCTACCTCACACTATGTCACTGAGAGAGTTAGGCCACTTAAACAGGAACTGGAAAGAGAAACAATAGAGGAATTCTGCTTTCTGGTTCATGTACAGGATGATGTTTAGCCTATTTTCTTTTATAGCACAGAACTACAAGCCCAGGGAATGGCACTACCTATAGTGGATTGGGCCTTCCTGTATCAAGTAACAATAAAGACAGGTCTCTACACACATGTTTTCAGGCCAATATGATCTAGGCAATTCTTCAATTGAGGTTCCTCTTCTCAGATAACTTGGTAGTTAAATCTGAATAGGATACCATGAAAAACCATAGAGATTAGAATGGAGGAAATAAATTTTATTGGCAGTTGGTATACTGCACAGAGTCCTGAAGTTTCTATAGGAGGACTCCTAGGCCCAGGAGACTCTGCAAGGTTCAAGATTAGTGCACAGAGAATCAACAATCACATTGTCCTCTATGAGTCCTGCAAACAAGAGAAGCAAAACTGGAATAGAATGTCCCTTTAAACACTCCAGAGGACGTGAGTACTTAGGTACAAACCTGCCAAGATAGGTAATAAACTCTATACACTAAATTTTTGACCCACATGTGGAATCAGTCTTATAACTGTTGTTCTGATTAGTTTAAACTGTCAATTTGACATAGCCTAGAATCACCTGACAAAATATTCCCAGTTAAGTAATCATCTTTATCAGGTTGGTTTGTGGACATAGCTGCAAGGGATTGATTGTCTTGATTGTTAATTGCTATAAGATGGCCCAGTCTATTATGGTGGTGCCATTCTCTGGGAAGGTCGAACTTGGAGCTCCCAAAATCCTTTAGGATGCAGAGGTTAATTGGATGTTCTGCTGGAACTTGAGAGATTTGAGTACTAAGAGGAATATTGAGTATGAATATGTGTGTTTCGAAGTTTCACTTGTAAACAAGTGTTCTACCTGGGTATGTGATAGTGGTTACTCATTCAATACTTTTAGATTGAGAATATGTGTGGTCCATGATAACACAGCCCACAGAATCAACTAAGCAGGGCTCACGGGGCTCATAGAGTCAGAATCAACAACCGTGGAACTTGCATAGGTCTATGCTAAGTCCTCTGCATATACATTATAGTTGTGTAGCTTGCTCTTTTTGTGGGGCTCTTGACAGCAAGCGTGCGAGGTGTCTATGACTCTTTACCTACTCTTGGATCTCTTTTCCTACTGGGTTGCTTCATTCAGCCTTGATGTGAGGGTTTGTACCCAGTCATGTTGTAACTTGCTATGCTGTGTTTGGTTGATATCCCTGGGAGGCCTGTTCTTTTCTAAAGTGAAATGGCAGAGGGGGAATCTTGGGGAGAGGAGAGAGGGGGATGGTGAGAAATGGAGGGATGGGAAACCGTGCTTGGTATGTAATGTATGAGAAAAGAGAAAAAATTGAGTCTGTGTGTGCTGATCCTCTGGAGCTGAAGAATCAGCCGTGATTAAATGGAAACCAGAGCCATGGAAGTAAAACCTTTGGATTTCATTGGGTTAGTAGGGTACTAGTCTGCTGGGGCTGAAAAATTAGCTATGACAATAGCCTGTCATTATTGAAGTAATATCTTTTATGCTTCCCTAGGGAAACAGGAATGTGTTTTGACACAGTCAGCACTCAGACGTTGTGATTCAAGGTATCAAAGACTGCATCTTAAACTGGTAGCTGAGCTTGGCAGTATGTTAAGAGTCCTCCACAGGATAATGGTTTTGAAGGCATGAAAGCTACAGAATTGAAGAGGTCATGTGAAGCTGAGGCTTGGCACAATGTGTAGGCTTGGATTCCCTGAGGAGAAGCCATTGGTGAAGGTAAAGCCTGGTTACAGTGGAGATCCTAGGATACTAGAGATGGAAGAAGGACTGTGGGACCATCCTGGTGTGAACTGGAGCCTGCATGAGCCTATGCAACAAGCTGTGTGTGGAGTGGATACCAGACCTGGAGAGGTGGAACTGCCCACGGCTTTTGGAGCAAGAAGATGAATGAGTCCAAGATGTCAGTACTTTTAGGAACCAAACTTGGATTTATGCTACTAGGTTTTGATTTTGCCTAAATTTGACATTTTTTAAAAAAATGTCCAATTATTCCATTTTGGAATAAGAATATACAGACCTTGATTTTTATTTTATAGGGACCCATAGTTAAGAATTTTTGTATGTTAAAAGAGAACCTTGAGTTTTAAAGCATTGAAAAATTTAAAGATTATAAGACTTTAAAAACTGCATTGTGTTTTATATTGTGATATTAACATGAGTTCCTGAAGACAAAGAAATGAAAGTTTATGGTTTAAATTGATGTGTTTTTGTGTCAAGCTGACAAGGGGTGGAGTTCTCTCCTTAGCTTTAACTGTCCACTTGATGCAGCCTAGAATCATCTGAAAAAAAAAGTCTCAAATGAGTAATTGTCTTTATCATGTTGGCCTATGGTGTATCTATGAAAGATCATCTTGATTGTTACTGACACAGAGGTCCTGGCTCACTGTGTATGTTAACATTTCTGGAAAGGTGGGCCTGTGCAGTATAAGGCAGCTAGTTGAGCATGACTCTGAGCAAGCCAGAGAGTAAGCCAGCAAAAAGCATTCTTCTGTGGCTCATGCTTTGAGTGTCCTTACCGACATGTCTAAGTGATAGATTGTGACCTGGAAGTAGAAGCTGAAATAAACCCTTTCACCTCCAAGTTGCTTTTGATTAGGGTGTTTTTCTCACAGCAAGACAAAATAAACTAGAAAAAATGTCAATCTATTCAAAGATTCCACCATGCAAAGATGTCATTTCTTCACAAAATGACCTATAATTTGAATTTAGTGTCTAACAAAATTCCACCAAGATTTTCTGTGGGCATAGATAGGCTTATTACACTATTTATATGGAAAGACTCCAGAATAGCCCAAACAATCTTTAAAAAGAGGAATAAAGTGAGAAAAATTCTTTTCCTCAGGGTTCTGGTTTTCAGTATAGTTGTATCCATGGGGATGATGTGGAGATTGTAGAAGAAGAGATACACAGATCAGATCAGAATAGCAACCCCAGATCCACATAAATATACCCAGTGTTGTCTGTCAAAGTTTCAGAAGAAGTTCTGTGTGGGAAGATAATCATTTCAACAATGGGAAAAACTGGACACCGTAAGGCAAGAAGTGACCTCATCCTACAAAGCTCAAAGTGGTACATGGATTAAAATGTAAGAGATAAAACTTTGGAGGGGAATACTCAGAGCACAGAGCTAGGCAGAGTTAAAGCTGATGCCAGAGTGGGAGAGATGCTGCGGGTTGAGCTGTGTCTCTCCACTGAGGTTTTCACTTTGAAGCTATGCTTCTTGGAGAGCTAGTGAGATTCAGATAATGTCATGCTATGAAGCCCTCATGAAAGGCTTCAAGTCCAAGGAACAAGAACAGCAAAGAGCCTGCTTTCTCTCTCTCTCTCTCCACCCACTTCAACTTAGGAAAGTCTATTCAAGGGGTCAGTGGTCTGCAACCTGAGGAGACAGCTCCTGCTATACACTGACTCTGCTGATACCTGTTGCCTAAGATACTGCATCTATGGTATTTTATTATGGTTGAGCTAAGATAACCCATAAAAGGCTAAATGATAAATGGGACCACATTAAAATTAAATATGTGTGCTCTGTGAAAGACCTTGCTCAAAGGGGGAAAAGGCAAGCTGCCAATGGAGAAAAAATGTTTTCAAAGCATACATCTAACAAGAGTGTGGTTGAGAATATATAACAAACCCTAAAGTCTCAACGTTAAAAGATCCAAACAAGCCACAGAGAATACAGGCACAAAGACATTTCACTGAAATGGGTGGACATTTTACTCAAGAGAATATATATGTGGCATATAAGCATGGGACATAGGTCCAACACCACTGACCATTCAGGAAATAAAATGTGCATGTCTATCAGGATGGGTAACATTTGAGAAGTCAGTTTCTCTACCCAGTACTGAGAGGCTGCTGACAAAAGGATCTTTTGCTGGTTGGAATGTAGAGTTGTCCTGAGCCACTCTGGAGAAAAAGCTTGGCCCTTCCATATAAAATACCACATGATCAAATAGCCACACCGTGTGTGGGTGAGTGTGTGTGCATGTGCGCATGTGTGTGTGCACACGAGTGTGTGTGTGTGTGTATGTGTATGAGAGTCTGTGCAATTGACTCAGCAGATAAGAACGCCTGCCTCCCAAGCCCAGTGACCTGAGTTTGATCCCTCAGAGAGAACCAACTTTACAAAATTGTCCTCTGACTCCTCACACGTGCTCTGTGACATATACAGCATCCTCAAAACATGCCCCCCACATTATTCATGAAATTAATTTTTAAAAAGAATTGACTTCTCCATCTGGCCCTTCTCGTTGTGGCAGACTCATAGCTGATCTGCTCCCAGGAAGACACCATATTCAGACCCATCCCAGAGGATCTGTTGCACTCAGAACAGTTGGTAAGAACCCTCCCCTATGACCCGAAGTTCCAGAGCTAAAGCTAGGAGACCAGCTGCACGCTAGGGACCTATCACCCACCAAAACTCCACCCTCCCAAATACCACTCCCTTTCTGTCCCTCTACCTGGCCCTTCTCTCTGGGGCAGATTCATAGATGGTCTGCTCCCGGGAAGACACCATATTCAGACCCATCCCAGATGATCTCCTGCACTCAGAGCAGTTGAGAATCCACTGCACCCAGAGCAGCTGACTCCTAGCTGGTCTGCTCCTGTGAGGACACCATACCCTGATCCTTTTGTTCTGAGCTGGTACACTGAGCAGATCTTGGGTGCTATCTCTGCAACCAATCTCACAATACTCAGAGGAAGCTGGACTCCCAGGAGCTCTAACACAACCAGGATCATAGGGATTACAGGATCCCAGAGGCAGCCAGACTCCCAGGAGCTCTGACACCCAGGATCACTGGATCACAGAGACAACTGGACTCGGAGGAGTGCTGACACAACCAAGACAGGCTCCAGTCAGAGACAGTGAATGAAGGTAGCATTAGAGATAGCCAGATGGCAAAAGGCAAAGGCAAGAATGTAAGCAACAGAAACTAAGGTTACTTGGCATCATCAGAACTCAATTCTCTCACCATAGCAAGTCCTGGATACTCTATCATACTGGAAAGGCAAGATTCAGATTTAAAATCACTTCTTATGATGATGATTGAGGACTTTAAGAAGGACATAAATAATTTCCTTAAAGAAATACAGGAGAACACAGGTAAACAGGTAGAATCCCTTAAAGTGGAAACACAAAAATCCCTTAAAGAATTACAGGAAAACAAAACCAAATGTGTGAAGGAATTGAACAAAACCATCCAGGATCTAAAAATGGAAGTAGAAACAATAAAAATCACAAAGGGAGACTACCCTGGAGATAGAAAACCTAGGAAAGAGATCAGGAGTCATTGATGCAAACATTACCAACAGAATACAAGAGATAAAAGTGAGACTTTCAGGTGCAGAAGATGCCATGGAAAACACTGACACAACTGTCAAAGGAAATGCAAAATGCAAAAAGCTCCTAACCCAAAACATCCAGGGAATCCAGGACACAATGAGAAGACCAAACCTAAGGATAATAGGTATAGAAGAGAGTGAAGATTCCCACCTTAAAGGGCCAGTAAATATTTTCAACAAAATTATAGAAGAAAACTTCCCTAACCTAAAGAAAGAGATGCCCATGAACATACAAGAAGCCTACAGAACTCCAAATAGACAAGACAATAAAAGAAATTGCTCTCATCACATAATAATCAAAACACCAAATTCATAAAACAAAGAAAGAATATTAAGAGCAGTAAGGGAAAAAGGTCAAATAACATATAAAAGCAGACCTATCAGAATTACACCAGACTTCTCACCAGATACAATGAAAGCTGGAAGATCCTGGACAAAAGTCGTACAGACCCTAAGAGAACACAAATGCCAGCCCAGGCTTCTATACCCAGCAAAACTCTCAATTACCATGAATGGAGAAACCAAGATATTCCATGACAAAACCAAATTTACACAATATCTTCCCACAAATCCAGCCCTACAAAGGATAATAAATGGAAAAACTCCAACACAAGGAGGGAAACTACACCCTAGATAAGGTAAGAGAGTAATCTCCTTCCAACAAACCCAAAAGAAGATAGCCACACAAACATAATTCCACCCCTAATAACAAAAATAATAGGAAGCAACATTCACTTTTCCTGAATATCTCTTAACATCAATGGACTCAATTCCCCAATAAAAAGTCATAGACTAACACATTGGATACATAAAGAGGACACAGCATTTTGCTGCATACAGGAAATGCACCTTAGTGACAAAGACAGACACTACTTCAGAGTAAAAGGCTGGAAAACAATTTTCCAAGCAAATGGTCCCAAAAAGCAAGCTAGAGTAGCTATTCTAATATCGAATAAAATTGACTGTCAACCAAAAGTTATCAAAAAAGATAAGGAAGGACACTTCATACTTGTCAAAGGAAAAATTTACCAAGATGAACTCTCAATTCTAAACATATGCTCCAAATGCAAGAGCACTCACATTCATAAAAAAACTCTACTAAAGCTCAAAGCACACATTGCACCTCACACAATAATAGTGGGGGATTTTAACACCCCACTCTCAGCAATGGGCAGATCATGGAAACAGAAACTAAAAAGAGACATAGTGAAACTAAGAGAAGTTATAAACCAAATGGATTTAACATATCTATAGAACATTTCATCCTAAAACAAAAGAATATACCTTCTTCTCAGCACCTCATGGTACCTTCTCCAAAACTGACAATATAATTGGCCACAAAACAGACCTCCACAGATACAAGAAGATTGAAATAATCCCATGCACTCTATCAGATTACCATGGACTAAGACTAGTCTTTAATAACAACAAAAACATCAGAAAGCCCACATACACATGAAAACTGAACAATGCTCTACTCAATGATAACCTTGTCAAGGAAGAAATAAAGAAATTAAAGACTTTTTAGAATTTAATGAAAATGAAGGTACATCATACCAAAACTTATGGGAAACAATGAAAGCAGTGCTAAGAGGAAAATTCATAGCTCTAAGTGCCTACAAAAAGAAACTGGAGAGAGCATACACTAGCAGCTTGACAGCACACCTGAAAGCTCTAAAACAAAAAGAAGCAAATACTCCCAAGAGAAGTACAAGACAGAAAGTAATCAAACTCAGGGCTAAAATCAACCAAGTAAAAACAAAAAGAACTACAGAAAGAATTAACAAAACCAGGAGCTGGTTCTTTGAGAAAATCAACAAGATAGATAAACCCTTTGCCAGACTAACCAGAGGGCACAGAGAGAGTATGCAAATTAATAAAGACAGAACTGAAAAGGGAGACATAACAACAGAAACCAAGGAAATTCAAAAAATCATCAGATTCTACTACAAAAGTCTATTCTCAACAAAACTGGAAAATCTGGATGAAATGAACACTTTTCTAGAAAACCAGGTATCAAAGTTAAATCAAGATCAGATAAGCTACCTAAACAACTCCATAATACCTAAAGAAATAGTAGCAGTCATTAAAAATCTCCCCACCAAAAAAAAATGGGTTTAGTGCAGAATTCTATCAGACCTTCCAGGAAGACCTAATACCAATTCTCCTCAAACTATTCCACAAAATAGAAACAGAAGAAACACTACCCAAGTCATTCTATGAAGCCACAATTATGCTCATACTTAAACCACACAAAGACTAAACAAAGAAAGAGAACTTCAGACCAATCTCCCTTATGAATATCTATGCAAAACTACTCAATAAAATTCTAGCAAATTGAATTCAAGAACACATCAAAACAGTCATCCATCATGATCAAGTAGGGTTTATCCTAGGGATACAGGGATGGTTCAATATTTGAAAATCCATCAATGTAATCCACTAAATAAACAAACTCAAAGACAAAAAATTACATGATCATCTCACTAGATGTTGAGAAAGCATTTGAGAAAATTCAATACCTCTTCATCGTAAAAGTCTTGGAAAGATAAGGAATTAAAGGCCCATACCTAAACATAGTAAAAGCAACATTCAGCAAACCAGTAGCCAACATCAAACTAAATGGAGGGAAACTTGAAGCAATCCCACTAAAATCAGGGACTAGACAAGGCTGCCAACTCTCTTCCTACCTATTCAATATAGTACTGAAAGTCCTAGTCAGAGCAATTAGACAACAAAAGGAAGTCAAAAGGATACAAATAGGAAAGGAGGAAGGGAAAATATCACTATCTGCAGATGATATGACAGTATACTTAAGTGATCTCAAAACTTCCACCAGAGAACTCCTAAATCTAATAAACAACTTCAACAAAGTGGCTGGATATAAAATTATCTCAAACAAATTAGTAGCCTTACTCTACTAGAAGGATAAACAGTCTGAGAAAGAAATTAGGAAAATGACAACCTTCATAATAGTCACAAATAATATAAAATATCTTGGTGTGAATCTAACCAAGCAAGTGAAAGATTTGTACGACAAGAACTTCAAGTCTCTGAAGAAAGAAATTGAAGATGATCTCAGAAGATGGAAAGATCTCTCATGCTCATACATGGGCAGGATTAATATATTAAAAATGGCCATCTTTCCAAAAGCAATCTATAGATTCAATGCAATCCCCATCAACATCCCAACTCAATTCTTCACAGAGTTAGAAAGAGCAATTTTCAAATTCATTTGGAATAACAAAAAACCCAGGATAGTGAAAACTATTCGCAAAAATAAGAGATCTTCTGGGGGAAACACCATCCCTGACCTCAAGCTGTAGTACAGAGCAATAGTAATAAAAACTGCATGGTATTGGTAAAGAGACAGGCATGTAGATCAATGGCATAGAATTGAAGACCCAGAAATGAACCCACACACTTATGGTTACTTGATCTTTGACAAAGGTGCTAAAACCATCCCGTAGAAAAAGACAGCATTTTCAACAAATGGTGCCGGTTCAACTGGAGGTCAACATGTAGAAGAATGCAAATCGATCCATTCTTATCTCCTGTACAAAGCTCAAGTCCAAGTGGATCAAGGACCTCCACATAAAGCCAAATACACTGAAACTAATAGAAGAGAAAGTGGGGAATAGCCTTGAACACATGGGCATAGGAGGAAAGTTCCTGAACAGGACACCAATGGCTTATGCTCTAAGATCAAGAATTGACAAGTGGGACCTCATAAAATTGCAAAGCGTCTGTAAGGCAAAGGACTCTGTCAATAGGACAAACAACAACCAACAGATTGGAAAAGGACCTTTACCAATTCTACATCCATTAGAGGGCTAACATCCAAAGTATACAAAGAACTCAAGAAATTAGACTCCAGATAATCAAATAACCCTATTATAATGAGGTACAGAGAAAAACAAAGAATTTTCAACTGAGGAAACTTGAATGGTTGAGAAGCACCTAAAGAAATATTGAACATCCCTAGTCACCAGGGAAATACAAATCAAAACAACCCTGAGATTCCACCTCACACCAGTCAAAATGGCTAAGATCAAAAAACTCAGGTAATAGCAGATGCTGGCAAGAATGTGGAGAAAGAGGAACACTCTTCCATTGTTGGTAGGATTGTAAGGTGGTACAACCACTCTGGAAATCAGTATGGTGGTTCCTCAGAAAATTGGACATAGTATCACCTGAGGACCCAGCTGTAACACTCCTGGGCATATACCCAGAAGATGTTCCAACATATAACAAGGACACATGTTCCATTGTGTTCATAGCAGCCTTATTTATAATAGCCAGAAGCTGGAAAGAACCCAGATGTCCTTCAACAGAGGAATGGATATAGAAAATGTGGTACATTTACACAATGGAATATTACTCAGCTATTAAAAACAATGAACTCATGATATTCTTAGGTAAATGGATGGAACTAGAAAATATCATCCTGAGTGAGAAAACCCAATCACAAAAGAACATACATGGTATGCACTCACTGATAAGTGGCTATTACCCTAAAAGTTCACAATACCCAAGATCTAACTAGCAGACCACATGAAGCTCAAGAAGAAGGAAGACCAAAGTGTAGGTGCTTCGGTCCTTCTTAGAAGGAGCAACAAAATACTCACAAGTATGGAGCGAGTATGGAGACAAAGTTTGGAGGAAAGACGGGAGGACATGCCATCTGGAGACTGCCCTACCTGGGGATCTATCCCATGTGCAGTCACCAAGTGCAGGCACTGTTGTGGATGCCAGGAAGTGCATGATGATCAGAGCCTGATATACCTGTCTCCTGAGAGGCTCTGATGGAGGCAGATGCTCGCAGCTAACCATCGAACTGATCATAGGATTCACCAATGGAAGAGGTAGAGAGAAGACTGAAGGAGCTGAAGGGGCTTGCAGCCCCACTGGAAAAGTGACAATACATACAAACCAGAGCTCCCAGGGTCTAAACCGCCAGCCTGGGATCAGTCTTGGAGGGACCCATGGCTCCAGCTGTATATGTAGTGGAGGATGACCTTGTCAGGCATTGGTGGGAGAGAAGGTCCTTGGTCCCATGAAGGCTGGATGCCCCAGTGTGGGGGAATTTGAGGACGGGGAGGGGGAATGGGTTGACAGGTTGGGGGACACCCTCATAGAAGTAACAGGATGGGGGACGGGATAAGAGGTTTCTGGAGGGGGACTGGAGAAAGGAGATAACATCTGAAATGTAAATAAATAGAATATCCAATAAAAAAAGAAAATGAAAAAGAAGAATTGACTTGTGTCAGTCACAAGAAACTGATTTGTGATTTCTGGGACTTTGGAACTGGGCAGGGTAAAGGAAATGGGTGTGGACACAGCATCAGGGTTTCTGTCCTCCTTTCTTGACTGTAAAGGTGGACTTGCAATGCAACATGTTTAATAAATTGTCTGAAATGAACCCAGAAACACACAGAGAAGGTGCTCAAGAAACACCTGGGAAGTCTGAATGAGACTGCCATCCCGATGGATGTTGTAGCTGTCAGTGTCAGACATCTGGGTAATATATGACTGTAGGTCATTTTTATAGCACGTTCTTCCCCTCTCCTCTCCCCCCAGCTCCTGGGAGGGGGAGACATACTGTCTATCAAGTCTTTAAAATGTGAGTGAAGTCTATAATGATTTCAAAATAGAAAAGGGAATTTAAGGAAAAAGAATAGGAAAACCCCAGTGTCAAGCCAGCCAGCAGTTCCCTGAGCAGAAAGTACCAACTCTGTTCTAAGCCAGGCACCAGATGCTTCAGTGAAGGGCTCCACCTCAGAACTGGAGTGTTCGATAGATGGGGACATCACAGCTGAGTCTTGCATTGCCCACATGTTGTGACATCTTCTAAATGTTTCAACCAAACTAAGTCACCTAGTTCTCCCTACAGCCGAGTGTGGTGTGATTATACCCCCATTTTACAAAGGGGAAACTAAGGTTCAGAGAGGGAATAGGTCCTTCCAGAGTCACCCCTTGTTAAGGGAAGAAGGAACCTGCTCTGTATTGTGTGGCCTGAGTCCTCCTGATGAACTGTGCTGCAATTCCAATGATAACCATCCCCTCAATATTTTTAAAATGAAATATAAGGGTGTGTCATGTGTGCTACTGTGTCTCTGAATAGAGCCAGGACTCCTTAATGCAATGGGGTTTCTCATTCTTCTTCCATACTGCCTAGCTCACTCAGAAGCTACAGTCCCTAGGAAACAATGACCTCTTCCCCAGGTCTGAAGTGACTTTGCTCTCTGTTTGTTCTTCCCCTGTACTTTTCCTGCCCTCTTTGTGGGCAGAACATATTCTGGACATGATTTTCACTAGGACACCCTCCTTATCTAGCACTGTGTTTGGTGGATGCTGAATTCCTGTAGACACATGGACCAATGCATTGCTTCCCATGATGTGGAGTAAGGTCCTGTAGGATTTATGTCTTGCTGCAGACCAATGATTCCCATGAGCCTTTGTTCCAAATTTTATGTGTCTTTAGTGCCGAAATGACCAGGTCATGACTGGAGGGACAAAAGGATGATTTCCATTAAAGACTTTGTTTGCACAGCCTGATTTCTCCCAGGCTTTGGGCTTGTGCCAATGTATATGGTTTACACTCCCCACAAAGAGACAGGTTAACTACTCTGTTGCAGAAGGCCCTGAATGTCCAAGGCGCATCACCCCACTGTGGTTGTAGAATAACAGTAGAGTAATAAAACAGAAGGTTTTTGTTATCGTATTCCTAGGGGTCTAGTCTTTTTTAAAAAGTACTTTTTTGTACTATATTTTATTTATTTGTTTGTACACATATATGCATGTGGGGCACTTGGGCCATAGAGAATGTGCAGAGGTCAGAGGGTAATTTGAATGAGTCCAGTCAGTTTTTTCCTTCTACCATGTGTGTCCTGGGGATTAAACCCATGCCATTGGCCTTGACGAAAGTATCTCCCACCCACTAATCCATCTCACAGGCTCAAGACTGTTACTGAGACCCATTTTCAGACTTGATGAGACTCCACATTCCAGGCAGAGCTATGGGCTCTCATGGAAGCATGCTTGTGCCCATTGTTATATTAACAAAGTCAGAAAGTATCGATGGAGAGCAGTATTGGAAGGGCTTAGCATGTGCCAAGGATGTCATACCATTTTGACACTTTAGCCCTCTCTATTATCAGGTGTGATTTCTATTCCTGGTTGTCAACTTGACCACATCTGGAGTGAACTACAGTCCAAAAATGGAGGGTACATCTGTGATCCAGATCTTGAGGCATAGTGGTCATGAAAACCTAAGGCCCAGGCAAGGTAGTACGTGCCTTTAATCCCAGGAGACAGAGGCAAGCAAATCTCTGAGTTCAAGGTCAGCCTGAGACAAAGCAAGTTCTAAATCCAGGTGTGGTGGTACACACCTTTAATCTGGGCTATACCTTCTGATGGATGCCAACATAAGGATAATGGAAGAAGGAAGGCTTCACTCTTCTTTATCTGTTTGCACTTCCTTGCCAGCACGTCTGTTGGAACCTACTTCTTCAGGATTCTAGCTTATACAGAAGACCAGCTGAAATATCCAGCCTCATGTGACTGAGCAACTTCTAGATTCTTAGACTTCCCATTCACAGCTGCCCATTTGAACTGCAGACTGAAAGTCACTCGATAATTTCCCTTAATATACAGAGATAGTTCATAGGTTCTGTGACTCTAGAGAACCCTGGCTAACATACCAGGTAAACTTCCATGTTTGCCCATGTCTAGGGGAAGAAGTATAGAAGAGGCAGTGATCTGCCCAAGGGAAGCTTATTCTCTTCTTTGATTCTTTGAGGTCTGAGAAAGTCTGAAAAGCTGAGAAGTTCTTACCTCTGCTGCCTACTCCTGGAACCCTGAGTGAGTAGGCAGGTAGGACTTATGGGGGATATCATGGGGGTGGGGATATTGTGGTCCCTTGGTTAGATTCTATGGGAAGTACTCCGAGCCTCTTCTGGCTTGGGGTTCTGGCAGCACCTGAAATTTGGCCTGAAGCCTCAAGATGCACCTTAAACCACAGGAGTCCTGTACAGCTGCCTTCCTTTCCTCCCTCTGGGTAACTGATGGCTGCCCCCTCCTGCCCCAATCTTGGGGATTTGTTTTATGTTTTCCTCAAAGGATCCAGGGTGATCATGACGCTGGCATATAAATCACTGTCAAGCTGTTAAGCCAGAGGGAGGACAGATTAGGAACAAATGTACCCCAGCACACATGGGAAATGCGCCCAATGCTCCACCCCACTCCTACCTCTTCGGATATCCCAGTCCAAGGAACTCCTCCCCAGCAAACCACTCCTTAGCCTGGATTCAAAGATCAGCCCAGGGAAGCAGCATCCTCAGCTGCTGTTGGGAAAGCAAAAAACAAAATAGATGAACTGACCCAGTCAGGGGTGGCCGTCTGCTCGCTTATCAGAATTCTCTGGTGCTAACTTCATTTTCCAGATGTTTATGGAATTGATGCCCTGGCAGGGTGGGGCCCAGGCAAACTGTGAGGTCGGCACACTTCCCATAAGCAGTACTGTCCAGCTCCTGGCTGCTCATGGCCAAGCAGTTCTGGTTTATCCCCTCCCTAAACATGTAAAGAAGAAAAGATACAAAGTAACTCACTTGGACTGGTTTGTGTAAAGCTATGGCCCTGAATAATTAACAAATGCCACCCTGCTGAAGCCTATATTTAGAAGTTTGATAATTAAAAAAAAAGATTTTAATGAAGTGTTTACTTTCTACATGAATGTCTTGACTGCAAAGGTTATGTCTTCATTTAAATTGAAGGTTAATATCAATTATCACAGATGAGGTCTAGTTTTAAATAGTTGAACTACTGTCAGGAGCTCTCAGCCTGTTCTATATGGTCCTGCTGGCTTTTGCCACTTCCTAATGCTTCACATAATTTAATCATCATCATGCTTCTATCTCTATAATATAATCGTTGTGGGGATTCATTTCCTTTACCTACATGTCTTAAATACCTAGGCCATATTTGAAATCACATAACCAGTGTATGAAGAATAGGTAGGAGTTAAGAGTTGAGCCCTCATTACTAATGAAGGTGGTTCAGACTGTGGACTTCAAACTTTGCCCTCCCCATCAAGGATCCTATTTACCAAAGGATTTGAAGGGTAAGAGCTGGCAGAACTTGGAGGAATATTTGTGAAAGGCTGTGCTGTGGGCATCTAGGTGGCAGAAAGTATGGGAAAGAATGCCATGAACCAGCAGTCATTTAGCAGGTCTCTAGGCCCTTTGAGACCTTGCTGGCATGGCTTAGCTCCTGAGATGCTTGTATTGTTGTACCAAATGGGATTCTCCTACTAGAAAGAGACAGTGGCCCTAAATGTCTCCTTCACCAAGCTATGCTAACACTGGCAGAGTGGTGGGCCTCCCGAGTCATTTCCTGGAAAATCTGACTTTAGAGAATCAGAGAATGCACTAGAATCAGTGTTGTATTAAGCCTTACTCTCTTGGTTTTAGGGAGCAGCACCTTCAACTCAGGCCAATTGAAGGGAAAAAAAAACATTGTAACCATTAAGTTCAAGGTGAGCTTGGGTCTGACTAGAGGCAGGAATTTAGTGGCCTCGAAGACTCAGTCTCTTCATATCTGCATGCTCTGATCCAGCTGTTTCCATCCAGTCCTCAGCCAGCTCCTCTCAGTTCTATACCTGTAACAAGTCTAGACCAAGCAAGGCCTTCCTACCACTCTAACAGAAATCCAGTAATCATTATCCAGAGGATCAGCTTGCCTCAGATCATCCCTGAGCCAACCCTATACCCAGAGAATGTTATACATTGTTCCCAGATCCTGGTCACTGGCTGACATAGATTAGGACGTAGGAGAAATGAGCCATCCAATGAAAATTAGGTTGTTATGCAAAGGAATGGAGGATGATAGAGAGGAAATAGCAAATAACTCTTAGAATGGTATAAAAAGAGAATCAAACAGCAAAGGAGCTAGACCAGAGATGACAGAGTAGCTCCAGCACAAAGGCCAAGTTCTGTTATTGGTAGCAGCTCTCTGGAATATTGTGTGGAGAATGAGCCTCAAACTGAGCCAACGAAAGACATGGTGTGATAATGGATCAGAATGTCTACCATGTGCTGGAGAGCAGTAGATTGCCAGGTATTAATTTTTCTTTATTTTTGGACTAGCCAATGGAGATGTGACTAGTGAAGACACATAGAATACCCACGGTGTTTGGCCAAGGTCAGCTTTGAGGCATGCAATGAATTCCTTTATCAACATCCTTGTTGCTTTAATGTCCCACACTTGGCATGCTCCAAGAATAGAATCCACAAAAAAGGCCACTTATTTGCTATCATTGTGAAGCAATGATGCTGAGATGAAGTGACATTTATTTTGCCCATGCTCAGTGGTGCCATTGCCAAGACTATTAGTAATGTTGCCTTGAATGGGGTTTGCCAATTGGCATTCATCTGGCCAGCCATCACTTGACTGATTTCTTATGTTTGGTTTGCTTGCATGCTTATTTGTTTTAAGCACATTGATGATCAGGGCCCTGTTTATGACAGGCCCTTTGCTGGATGCCACAAGAATGGTAGTGAACCAAAGTGGTCTGGGTGGTCTGGTCCAATCCTTGTGGAGCTCACAGCTCACTAATGGTAACTCTGCTGGCTTGTAGCTTCTGGTGTCCATTTTTACTCTATGGTTGTAATTTTCAGAGACTACATGTTCAGGGTTATTCCATGGTTAGTCTAGACCAAGCAAGGCCTTCCTACCACTCTAACAGCAATCCAGTAATCATTATCTAGAGGATCAGCTTGCCTCAGAACATCCCTGAGCCAACCCTATACCCGGGGAATGTTGTACACTGCACCCCCAGATCCTGGTCACTGGCTGACATAGATTAGGAAGTAGGAGAAATGAGCCATCCAATGAAAATTAGGTTGTTATGCAAAGGAAGGGAGGATGATAGAGAGGAAATAGCAAATAACTCTTAGAATGGTATAAAAAGAGAATCAAGCAACAAAGGAGCTAGACCAGAGATGACAGAATAGCTCCAGCACAAAGGCTTTGTAGCAATTTCAACCCATGAAAATAATCTGAAGTTCATCTGCCTGGAAGCAACACTACCCTTAAACTAGGAAAGGCATTAGGAGACTGAGGCAAACCTGTTCCCTTCTATGGCCACAAAAAGCTTCAGTGCCTGGAAAGTGCTCTGCAGCAATGACAACATTTGGAAGATGAACAATGGTCCTGACGACTCGAGCATTTATCTTATTCAATATTGTTGGTGACTCTCATCCTCAAGTACTGTTATCAACCATCCCTGTACCCTGATAACAGTGAAGCCAAGGATCAGTGAAATTAGACCACAGTGATGTTGTCTCATGCTTGGAACTAACTTTGTAGTCTATGAGCAGCATTTCTGTGCCTTTAGATCCTGGGGATAAAGCAGTTTGATTGTACATAGAGCTCAGTGGGTTTCATAGCACGTGGAGACTTTTGTGTGTCATCATTAAGGACTTTGTATTTTTGTTCTTTACTACCTCCAAGATCAGAGTTATCTCAAATGTTACTAAAAGAGACCATTATGCACATTGGTGTCTCCAGAGACAAGGCATTACATGTGCAAATAACTCTGCCAAAAGCTAATGTATAATAATGACTTATAAGAAGATAAGAGTCTAACATATATATATATATATGTATATGTATATGTATATGTATATGTATATGTATATGTATATGTATATATAACATATATATATGTTATATATATATATACACACACACACACATAAACAGCATGTGTGTGTCTCTGTGTATGTGTGTGTGTAGTAAATAAGGCCCAGGCCCTGGTTCTGTTTTTATGTCCTTCATCTTTGTCATTTTGGATACAACACACTGGTAATAACAATCTTTGCATTTTCTGAACTTTTGCCTAGTCCGAATTTTATGCAATTTTTTTCTTTTTTAGTAAAAGTCACTCTGGGCGCATTTAAGTGAGATTGAATTTTATTCCTTTGTAGCAATTTTTCTAAAATAAAATTCGTAGACCGTAGCACTTCATTTTGTTATTTTCTGCTATTCTCTTCAATATTTGTGTGCACTCGTGCTTGTGTGTGTGTGTGTGTGTGTGTGTGTGTTGTGTGTGGTGTCTGTAGAAAAGCGCATTGCTATATTTATGAGACATTCTTGGACAGTTGTAGGTTTCCTAAGGTTTAGCAGACAGTTGGAAGACTTCCCTTCTCTAATTCCTCATGTAGGTGTTTCCTCTGCCAAGTAGATCGTTGCGGGTCCATGGTATTAGGGGTGTGGTTGTTTCTCAGCAGAGTTTTATGTCTCTTCCCAGGGCTTCTCATCCAAATACAACATCCACATTTGTAATGGAGGCAGCAAGTTCACCTGGAGGTAGCCCAGCTCTCACCAGTGGCTAGTGCTGGCCTGGCCTGAGAAGTGAGCCCAGTCTGCTGCCTTACAGGGCTTTAAAAATTTGGGAATGAAGTTAAAATTTTCTAAGTGTTGTATTTCAGAACTGAAAGACTGTCTCAGAAGCCCCATAGGGAAGAGATTATCTGGATTTCTCTCTCAACAGAAATGTTTGGCAAGGTAGATTTTACAATTTGCTTATAAATGTTTCTCTTGCAAGATGGCCAGGTTTTTTTCATGCTTCGGTGGCCTCTGTGTCATGAGCAGAAAAGTCACTCGAGGTAGTTTTTCCTAGGAAATGGGCTATCAGTGGATCTAGTCACCAAGTGATCAATTCCCACCTCGGCTCACAGGGGAGGGGCCATAGCTAGAGAGAGACATGAGAGTTGTTTGGTTGATCTTGTCTCTGTCTCTATTGCACAGAGTCAGATAAAGATGGTGAGAGTCTCTTTCAACAGACGCCACTCAAGGTCAAACTGAATCAAATCAAGGTTGCACAGTTAAAAGGGATCAAAGTATTTGAAAAGTTCACAGCTGTGATTACTAGAGCTGTGTGCTCAATGGACGCCATCATATGCTTAGATCTCCAACCCCACCGAAAAATATGAGCCTTATTCTATCAGCCCAGTAACAGAAAGCAAGATACTTCCTTCCCAATAGACCCAGCAAAATATTCAAAGCTTATTCTCAGCCAATGACACACGAAGTGAGGTATGAAGTCAGGCTACTTAATCCACATGGCCCATGAGTAGCGGAAGAATGGTTTTAAAATGGAAATGTTCAAGTTCCGTTTGGAGGGTGAGGGAGAAGGACTGGTAGGGGACATTTAATTCAGGGAGCATTACCTTATGCACACTGATTATCATTGTCTTGGAAAAGCAAGGCTTTAGAAATATTTCAGTTCCCTTTTCCTGTTTTACAGTTTGGTTTAACACATTGATTCACTCAGGAGTTCTCTTAAAAAATGCTTATCATGTACATGCATTGTACTAAACATCCCATGGTAGATAGAAGAAAAGGATAGTCACTGGAGGTCCCAACCTGGTAAAGAATAGGTGGTTAAGGTCAGTATGTGAGGCGCTAATGGGAAGTTCACTTTGTATTAAGAAGAGACAGGGCAAGAGGACCCATCTTCCCTTGGAGTAGAAGTTAACTTGAGGTCTAGAGACTGAACAGGAAGTAGCTAGGTTCTGTGGGGTTTGGGGTATAGGTTTGGGGATTAGAAGGGAGAATGTTTTAGAGAGACAGAATATGTACGAGCCTGGACATCAGTGAAACTTGGTTATAATCTGAGACAAACACTTCTCCCTTCTTGCAGGGAGACAAAATCAGTGATAGGGATGAAACAGGGGGTAAGACTAAAGCTACTGTGGCCCTGGATTCCTGTGGGCTACTATTTGCAGTTTAGACTGAGATTTCACATTGGTATTTTAGAACCACATTGTGAGGCCCTGAACTCAAATTAGGCATCTGCAAATTAAATGCCCCAAAGTACAACCAGGTACCAAAGAAAAACATTATATGCTAGTTTATTGTATGAAAATTACTGATAGGAGAACAGATAATCCCAATAGTACATAGGGCTGTAAGTTTAGATGTGATCAGAGAGTCCAGTAAAGGCAGCTTGGGCACCAAAGAAAGAGGGCAGGGAAACCTGAATGGTGCCAGCCACTGTCTTGGGAGGGAAATCTGCATGGTGCCAGCCACTGTGATGGGTGATGGGATTCACTGTGGAGATTTAAAATCCTTTCATGTTTATCATTCTGTTTTCCATGGATGGGCAGTGATAAAAGAGGGAAGCTGTGTTTATTCAATCACAAGGGAGGAGTCTTCAAGGAGACAAGCACATTGCTACGCGGCCTCCAGGAACACGTCATGTCCTCTGGCCTGCGTAGAGTATTCATGATTTACAAATGCTAAAAGGAAGGGTGCTTAAGCTCTGATAGGAGCCAGGGTAGTGCAGCCTGGAAGAGTTTGTCTTTTGAGTCATTCTTAGGTGGGGGAGAGGCCATGGTTTGTGAGGCTGTGGGGTAACTAAGGGAGTTGGCTTTTCCTCACTTTCGACTGGGATGGTTCTAGGTCTTATTGGGCTGTAATGTCACAGACATAATGTACTTGGGGAAAACGGGACCAGCAGTGAAGATAACCAAATGCATGGTTTTCTTAGCTTGGAGAGCTGGAGACTGTGATGAAAGTACAGTGGGCAAACACACACACACACACACACACACACTCAAACATTAAATGCAGGACTTTGAACAGAATTACCTCAAAATGAACTATCTAAACAGATTTATAGGGGCTCATTCTTAAGGAACAAAACCCACAAAATTCTGAAAGCTTCAAAAACAATCTATCAAGATGAAAGGAGTTTGGAAATTAATATCAATGAGATGTTCTATCTGGGGTAGATGTTTGCATCATGAAGTAATTCTTCATCACCAGACTGGTTTGCCCCTGGCAGGAGAAGAAAGTGTGTGCTAATGGCTCAATGGACTTCAAGATCCCAGCTGGTGACAGCCCAAAAGATAGAGCTGAAGAATTAGGAGACCTGTAAATAACACAGGTGGCGCTTCTGTCAGTGAATGAGCCTTACTTAGGGGTCAGGCTCGCATGCATTTCAGAAACACTCAGCTCTGGGGACACCAGTGGTCTTTACAGTTGCCGAATAAGAAGCTCAATGCTTCCTTGGTTCACTGGTTCTCAACCTTCCTAATGCTTCTCGACCTCTTGACCCAGTTCACATTGTGGTGACTCCCAACCTAAAAGTATTCCATTGCTACTTCATAACTGCAATTTTGCTACAGTTATGAATCATCATGTAAATATCTGATATGTGGGATGTCTGATATGTGGGATGTCTGATATGCAACTCCCAAAGGGGTCTCGACCCACCCACAGGTTGAGAACCACTGACTTAGTTGAAGGGAAAAATGACTCTCCACCCTGCTATCCCCACTCCCACAAGGCTCATTAAGGACAGACAGGGATGTTGTCTAGAGTTGATAAGAGGACCAATCATCAGTTACTCCTCAGGACTGGGAAGCTACTGGGATAGCGATTACTTGGATAGTTACCTTTATAGTTGAGCTACAAATGTCAGCATTGGCAAAGGGAAGGTAGTCATAGGTTGTATTTTTGCCTCTGTATCCCAGGGTGTATCAGGCCAAAGGAATACGTCTGAGGGCAGGGCAGGGATGCACTTTGGGGATGAGATGGCTTTATTTTACTGCCTCTGAAATAGTCATGCATACAATCCTGGAGGGTTTTTTGGAAGTGGAAAGAATTGATGGTGCATGTTGGCTCATTCTCTCTGTAGTGTTTGAGGTCATTAGCCAACGCAATCTATGAGTGTGACTGATTGCAACATCGTCATATATAATAATAATAAAAGAGGTGTTGCTGATACCATAAGAACTATTTTTGTCTTCTTCTTCCCTTATTTTTCATCTCTATCAGTGTGGTTTATGTAAACCTGACACATTTGTGTATGTGAAACAGATGCAGCGTGAAGGCACAGTTATGTCTCTCCAAGGCACATTTTTAAAATCATAGGCATGATTTATGAAAATGTTCTTTGAGTATGAGTTTTTCTTTTTCTCTCAAAATGTACAGTAATTATAAATCCAGTGTTCATTCTTTCCCCTCCTTTGGTGCTTAGGAGAGCTCTTAAGTTGGTTTGCCCAACAGATCTGTCTTTATTAGGTGTTGTAAGAAAAACAGCATGAAGCTTTGGTGCAGATGCAAATTGAGCATTTAGAAAATGACTTTGCAGTTCAAAGAGAGTGGAGGAAGGGAAGGAGAGGGGAAGAGAAGAGAGGGGTTGTCTCTGTTGCAAACTCTCACCTTGTAATGGGATCTCCTCTTTTCTAGGTCCTGGGTTCTAGTTCCTGTGTCATCTCTTCTTCACTCCAACACAGCAATTTACTAAGGGAGTTTCCACTAGTAATTATCAAGTCTGAGTGCTTAGCATTGCCTGTAGCCTCATCATCCATAGTTCTTTGTATGTGTGAATGCAAGTTATTTACTTATTTATGGGTTTTAGTGTGATATCAGCCTATCCATATGCAGTGTTCAAAGATCTTATCCAGCTGTCCCCTTTCTATCTCTTTTTCCACATCTTTCCAAATCCCAAGTAATCACCAGTTGCTTTCAGACCATGTTTCATTTGGTTCCCTACATCGGGGAAGACTTGCACTACTTGCCTCTCTGTGGCTGGTTTATTTCATTTAACACAGTGACTTCCATCTCCGTCCATTTGCCTGCAAATGACATGATGTCATTTTTCCAGGCTGAATGATAGGCCACTGTGTTTATAACCACATTTGCTCTGTCCAAAAATCCATGAACGTCTTCCCTAGGCTGAGGTCACTATCTTGAATAGTGTCCGGGGTAACTTCTTGGTATGCAGATTTTTTTGGTCAGATGCTTTGGAGTGTGTAACTGGATCTATCTTATGATAGTTTTATTTTTACATTATGTTTTGAAGAACCTCTACACTGTTCTCCTTAATTATTATGCTAATTTATAGTCCCACCAATAGTGTATATCTGTTCTCCCATATCTTTACCAGCATTTATTTACTAAGCAATTCTAACTGACCTGAGGTGGACTCATAGTTTTGATTTACGATCATTGATTGCTAATTGTATTGAAGGTTTTTATATATTTGGTGAGCATTTATATCTCCATTTTGGAGATGTGTGTGTCTGAAATGCTTACCTATTTTTCTTGGACTAGTTGTTTGTTTGAATTTCGTGAATTTCCTCTCTGTTTTGTATGTTTACTCTTTTCCAACACCTTGCTTAAATTTATTTTTGTAGTTGTTGTGAGGAGAATCACTTTCATGATTTCTCAGTTAATGCTTTACTTCATTTAAAAATCATTTATTGATTCTTTGTCCTGCACGTTACTGGATTCTTTATCAGTTCTAATAGTCCTGATAGGTTTTTGAAGGTTTTTAGTGCTAAAATTTTTTCATCTAGTTGTATTCTTTCTATTTATTTCTTTGATTAAAACTTTCAGTATTATATTGAATGAAGGCAATGAGAAAAGACACCTTTGTCTTATTGTTGATCTCAGAGGAATGCATCTACCTTTCCCCATCTAATATAATATTGACCATTGGTTTGTCGTATACAGACTTGATTTATTAACATATGATTCTTCTAGAAACAATTGTTGGGAAAGAATGTTGCATTTTATAAAACACATTTTCTTTGTCTATTGAGATGAGGTTTTACCCTTCATTCTGTGTCTGTACTGTGTCGTATTTTTTGATCTATGTATGTTGTACGGTCCTGCTGTTCCTGGAAAGGACGCAGCTTCATGTGCTTAAAGATGTTTTTGTCATGCATTGAATGTGAACTTTTATTATGTTGCGAATTTTTACAATGGTGCTCATCTAAGTTACTGGTCTATGATTTGTTGTGTTCCTGTCAGACTTTAGCAATGGAGTATTGCTGGCCTGGGAGAATGAATTTCAGTTCTGTGGAGAGCATAAAAGAATTAGGAGCAGTTTTTAGAAGGGTTGGTTAAGATTCAGCCCTGAATCCATCTCGTTCTGGAATTTCCTGTGCTATAAACCTCTTTTAGTGTGCGTGTGTGTGTGTGTGTGTGTGTGTGTGTGTGTGTGTGTACTCTCATATGCACATCTGCACACATGACATGGTGTACCTATGAAGGTTGGAGGACAACTCTGGAGAGTCAGTTTCTCAGTTTCTCTCCTTCCACTGTATGGGTCCAGAGGATTGACCTCAGGTTGTCAAGCTTGACAGGAGGGTCTTTTACCTGCTGCTACATCTTACCGGCTCCCGGCTATAAACCTTTTATTATCAATCTATCAGAGTTCCTAGATCTCAACCTTATGAATCTTCTCCTTCCCTCTCATTTCCAATCTGTGACATGCTGTGTCGATTTTATATCTTGAGTGCTTCTGGCATTAGTGTCCTCCTCAACATTGTTGCCACTACAAATGTCTGGAAGAAGCCATCACCATCTCAGACACACAGGAGGCTTCAGTGAAGGTTACTACATCTCTTCTTACTCTTCTTGAACATCTCTACTGCAGCCAGTATGATCTGAAAGTGAAAGTCAGGCATGTGGTTACCAGACCAAGCCTGACCAGAGCCGTGGTTATAGGACTGGACTATCTGCCAGGAACCCTGCAGGGCATGAATGAATGAATCATGAATAAATACCTTGCACACTCTTTCCTCTCTTGATTCCATGTCCTTCTGGAACTTTCCACTGGCTAAACCCTACTCAACTATAGAGAGCAAGAGAATCTAAGGGATGAACTCTGTATAGTTCAGCCTTCTGGGAACCAGAGAATGCTGGAGAAGCATAGAGAGGGATCTGAGTCACATCCAGAACGTACTCCATGCACAGCTCTGCTTCAGCTCTCTGTCCCTCACTGTCTCTTTTTTGTTTTGTCTTGTCTTGACTGTCTGTCCCAGTACTAGGGATTGAACCTAGGACCTCATGCATGCTAAGCAAGCACTCTGCCACTGAACTATAGCTCCATCCCATGGTGTATGCCCTTGATGCCCACCCTGTCTCAGAGAATAAGAGATAAGTCAATGTGTTTGCATCCAAGAAAAAGCTGTGGCTTTCTTAGTTCTCTCAGCTTCAGTAAGATGCTGATCGTCAAGGAGATGCTGCCAAAAGTTGCTTTTATGAGAAGATTTCCTGAGATTAGCACGTTGTTCAAATGGATGCTGTTAAGCTAATGTTATTTAAAGAGCTTGTAGGTGGTCTCTGCAGCCTAGTTTATGTAGCTCGTTTCGATTAGCTTCCCCAAGTCTTCTCCACACTGCTGGTGCATGGTGAGCATCACACCTGTCTCATGAGAGCTTGGCTTGAGGCTGGGCTCCATGCAAAGATGAACCGCTTTATTCCTCTCCAAATGTGGCTGGAGGTAGTGTGTCCCAGCTAAGTTCTTACCCCTCACAACGAGGTAGGTGTTGCAAACCTGCTTCCTGAGGGCTGCCTGCATATAGCCTACAAAGATGGACACTTAGAAAGCCTGCTTTTAAAAATTGTGATCTGTAGTTATGCCATCTTTATGCCATGCTTTGATCCCAGGAGGGTAGAGGTTTGCACTTTCTCGTTGTTATTCTTTGTTCCTGCTCTCTCTCTCATCCCATCATTCCTCTCTTTTGTCTGTTTTTTCCTTTTTCTCTACTTTATAGGATTTTTTTTATCTTTTATAGAAAAAGAATGAGTACACTTGTGTGTTTGTGTAAATACTACTCAGGTCTAAAAAAATGAAATAAAAAATGTACAGGAAAGTGGATAAACATAGAATATATGATATTAACTAAGGCCACAGAATCTCAGAAATAAATCATGTATTTTCTCTCATATGAGGGATTCTGCCAATAGTATATGTATACATTTAAACAAGAAT